>NC_141372.1:1714078-2173979 GCF_963921425.1 Dryas octopetala
ATACTGGTATAATCGTTAGACATGATTCACTGCTGAATAGTACATGACTAATGTGACATGCTCTTAAAATGAGATGTCTTATGTGTTGTGGGTTTTATTTTATTGTGAGAATACGTTTTATAAGATATGTTCCGTAAAATGAGTATAGGGAAATTTTTAATATGATCATAACACTGTCACATAATGTTATTAATCAAAGTATTATAAAATTGGTGAATGACAAATTTATACTTTTAATGTATAATATATAATAATTAATATACACATATAACATATATGTGTTCATAACATCATGAAACAATGCAACTGTCATACCTACTAATTACTCTCATTATGGATGAGTCACACGGAACTGAGCTTTTGCTTTATTTTTCTGCAAAACTAGTATTAAGTTAAAAACTAAATCTTTGAAGACAAAGTAAAGAGAAAAAAGAGCATAGAATTAGAGAGAGATTGTCTTTAAAAACTCAAATTTGAGCCTAATACTAGTCCTGTAGAGTAACAAGCCATGAGATCCAGTCCCAAGTCTCGGAATTTAGCAATTTGGACCCTAACTCGCTCTAAATAAAATTTTGACTATAAAGTTATTAAAGTGGCAATTCAATGGTTGAGGAACAGAAGCTATCTACGTTATTGCCTCACCTGCACCTGGAAGTTCGTTCTAGAAGACTGTACATGAAAATAAGAGCATGCCCGTCAACCATGGTCTCTCGTACAGCTGGATATTTTGACATATTCCACGCACTTCTAAGTTCTAATAATCTCTTCATATCTTGCGTTATATTCACTAATGTGGGAGTTGATATTTTTTATTTTTTACATGTATAAAAGGAACTATTGTTAAAACACAATCACAAAATGCGTGCATATTAAACTCTTCAAACAATTCTGGCCATTGTCTTAATAATTAATATTAACCTCATATTAACTAAAGGGAAAAAAATTACAAGAATCCAGGTAAAATCATGAGAATGTCACGACGACACCAAATAATGAACTTGAATTTGCTCATATATTGTGCATGTGTTTAATTTACGTTCATATATCAACATATGATGAGAGACATATAATAAAGTTCTTGATACAAAAAAGACACAATTAATCATAATTTAAATGAATGATGCTTTAGATATATAGTATAGGTGTGACCACAATATCATTACATAATGTTATTAATCCACATGTTATATAATACAAATAAATAATAAATTTATATTTTAAGATATAATTTTATTAAATATGTATGTGTTATAACATAAATAGATTAATAATATCATGCTACAGTGTTACGCACACCCATAAATTACATGGTATATAAGTCATATGACTTTCTAGTTTATTCCATTAACTAAAAATTAACATTTTAAAATTGAATGAGAGATAAAGATTAAAGGACATATACGGTTGAGAATTTGTCTAATTATAACAGTACCGAGAACGGTATATGAAAATTTCATCTCGTACGGCTCAAACAAAAAAAACCAAATACGCTGTATATGTTGAAAGTATCATCAATATATCTGAGATATCATGAGTACATCGCGGGTTGATCATGGAAGTTTCCAGGAAAGGACGGCAGAGTAGGAGTAGACCGTGGGGTCTACAAGAATAAGTTGATTAACCGCCAGTGAGGAAGCACCACGTGGCAAGCTTCAATAGTTTAACCGTGGTTAAACTCACCTCACGCTGCGGAGCAGCCCTATAAATAGGGGAGGGCTCTCCCAACTTCAATCTTGAGTAGTCATTAAGGAACGATAGAAGACTCGCTGGTGACTCGCTGCTCTGGTCGTCCCAGAGAGCAATAGGTTAGAACTTCCAACTCAGTGAACTCACTATCCAGCTCTTACAAATTTACCATCCGTCGATTATTTTATATCACATCCTAATTCTATTTGTAATACATTAATTTGATAATCACTATTATTTTTGGCTTTAAATAAAGTATGAATTAATGGTTTTTCTTAATTTGGAGTTGCTGAACTTTCCTGGGATATTGTTTTCTGGTGTTCTGTTATTCTTTGCTTGTTTTTTTATCACTTTTTGATGTTCCTATATAGTTGAATATATCAAACCTTTGTTTGGTTAATGAGAAATGAGTAAAGAGAACAATGGGACTTTTGTTTTCGTGTTTTAATTCTATTTTACGTTTCTTGAAAATTGGAATTAAAGTGTAAATTTTGTAAAGTCAATGGGGTTGTGTTAGGTCCGGTCCGGTTTTCAGTGGAGGTCTTTGTTAATTTTCTTGAGACCCAAATAGTAAGATTCGGAATTATGAAATATAATCTTCTTGTTGCTGTGATAGATTCTGAAGTTGATCAATATGAGTTTTTGACTATTTAATGCAGACGGGTTGCTTCTGGTTATTGCAGTAATGTAATTTAATTTATGAATATTTCCTTTTTTGGATGGCAACCTTTCAATATGTTGAAAGATAAATTTCATTTTTCTGATTATTTTATGGTAATATTTAGTTGACAACTTCCTGTTTCTCAATTCATGTTTTTGGTCCTTCTTTGTTAACCTTCCTTTTGCAGACTACTCAGAGACTTAAATTCATCAGAATTTTGTTTCTCTCCCTCTCGATTCAGTTGCGATGTGTCCACAATCTGCTGCCCTTGCTGCTGATATTGGTTTTCACTGTACCAATGAGGAGCTCTGTATGTGTGTACAGAGAATAATGAGTGGATCCCCACTTCCAGGGAATGTGATTGACTATGTAAACCCTTACCAATACGTGCCCTCAAATTTACCTGGTATTTTTCATGTTTTTCAAATTTTCCTTCAATGTGGACTGTACTCCAAATTAATTTAGTTAGGTTGTTGATTAGTTGAGTTATTTGGTATAATATGAGAGAGAGAGAGAGAGAGATACTATTTATATGCAGATGGTATTTGGTATTTATTCATTCACTCTAGTAGAACACTATTTTTATGCAGGTGGGGTTTGGTACTTATTCATTCACTCTAATAGAACACTATTTTTATGCAGGTGGTGTTTGGTACTTCATTCACTCAAATGAGAACAAAGATACAAATCTTGGATACTGGAGGGCCAAAGGAGAGGCCTGCAGA
The DNA here is from genome assembly GCF_963921425.1 of Dryas octopetala. NCBI lineage: Eukaryota > Viridiplantae > Streptophyta > Magnoliopsida > Rosales > Rosaceae > Dryas > Dryas octopetala. The sequence continues at coordinate 1,717,151 of NC_141372.1, forward strand.
ATATTCTCAAACTCTTCAATCACTGGTTGGAGAACTACTCTTGAATTCTATGAAGGCCAAACCCCTCATGAATGTAAAACCAATTGGGTGATGCAAGAGTACTGGATAACTCAGAATAGGTTGTCTGAAAACAGCAAGTCAAAGGTAACTAATGGAATCTTCCAATCCCTGTATGAGTTATTAATGAAATGTTCCATTTATTGTTCTCTACCCAACCTGCCAGTCAAATGCCAGTTTGGTTGGATAATGTGCAGGAAGCCCGCTTGCTTTGCAGAGTCTTTCTTGGTGATGATGGACAAAAATCAAACTGCAAACAGCTTCAGGAAATGGTTAATTCTGATAGTGCTAGTCACTCAACTCAATTAGTTGTTCCACATGCAGAAATTTATACTGGACAAGGTTCCACAAGCAGGCCTCAGGTTTGTTAGCATCCTGGTCCTTCTGCCAGTTTGGGTTATATTTTGCAGTATTCTTACTTTCATGTTGAATGTAGATTTGTTTGGCTCCAGTTGACATATGCAGCTGATTTTGGTACATATTTTAATTTCTCTTGAACAATATTCTTTGTTACCGGCTTTTATATGGAATCAGAATTCATCAGTTTGGCCATTTGCATAAATATGGAAATGATTGCATTCATCTCTGAGATTTTCAGAAACAATTACTGCTAAATGCCTTTTAAAGTTCAAACTATGTGGCCATTAGTTGGGATTTTCTTTAAAGTGTTAGGGGGAGAAGTTCTGGTTTTAAATAAAGGCCACATTTGGTGTCTAGGATTGGATAAATTTAAGGTATATTGAAGGAATAAATAGAGACTAACTTCTAACTTTTGTCCAAGTTGAAAGAAGAAGATGTATTAGTCATGAGGGAAACTTATCCCTTCCAATCCTTACAAAATGGTGAGGTATCAACCCCTTATGACTAATCCATCTTTTTCCTTCAACTTGGACAACATTTGTTAGTTAGCCTCCATTTCTTTCTTTAATATACCTTGAATCTTGTGATTTGACATATTCAATCCAATCTTGAGCACCAAATGAGGCCAAAGGGTATACCATCTGGAATATGTATTGTAAAATTAGTTGGTTATTAGTTGGCATATTAGTAACATGTTGACAGTTCTTGTGGTTATTATGGGACAGGGGTACAAGAATTTTTCATCATTCTCTCATTTGTTTTTCTTCTTACCACCATGTGGGTTGGAGGGGCTTCTCTATATACGTGTGACGGCTAATTATATCTTGTAGGTGAGAAAGGATAATCAAAAAGGAACATTGGTAGTTACAGAAAGGCTTCCAGATCATCATATAGAAATTATGCCTGAGACTGATTGCCTTTCCAGAGGCGACTACTTGGAATTGCTGGATCTTGATCAACCAGCATCTGTATCTTTTAGTTCAGATTCAAGTTGCTTGACAATGTCATCAGATGAATGCTTCGATTCTCTGGCTTTACTGGAAGACCTAGACCCTAAAAATAGACAAGACCCGGTGAACAAGAATGCAGGTTGCAAGTTTAGCATTTCTGCATCTATAATACCTGATGAGTTGGTCATGTATCCAGCCTCTTCAGGTACATAAAAATATGCTGTTTTCCAATAGCTTGCTAATTGTTTCTTCCTTCTGTTACAGGAAGCCTAAAATACTCTTTTTCTTTGTTAATAGGATCTTTCAACAAGTTTCCCAGTGAAGAAAGGGTCAAGATTCATTCTTCAATTCCCAGTTCAGCTGTTTGTGGTAAGATCACAGAACAGACTTCAAAGAATATGAGGAGAAATCAGAAACCAGACAAGAGGAATGAAGTTCCATCAAATTCTCATAATGCTGCTGCGTCAGGCAGTAGCCATATGGCAGCCCCAGAAGAAAAAAAGAAAGCTGCTGTTGGCAGAACCAAAAAGCTTAAGAAGAAGTATTTCTGCTTCATGCCATTTTAGATCCTCTTTGCACTCTATTCTGCTCGTGTATTTATGTATATAAGTGAATTGCATTAGCAACCATATAGATGATTATGACTCAGGGAAGGCTGTGGGGGTATATGCATTCTTGTTCAAGTAATTGATATATTTACAAAGCTTAGAGTTTAGAGGTAGGTTCAGGGTTGAAGAATGAAGGATAGGTCACTGATATTTGAGGAGAAAAAGGGTAGGAGAAATCTCTTCTTAATTGTAATGTTCTAAATATCTTTTGGGACATTTTTGTAGAATGCAAACTTCTTTCTGCTATTGTTTGTTTGATGAACACTCAGGCCCAAAGAAGCAATCTAAAGCCCAATAACGCATCACCCACAAAAAAAAGGTTGTAATAGGAATCAGAATAGCAAATGGGACTCTGTTATCCCAGTTTTTTTTTTTTTCTCTGTTTTTCTAATAAATTAGTACAAGTCTGGCAATGGATTAGTGTTCTTTGATTTCATTTTCACCTCTATGTCTTCCACCTCCTAAAAATGTTTTGTAATAGAGTTTAACTGTTGCTGTATATAATCCAAATTCCAATGTCCTAACGAACACAGCTCCCGGTACCCACCCACCAAAAAATATATATATATATAACTAGAAACAAGACACTGACCATTGACCTAATGTATATTCTGTCACATTTGTTTTGCTCAAATTTGGCTTTGGAAGTCAAGCCCCCCAAGTCAGGAAGCATCTAACATGCTTTTGAATTTGACGGCTACCCATTCAACTTCAATCTACGTTCTTTTACTTTCGTTCTCTCGCTCAACATTACTCCAAACTCCATAGTTCATTTATGCATCTTCAATGTACAGTCATACCACATAGCTATGCAATCATCCATTTAAAACTTTCTCACGAAAAATTTAATATGTCTACATTTGAGTGGATGATCTCACGGTTATTGTGATCCGACTGCCCCATTGAAGACTTTGTCCCTCTCTTTCTTATAAGCATATTTATAATTTCATAGGAAGCCATAACCAATCAACCATTGCAATGCGAATGAGCAACATACAATGGTCCACATGACGAACAATGCATGATGGGCTTCTGGTAGTTTTCCCCCACAAGATCACTTGTGCAAATGTAATCCCAATGAGACATGAGAGAGAGAGAGAGAGAGAGAGAGAGAGAGAGAGAGAGAGAGAGAGAGAGAGAGAGAGAGAGAGAGAGAGGGGTTGGAATTTCTGTTTTGGGGGAGACAAAATATTAGGTGTTGTTGTAGATACACTCCTCCTAACATAATAGAATAGATACTTCTATTCATTTTATGCACATATTACGAAACAATCATTATATTACCATTATTGCATATTATATCATATGGTGTCGGCCTCTCGGGCCATATATTTTCTAGAATATATATATTTAGTGTTCATTCATACTTTATTTAAGGATCTTCACGTAATTTATAATATAATTTTGTCATCAAATGATATTAAGTGAAGGGGTCAAACTCAAAATTTGGAGTATGGGAGTGTCTTTAACTACTAGAACACAATCCATTCCCATATAATTTACAATTTTAGTGGACATATGATGTATTTTAGTGGACATATGTGAAGAGTAGAAGACAGATAGTATTCCCATTTGAATTCATTTTTTATTATTTGTTATTTGGGATAGTCGTTATGTTGAATGCATAAAATTGTTTATTAAGTCACAGAAACGAGTGTGAACTTTAAAGATGTTTAAAGTATTGCACAAAACTGGCAAAACTTGCCATATTTGTTTGTGCCTTAGGCTTCATAATTGCAACTAGACAGAATTGGGCTGTATCTGAAATTTTTGCTAAAATTTGGACACAACTGTAGCAGACTGTCAGGTTATTGTTAGTGCACGACAACCAGTAGTCATCGGAACACTCACAAATCACTAAGTCATTCGCATTTGACACATATACATAAGAGAGCTTCGAGATGAACCAAACTGATTGATGGAATGATGGGTCACAAATTTTTATTAGCCCATTTAATCACTGTTTTTTCCTACTTTTTTTTTTTTTTTTTCTTGTGTTATTTCCTTTACAACGAGGAATAAAAAATTATTAATCATGGGTGTATACAGTATATATATATGTATATTTTTTTGAGTTACTTCCTTTTCTTTTCTTTTTGGCCACTGAGTTACTTCCTTTTCAACTAGGAATAAATAAAAACAAATTTACTGATAATGGATTTATATACTTATTTATTTAATCTCGTGTTAAGTCCTATAATAAGTAATATAAAAATAATGCATATGTACACCCATTATATAAAAATTTCACTCATAAATAAGAGCAATAATAAAGTAGTTTATATGGTGGAGCCTTATGTCTTGTCTGCTTTAGCTTCCTATCACTCCTCCTGTCATGGGCCTCCTACTCCTACATATTTCACAACGCCAACTTCCATTCTTTTGTCCCATACCGACAATACCAGTATGAATGAAAATATATAATGTTTAGTATATTTAAATAACATTTTAAATACCCATATAAAATTTTAAAAGATTGAAGAGTAGCTAATATGAGTTTAAGACAAGTAAAACTTTCATATAATGAAAAAATATATGCACCTATTATTTATATCTCTCTCCTTACGGTAATCATAAATAGTTACATGAATGTATACACCTTTTTTTTTTTTTTGCCAATATGAATGTACACACCCTCTTATAAGTTACTCTTTTGCAAAGTTAATGGAGTGGGTAACGTAACCGATAAGGACTGCGAACCTCTGTCTACCAGTCGCCACGTAAAGACAAATCATAGTGTGACTATTATTAGCTAAAAAACACTCCTCGAATTAACTCTACGCTGCTGCATTGCACTACTATTTTTTTTTTTTTTAAAAGAAAGTTTACTGCACGACCCACTTGATACAGTGCTGCGCTGCTCTATGATATATGATGGAGTGGTGGTGGGGGTCATGAGCCTATTTTCTCTATTTTTCTTTTTATTTTTTAAAAGAAAAACGAAAATTTTGAATTGCATTTTTGTCCCTTTGTTTTAGGCTTTTATGCCGAGGTGTCCAAAAGGTCCACCTCTCTTTCAACTTTATGATCATTACACATGCTATAGCCTATAGGAGCATGTCTGCTTTTCTTACTACTATATATCCATATATCCAATCGAACGGCTGGATTAAACTCCGGACAATCGACGACAACCATTGTGGTCCTTCCAAATCCACGGCTGGCAATGCCTGGTTCTGGCGGGAAAACGCACCCTCCTAAAAGAGGCAGATGGATACGTTTTTCTTATTTATTTATTTTATTTTTTTGGTCTTTATTTATTGTTTGGGTAAGTAATAAGTGTTGTTTAATGTGTGTGACGGACAGATGTACAAGTGGGTATTCCAATTCCCATGTCGGATAAGACAACACCGACGGCAGGTAGCGACTAGCGGGTCCTCCCAGATTAATTTCGGGTTTCCGTTACGTCCCCAATCCCACGTAACGTTTTTGGTTCTTCCTCTTTTGTGAAATTACTTAATCGCCCTTTTCTCTTTTATTTTGTTTGAAGCAGCACCACCGCAGCTGTTTAAAGTTGATCCCAATTTCATGGTAGCTAGCTTAAATTTTTGTTTTGTTTTGATTTGAAAATGCGAGTGCAAGTGACCCCATTACAAGATACAAATATCACACTAAACAAAATAAATTTCAAGGCCGCAAGGCTATACTAGATCTAGAGATACATACTAAACACAGAAAAATAAGAAAATTGTCTAAATTAAATTGAAAAACTCACTTTTATAAGAAGACAAGAAAAACCATCACTTTTTAACACATCCATAGAAAAGAAAAACATGTAAGACATAAGTGTGAAAAGCACTAAAACAAAACAAATAAAAAAAATCCCACAAACTATCCTAGAAATTTGCTTTATAATCATAGAACAATAAAACCGTCATTATGCAACGCTTTTACGAAAAAGGAAAATATAAGAGACACCTAATCCAAATAACGTTAAAGACTAAAGAGAGAAAAGCATGTCTCATATTTACCTGAAAATTCACTCCCTATTAGAAGAAAAAAAAAACCATTATTCTTGAGCACACCCACGATTAAAGAAAAATATATTATTATAACTTTGTAGCACTTAAGGTGGTTTTTTTAAACATTTTATGGTTAATTCGAAAAAATATTAGCACTAAAAAGACAAATAACATGGTTAATTCGAAAATAAATTAACATTAAAGAGACAAATAAAAAACTCAAACTAGTTTTAAAACTCACTCCTTCCTTAGAGGAACAAGGAAGAGCATCATTTTATGTGAAGAGTTCTTTCTCTAAAACCAGCCACCAAACGATTTGTTTGATTTATTTAGCCGCAAATTCATGACTATCATAGATCAAATATTACTAAACACCTAACCAACAAAAAAACAAGTAAAAAATTTGTTAATCTATAAATATTAAGGATCATATTAAGTATTAAGTTATTAACCCAATTCCCTTCCAAGATTTTGTTAACTTTTTATAATGTATTATTAGTATTAGAGTTAAGATAAGAAACATTGCCCCACAAAACCAATATAACTAATTATTAACCTTTTTTTGGCCAACAGCATTATATTAACCTTAAATTGACACTTTGACAGGGAACACAAAATCCAAATCAGTCTCTTGATTTTCCATCCGGAGTCTTCACCATAGAGTTTCTATTATTGTGGACTCATTTATTGAATTTTGACATAGTTTAAAACTTCAAATTCAAACCACGCGTGATAGACACATGACATGATGACACATCGCATGCAGAAACGGAAAATAGACAGCAGGGCAACTCCAATTCTAGACCATCAGAAAAAATCCTGAAAAAGGAAGAGATAAGGGTACTTTCGTCATTTCACTGAACACCACTATCTCATTCACCTTCAGTCAAACGGTCAACCCCCAGTAACTCTCCTTCAAAATCCAAACCGCTAGTGGTATTGCATCATGCCGCAACCTCAGTTTAATGTGTAAAACGCATAATTATGGAGGCCTCCAAAGCTGTACGTGGCGCCCTCCCATTGGTCAGTTGCGGGTCTCCGGGATTCATAGCAACACACCAATAAACAATACCAGTCACTCTCATCCTCTCTCTCTTTCTCTCTCTCTCTCTTTTTTTCTCTGTTTCTGTGTTTTTTCTCTGCAAAAACTCCCGAATTTCGCACAAATTTCCCTCCTTTCTGCCTCCAAAACTCCCAAATACGCACTGAGCAATGCACGATCTTTCGTTCAAATGCAATTTTGAGTCCTAACACCAAAGTTTTCACCTTGTTATTATTCATTCATTGAGGTCGAGCCGAAATGTTTGAGGCAATGGAGAGTTCGGTCAATGGCGGCTTCTCACACTTGCAGAGTTACGGTGACAGCAGTGAGGAGGAGCTCTCTGTGCTTCCTCGTCACACCAAGGTGGTGGTCACTGGGAATAACAGGACCAAGTCCGTCCTTGTGGGTCTGCAGGGAGTGGTCAAGAAGGCTGTGGGGCTAGGCGGGTGGCATTGGCTGGTGATTCCTCAGTCTATTTCGGTTTTTGGGGAAATGGGTTTTAGATATTGTGCTCTATCTATGCCTTCAATTTTTTTTCTTACATTGTGTTTTGTTTGCATTTTGGAAATTTGGGTTTCATTCGAACTGTTTTAATTGACAGTGTTTAAGCAATGCAGGTCAATTTGATTGTTTCCGGGTTTGGTGTTTATTTACTGTGCTATTGTCTTCTCAGTAATTTCTTTTGGTCAGTCTGTTCAGTTTTTCAGTGCTTCTCTGGTTCATTAAAACTTTTGACTCAGAATATTTATATGATGATTTTTATCCCGTATTCTATTTAGCTGGTTGTTTCCTGTGAATTTCCCATATCATGGTGCTACATGTGTAAATTTGCATGAATTTAGATGTCTTTGGAAGCAATAAGTATTAATTTTGAGTTATGGATAAGAGCTTTCATTGCATGTTTCATTTTGTGAATGGATCTGGGGATTTACTAGAATTTTTCTAAGGTGGGATTGGAAATTGGGATTTCGATGGGGTTTTGTTATTATTTTGGTTCATTTAAAGTTATTTTTCGGATTTTATCCGATTGGTTTTAGGGTTTTGTGTTAAGTTAATACTAGTAGTGGATGTTTTTTATTGCATGAATTTAAGATGGTCTTCTAGAATATAAAAATTTGGATTTTTATTTGTTTTTGTAGTCAATTTTTAGTATTCATGATTTGGTTTGAAGGAGGATCGCTCTTAAATTTATTTTCGTTTTAGGTTTTAACGTTTTTATTCCGCTCAAATTGCGGACTTCGTTGGCTTAGTAAATTACAGTTTGGGAAAAAATGGTCTATTTTCTTTTTTTCTTGTAGCTTGATGCTAGTTCTTGCATCTGCAACCCTTGACGTGAAGATGTTTAACAGTTTAAGGGTAATATTTGTAAAATTCTAGAACTGTATTGTTTCCTGGGTTATTGATGAATTTTACAAATTATGTTTCAATCTAATTCAGGGATTATGTGATTGTGACTTAATTTCATAGAGATTGGCTTTTCTGTTCTTCTATATCTGATGTTCTCTTTGAAAATGTGAAAGCTAGTATGATACTGTGATGGGGTTAGTTCCTTTTTATTGATTTGCTAGTTCGTTGATGAGGAAGGTTCCCCCCTCTCTTCCCTTTTGGGTAGTGGGGGTGCATGATTACTGCTTTTCATTGTTTATTTGACCTTTGAAATCTACTATTTGAACTACTGTAAGCGTTTCTCAATCCCAGTTTTAGCCAGGAAATTTAGTACTCTCACGTTGATTTATTTCTGATTTTGCAAAATGGATTTTATAGGGATATCTATATTTCTATTCATAAACAGATTGATTGGTTCACCTAGAATGGGGTTTGTGCTTCTCTTTTTTCTTCATGAACCTGAAGGTTGACCATGAATCTGTTCATCTTTTTCTATTTCATTAGGCATTTGTGGTATGCATGAGAATGGGTTATTGTTTCCTGGGTTATTGATCTGTTCATCTGTTCATCTGTTTCAATCTAATTCAGGGATTATGTGATTGTGACTTAATTTCATAGAGATTGGCTTTTCTGTTCTTCTATATCTGATGTTCTCTTTGAAAATGTGAAAGCTAGTATGATACTGTGATGGGGTTAGTTCCTTTTTATTGATTTGCTAGTTCGTTGATGAGGAAGGTTCCCCCCTCTCTTCCCTTTTGGGTAGTGGGGGTGCATGATTACTGCTTTTCATTGTTTATTTGACCTTTGAAATCTACTATTTGAACTACTGTAAGCGTTTCTCAATCCCAGTTTTAGCCAGGAAATTTAGTACTCTCACGTTGATTTATTTCTGATTTTGCAAAATGGATTTTATAGGGATATCTATATTTCTATTCATAAACAGATTGATTGGTTCACCTAGAATGGGGTTTGTGCTTCTCTTTTTTCTTCATGAACCTGAAGGTTGACCATGAATCTGTTCATCTTTTTCTATTTCATTAGGCATTTGTGGTATGCATGAGAATGGTACTTAAGTTCCAATGAATGAATCTGCAGGTTCTTACAAATGGCATAGAAGTGAAGCTTCAGAGGAATGCCCTTAGTGTGATTGAAGCTCCTACTGGTAATGAGGAAGATGATGACCTTGATTTTGAAAATGTCCAGTGGAATGGATCAGATATGGGTGAGTTTCATCATGTATCTTAAAGTTTGTCAGTTGCACCAAATTCTTGTTATGAATCTTTCTGAGCCAGCCGGAACTACAATTCGTATTACATAGTGGGTTTCGTGAACCCACTAATACTATTTCATCCTTTGCTTGTGTTGATCTGCTTTTCAAAAGGATGATTTTGAAAGGCAATCTGAATAATGACTGATATGATTTGTGGATGACTAGAGTACTATTAGTTGTGTGACTGCAACTGTGCATGCCCTTTGGATATGGTAACATTGCTTCATTAGAGAGTCCCTAATGCTATCATATTTTAATTAACTGTTTTCCGGAACCTCATTTAAGTGTGGACTTGGAACAGTATGATTTCTAGAGAAAAGTAGTTGAAGTTGGTACATAGGATCCATTGTGTCTTTGCCTTTTACTTTTCCTGTTTCTAAATAAAAGCTTTATTGTCTCTCTTATTTATCCTTTCTTTGTTGATTGGCCCCACCATGCTTTCTGATTGTGCTTTTGTTATTTTTGATTCCCAGCATCCGATGACACTCAAAAGTCCCACAGGTCAAGGCATAGAGTGCATAAATCATCTGGATCATCTCACAAGACTATGTGCAGATCTTTTTCCTGTGACTCTCAATCTAAGGGTTCTATTTCTACTCCTCGAGGGTCCACGGTAAGTAACATGCGATACCCTCTTGTTGACTTTAACTATTTTTTTCATAGACAGAAAGATATTTGTCAAGGTGTCCACATTGTTTGTAATCATAAAATATCTCCTATTCAGAAAATTGACCTTGGAAAACTGGAGATGGCTGCATTATGGAGATATTGGCGACACTTCAATCTCGTGAGTACTTATACCGGCCAAGATTGAATAATTTGTTCCATACTTCTAGTTGCACATTTATTTATGTTCTAAATGGTTGTTTCTAGGTGGATGCCTTCCCCAACCCATCAAAAGAGCAACTAATAGATGTTGTTCAGAGGCATTTCATGTCACAGGTACTCACACAAATGCTTGCCTTGTTCTTCTTTTTCTACTTCTGAATGTATAAATATATTGTGAACTTTGAGCTGTACATGCCAGATTTGTTGACAATGTTATGAAATTTCGGCTATTATCAGCTTTTTAATAATATGAACAACCATTCAAAAATTTTGTATTCTTGGTGCAGCAAATCGACGAGTTGCAGGTGATTGTGGGGTTTGTTCAGGCTGCGAAGAGACTGAAGACTGTGTGCAAATGACAGGGATAGGAGAGTGATGTTTGAGTTTGGTAGTCGACGCTAACAGATACCTGTACCCAAATCTTGTCCACTCCCCTATTATTGTGATATCTGTAACATATTTATCCTCCAGGCTTGTTTATGTTTACATGTTGGTTCGTAGGTTAGTATTTACTCTGTTTTGGAGTTATAGAGGTAATCTTACCTTTTTGGTAGAGCAGCATAGTTATGTAGATATTTAATGTAAACTGGTGGGAAGACCTCTCTGAGAAGACCCTGTGGCTTGCTTTCTAAGCTTGGTTGAATGTATTGCTGACTGGGGAAGTGGGTTTTCCTTAAATGTATATATTCTTAGTTCTCAACCATCATCTTTGTTTAGCTTCTTCTAGATTAATGTATTCTCTGATATTTTTTCTGTGGGTATATGCATACATTGTCTAATATTGAGCCAACTCTACGTACCATGATTATGAATACCACATGGTTTGCTGCTGCATTGTCCTTGTCTCCTTGACATGTTTGGAAAACATTGTCAAAGCTTGGGTTTTGTTTTCTTGGTTGGAGCTGAGAAAACTAGTCGTTTTTAACTGTCACAAGGCGTGAACTCCTTAAATATGGGCTGGTTAACGTTAAGTTGATTAGAAAACTCACTACTTGGTAATTCAAATACTAGTTAGCCTTGGCATCTCTTTAGTGTCAAATCACGCACATGGTTGGAAAATTCTATTTAGGATGCAAAGAAAGAGAAAGAGGGAAACGTAAAATTATGAATTTGTAAAAGTTTGTCCATATTTCAAGACCTTCTTTAGTAGTGTTTGTATTGTATACAATATTACAAACATACAAATATAAATAAATTAAGATGGAAGAATATATATTCTAGTAGTGAATCGGTCAACATTCAAGATTTAAAAGTGTGATCCTTGTTTAGGGTCATCAAATTAATCTTACAAACTTTTTATATACTTGAATACTATGTTAGGCTTAAGCAATTTATATAAAAGGTTGAAAACTCCATTTTATTGGTTTGCCTTAAATTCATAGAACCTCAGAGTCGACCCTGTGCGGTTGTTGTATTATAAAATTTTCTTCATATTTCATTATTCATTGTAATGCCTTTTCATACCCATGGACAAGGTATTAGTGATCCATCTTTGTCTATACGTCCTACCAAGTAAAAATCAGGAGATTTGATATCAAAACGGGTCCCATTTATATTTCTGTCCTATCCATTTCGACCCGTAGAGAGAGAAAGAGAGAGAGAGATGAGCAATACGCCAACACCAAATGACCAAACCAAACCAAAGGTACGTACACAATGTAGGGTCATGCTTCCCAGTTCCCACAATATATATCTCAGTGGTCAAAAGCCAAACTGACATCAAACTATCCTAGTCCCTTTAATGGAATATATTTGCCTTGCCTTAACTCATCAGTCATCAGACTCATCACCCCATTTCTTCACACTTGTTTTTATTATTGCACATGGAATTGTGTCAACTTTGTATCAAAAATGAATTTTAGAGGACCCAATGCAGTAATTTACTCTTTAAAAGGTCCAAGATGAATGCTTCTAACAATTAAAATGTTAATGTTATGTGGGACATTATTTGTCCTTTTGGTAGGGAGAGAAAAAAGGGGGTCCAATCAAATCTCTCCAAGAGAGACCACATATTGGATGGTTTAGTGGGTTTAGTGGACTTAATTGCATGCTTAGTATCATATATGGTTATGTCACATCTGTAGGTGGAATTATTAATATGTTTCCCTATTCCTACATGTTGAATGGGGATGAATGAACATTCCTTAGAATTAAAGCCTCGCTTCAGTCTTCACCTTTGGGAGATTTGAGATCTTAAACCAAATCCCACTCACTACGTTTCATGAGAATATGCAAGAGTCAATCTAGGCCATTACATATAGTCTATAGTAGCCGTTGAAATAAATTCCCACCGGAGTTAAAGGAAGGAAATTTAGCACGCAAAAAAAGTTAGTTGGAGGTTGGTGGCTTGGTTGGTCCACAACAAATAACTTATTCAACACTCATATTTTATCTATCTTTGTGGATATAAATACGTACATATTCGTTATGCTACAATGTAAGCAACGACCACCAAAGCCCTTTCTCCAAGTAGAAGCTAGTAAAATGCGGGGTGTGTTAGTGTTAGTGTTACTTTGGCTGCTACTTTTCTTCAATGCATTTGTACTTCATTTCTCGTATCCTCACAACGGCAACAACTACCGACCAAGAAATCCTCCACCGCCACTTAAGCCAAAGTGTAAACCACTTCTACCACCACGGCGGTTGCCGCCGCCACCACCACCTGCTTGGTTTTACTTCTACTCTCCCCCGCCTCCAAGTCCCCCATACGCTCCTCGCCATTCATCGCCACCATCACCACCACCCAGGCGTCCAAATCCTTGATGTGATTGTACCAAACTAAATTGTGTTCTAAGTGCTCAAATGGTGCATGCATTTGAGCACTTTAATTACAACTTATTTAGAGAATAATAATACGGTTAATGCCAATTATGTAAAGGCCATTATATATTTATTGTCCTTGCTTGTGAGTTGTGGCACCTTAAGTGTTTGATGAATGATGATAATATGTTGTAGTTGGTTTTGAGATTTGCTGAATTCAGAGGGAATTAGTTTTAAGTGCATAAACAAACAGCCAAACAGGTGAAAGAAGAGCCTATTCCAATTTTATATGTCATTTCTAATGTTTTTTTGAGGCTCGTTATCCGTGTTATTCCCAACACGTTTAAGTACAGTCCAGATTTATTTGTTTGTTAAAATATTTTGGGCTACTCCTACCGTTAGCTTAATTCAAATTACAGAGGCCCAACTAGAGGAGAGCTAGAGAGGCTTGTTTGCTCTGGACCCAACACAACAAAGAAGTCAGGTTGGCTTGGGCTCATAGCCAAAACTTAATGAACATCCACTGTTTTCTCGCTGGGCCTCAACTCACTACCACTCCCCTTACTTACAATCAGTTTCCTTCATTTATCAACTTCATGTTTTCTTTATTTCCAAGTTGTTTTAACAACTCACCAACTAAACTGCAACTTAGTTTGTTTTTTATTAATTATCTTATTTTGTCACTATGCCAAAATTTTAATGGGTAATGCTCTATGAGTCATTCTCTCATAATGAGGTTCGATTTACAACACATGAAATTCATCGCATTGTAAAAAAATGTCCCATAAGGCATATCTATTAACAAATTAGTGATTTTTTGTTATGACTATAATTTTTTACATTACATGCCTCGGATACCACACATCTAGTCATATAATTTGTAGAAAATTAAACTTTCTAAGATTAAATTTTAATTATATGTATTTTATTGCCTTTAGAAATATCAATCGAACTCATAAATATCAATGATGATGAAGCATGCCATCTATATATATAAAATGATTTTTTTTTTCCACTAATATTGTCATTTGTCCATGCATGACTCATTGTCCATACATACCTTGGGGAAAGCTTGAACTTCTATGGACTGATTCTATAAAGTCATTCTTCTAATCAGAATGAAACAGGGTCCTTTAATTTGGTCAAAGTTTCATTTTAGATCCCACAAACGTGGGACGTCTTTATGTTCAATCAATTTGCCACTACACCAATTTGCCCTCTTATTAATTCTTAGTTATGTGAATTAATTAGCCAATTAACATCTTGGTCAAAAATCCATCCGCTTTACCACATTTGATCTTAATATTCAATCCAAGCAACTTCTTTCTTTCCCTGTGCTCTTTTTCCACTTACACCGGCTAAGGAGGCATTAGTTTTGCCACTATCTTTTACATGCATATTATACAGAAAGTGGTCTGTCCTCTGTTACAGCGTGTAAGAATTGGAGATTAATTTTGATCCAATCATTTTCGTGCTGGCACTTCCATGATCCTCAACCTATTTATTATATATGTGTTAGCTTTTTTGCTTTCAGATATTTTTTGTTAACATTTCTGGCTTTTAGCTATGGGTTTTCTGTTCTCAACTTTTTATTGGAATTAATTATAATATATTGGATCACATAGCTAGCTTGTTTTGGTCCCATTTTCAATTTTCACAATCAACCAGCTACTAGGAGCTACCCTGCTACCCAACAATGAATTTTTTGAATTTCATTTTTATAATATTAATGAGATTATGTTACTTAATCAATGATTCATTTCTTTGACCACGTACAGTTGAATATGTTTATACTTGATTCTCAAGCAAAGCTTTCTACTTTTACTGTTATTGCTTGTCTTTTAAATCTAAGAAAATGGGGCATCGTAATTCACTACTTTATAATAAAGTAGGCTGTCTAGTGTCTTCTGTGTCAAAAATTTGAAAATTGTTGGAAACTTTTTCATAGGAAGCAATGTAATAAATTGAAAGTAAGCTACACGAATTGTCATCTCTAATTATATTACAATAAATCTATTTTTGTTAAGGCTAATTAATATATATCTCTAGCTAACACACGTACTTCAATTCATGTCAGTTAATTGGTTTTTCAAAAATTTAAACGGTGAGAATTAAAGTGGGCTAAAAATATATATTAAGCCAGCATTTATACACTAAATTAACAATGGATAAAGATGAACATTCTTAGTTAAGAATATATATCATAACCATGGCATCTGAATCGATCCTTTTTCGCTGATACGAACCTATGACGTAATTGTAATCTTGAAAGAAAGATTCAACCGCCTAAATGCCTAAATGGGGCTGCTGCCTCCCATTTTGGGTAGACAGGGATTTCATTTCAGCTTGAATATAAACCAATATAATTAAAACTGTATCTCTGCAGCATCTACCAAGCTGTATATATACGTGAGAGCAAGTTGAGGAATATATAAAGATTCCTTTAGAAAAAAAGGCTAGATAGCTTTGTTTACCTAAAACACTTAAAATGTACGAAGATAACATTTTTTTTTTTTTTACGGAAAATTATTACACGCAAATTAAGTGTATGTGACAAGAAATTAAATGCATGGCTAGATGAATAAGGCATATATTTTTACAACATTATCCACAAAGAACTCTGTCTACGGATATAAATTCTCCCAAATCCAATGTCGGCATCATTTTTAATTAAGCTACTTGATGAAACTTCAATGGCTTAGTAGTCTAGCCCACTGCCCATGGTTACTTTTCACCCCAACTTGCATCACAATTCACAAAGTAACAACATATATATATATATATATATATATATATACAAGCATGCTATAAAACTAACTTGTCAGTAAGTTAATACAAAACTAACTGTCATGTTGGGCCCACTGCAAAATGTAATCTTAATATTCGAACCGTTTATTTTTTAGGCCCTACTTCAAAGATCATCCCTGTAAAAAATCTCCAAAATCGGAAGTCATTTAGTCATTTGATTATAACAACTATTTCTATGCTTTTATCGAAAACACTGATCGTCTATTTATTTGATCTGAATTAGATGCACATAATTTCCGATTTAGTTGATTTTTTGCAATGATGATCTTTGAAGTATGACCTAAATAATTAACGATTTAGATTATAAGATTAGTTATGTGGTGATCCCAAAAGCATGGTTAGCTTCGTATTAACTTGCTAACTAGTTAGTTTTAGAGTACTCCTCATATATGTATATATATATATAGGTCAAACAAAATGCCTGGTGGAATATCTAATATATGGATGTGTGACCTCATTAATTTAGTCTCAATCTTCAACCAAATGGATCCCACCCCCACCCAAAGTATAAAATCTTAAAAAGAAACAAAAGCTAGCAAGCTTGCACAATTTGTTGAGCGTGCGTAGCATTGACAATTTGACATGTATGGCAACTCTCACTCTGAGGAATATTTCGTAGCCAAATCTAATTAAAAGATTTCATATCCGAAATCAATCAGGCACGTATGTATGAAAACCTCAGAACTGTTTTCCAACATGTACATTATGAATGAAAATGAAATCAAGCACGGTATATATATAGAGATGATCCATCGATCATATTTTGATATATACAACTTAATTCTCACCTGCAGCTGAATCAGAAGCTGATTCTTATTGTATGATATTGACTTGCATGCCTCGTTTATATTTATCCGATTCATACATCATCATAGACTTATAGACCCATGATAGTGGTTTTGCCACCCCCACTCCTGTCAATTTACAACTGCATCCGTACAATATGCAATATTAATTTGTTTCTTTTTTTATGTTTTGTAATTGCTAGTGCGTTAGATTCGGACACCATTGAATGCAACAGAATTAATGAATATGAATCCCCACATGACATTATTGAAGTCAGAGTCAGAGTCAGAGTATATACGCAGTATTGATGCTTAATTAATTGATCTACACCCAGCAACTAATTAATTCATTAAGGTGGCTTAATTAAAAAGCCAATTATTTAATTTGTACCAATTTCACGAATTCATCAACGATCCAATTAGTTTTGATTAAAAAAGAAAAAATATATTTAATTCACACCCATTAAGAATTTAAGAGCTTTGCCCTGCCTTTTAGGTGTCGCATGCATAGTGGTGCATTAACAAAAAAAAAAAAACCTACTCCTTTCCTATGTCTTAATGCATGATGAGAGGCTAATTTTGTGCTGGACGTGACGGTAGCTTGGTTTGAACTTTTGAAAAAATATGTGAGGGGTTATAATATGCATATGACGTCCCTCCAAGTCTAGTGCTATTGATTCGCCAGATTCTATGAAGGCCATCAATAATATCCACAACCGACGTAAATGAATGAGCCGACATATATACACATGAATTTCTAGTTCTATTCATTAATATTAATTTAATTTAGTTATTGACCTAATTGATATCTTAATGCGTGCATGAGACTATAGAGCTCTGTTTAATTAAGGGGGATATGGTGCTAATTTTTTTTTTTTTGTTAAAAGAATATATAAGATAAGAATGATTCTTAAAAATATATATATATATATATGAAAGAAGACAACAGTATGAGTATCCAGACCAAAAAATTAAAAAACAAAAACAGTATGAGTATATATGCTTTTGCAAACTTCATCAAGGGCTGCTCTGATTCTATAATCCCTGAAATAATTAAGATAATTAACAATCAAAAGAAACCCTGATCGATATGATGGGTTAGTGGTTTCCTTGTATTTGCATCTCCTTTGGAAGGCACTAATCCCTCCATGACATTGATAGAGGCCGATTAATTATTTACGTTAATTAAAAACTACTAAAAATATATTATTCACATAACGTATATAATTAATAATTTTCATTGATTTTAAATGTGGACCACTTACCCCATCTAATAATCTTCCATGTGGAGATATTGTTATATGCATGGGTACTAAATTAAACTTAATGAGTCATGTACACGTACCTAGCTCAAATTAATAGAGAATAGCCCAAGTCACCGTCCGTCCGTCCCCTGCCATTGCCCGACGGTGTTATATGCCATATATGTGTTTAGTAGTGTCAACAACCTATGAACACTTGCAAAGGCCAAAAATGACCATATGGGGATATCGACATTTGCACTGAAATGATACATGTTTTTCTGGTTAGGACTGATGAATGTGTCTTTGGTCAACTTTTAATGATATATTTAGGTACATAGTTGAACTTCTAATTTATATACAATTGTTTTATAATATATGCTCCTATTATTCTAAAAGAAGAGAGAGAGTGTACGTGTGTGATTAATTGAGTGATTGAGTGAGTGATTGAGTGAGGAAGAAGAAGAAAAATACCAATTACCATAATTAGGATTAAATTAACACTCACCATAAATTATGATTAAACTCCAAAGAAAGCTAATTAATCCATATATATAACATAAAATCAGTGAACATTTAATTTTTTTATATAAGAATGCAACTGAAAGCCTTTTGTATTTTTCAAAAGGAAAAACAATTTTTTATTGTTCTTAATATTAATTGATTATAAGGGTTTAGGGTCGACCAGCAAATATATATTATTTTCAGGAAACAAGATTTTTATGCTCGTCATTTTGCACCAAAAAAGCCAGACCAATTATGACTTTATATATGAGTTAACATGGAGCACTAGCTCAATGCTCTCCACAGATTAATTTCCATACATGTTTTTGGATTGTGTTTGTCACAAAAGGATTGCATCATCCAACTTTTATGTCCCGCTCAATAATTATCTTTTTAACACACTTAGGTAGTCAGGTGTGAGCTAGGAAATTAGCTTATTTGATCATTAGTTCATCAATAGTAATTTACTAGTTGTTTATGAGAAATATCATAGGCTATAGACTAGCTAATAGAGGATTGGTGCTATTCATGTCTGGCACGCAGAGCTCAATGAATGATTGGAGGATTTTTTTCATTTCAAAATTATATTAATATATGGCGTTATCGTCCCAACGTGGACCTCACTGACCCACAAAAATAAGAGAAAAAAGGGAACTTAGTGGACCTCGTCGGAAAAAGGCATGCTTCTGTCACCAAAATGGCATCAGCATGCATGGTCCATTAGGTGGGGATTCCTTGCTTAACAATAGCTAGCTTAGCCAACACTAAAAATTTAGTGGGCTTACGTAAAAAATGTTAGACAAAGCTGGATTTGTGGAATCACCATATAAATAAGGAAACTTAATTAAACAAGATTTAATTGGCCAAAAAAGGAGACCCCTAAGTTTGGGAAGTGACGGCAAATAGGCAATGGTGGCTGAGTTTACACGCCAATTGTACCCCTAGTGGCAACAAGCACAACTGGAATGGTGTAATATGTGTGCAAATTGGCTACCATCTATAAGCAAAAGCAAAAGCAAGATTTAATTGGCCAAAAAAGGAGACCCCCTAAGTTTGGGAAGTGAAGGAAAATAGGCAATGGTGGCTGAGTTTACACGCCAATTCTACCCCCTAGTGGCAACAAGCACAACTGAAATGGTGCAATATATATATATATATATATATGTGTGCAAATTGGCTACCATCTATAAGCAAAAGCAAAAGCAAAGCAAGAATTTAGGAATTGCTGGGTTGCTTGGCTCACCACACGCATTGGGTGCATGCTAAAATGGGGGTAGTAGACTTCCACTGATCCACTTCCCACTGGTTTTAGCTAGCTAAGAATTTCAATGAGAATTGGAATCCAACACCCAAATCAATATGATTCACATGCCGGCCCCCCCCCCCCCCCCCCCCAATTTGTTTGGGATTCTAATTTAATTCCTTTATATGATTCTTGGGTGAATGCTTTATTTTCATCCTCCTAGCTAGCTTGTCATGGATGTCCTGCTTCATGAATAGTTATTTTCCATCTGATCTTAATTTGATAGAAATTCTCTTCCCTTTTCTTGGGGGTAATTAGGAATCTCCACCCCCACTTGATTTAAGAATCCAAAATTAAAAAATCCAAAATTGATCTCTAAATCAATTTTTAAAATTATTAACAAAATAGTAGTTTAATGGTGTTTCTCTTCTTAATATTATGAACTATCGCAAGTTTTAATTCTTCTCGTATAAAATAATTAATTTTCTTAATAAATGGTTAATTAACTTAACATATTCATACATATTGCTATAGTTAGTTTTTTGTGTGCATCGAAAATACTGCTAATTATTAGCTAGTACTAGTGGTGGCCGGTGAACCACGTTAATGAATAATGATTGATGATGACAACCTAAAGTAACCTTGTTATCCCGATCTTAATTTGCTATGTACGTAAATAGCACAGTCAGTACACTGTGTCACTGTACGTAATACATAATCCACCACCACACGAATTAAGTGGCCAGCTTGCTGCCCACTTAGGTAGTTGTCTTAGTACTACCTAATTAGGAGCTGCATAGATCAATGTGTTGATACATGCCAACTCCCTCCCAAGATTTAAGATATATAAATAGAAAATAAACCTGGTTTAGAAACCTAGTACTGATGTGACAAGGCTCTCATTCCAGACCAGTCCATTTCTTAGGGGATGTTTAGTTCATGTTTTGAAAGCTTAAAAATGTGAAAATAATTTCAATTCTATATTTCGTAAGTGCATAAAAATCATTAATTGGTTCATAAGAATATGATGTTCTCAAAATGAGAAAAATGAATTATTTGTCTCAGCCTCAGTTTGGTTTTTCCTTAATTTCCATGAAAAAACATTGACGATATTTTTTTAAGACTATTTTATCCTTTTTAATATTTAAAAATATCAACTTTATTCTAAAACTGATTTACTTTACCAACATTACCAAACACATGAATGCATAAGAATTGATTTTCTAATAATTCATTCTGCACACCAAAATGGACCCAATTTAATTGTCAAAATGAATAAATTTTTAATATGAATTTGAAAATCATGATAGAAAAGCCTCATATCATACATTCAAATCTAATACTGAAAAATTATATCTTAATATAGAAAAAATGACCTATATCACAGCAAACGATTAAAATTGTGAGTATACATGTGTGCATGGTATATAGATTTTCTTATGAATCCGACACACATGCGGTCCGGCATGTATGTGATTTCGAATGGAAAGGAAGCATACGCGTAAGCATATTAGGGTGGGAATTAAGAGGCCTTTATCAGTTATCACGATGTGCCTCGAAATGTCAAATGTACGTGTAAGGTTGCCAATATATATTAAAGTGGAACCAAGTGAGCTTTTGTGTTGCTAGAATATACTAATCCTAAAGTACTCGTGATTTGTGAATGACAAAGATGCTAACCCAACCCAATCCTACCTCAATTATTAAGTTCCACCGTCCAACTCAAACTTTAGAAACGCATGGACACCTAATTTTTTAACCTGAATTCATATTTAGTCAGATAAGATCATAAAGAGTAGAAACCAAACAATTAAAAAAAAAAAAAAAAAACTTGTATATAAACTACATATATGATAATATACTTATTTTAATAGGAAAAATGTTGTTCGTAGAAGGAAAATATTTGGTTATATTTAAATACCTTTAAAAGATATTTAAAGTGACGATTAAGCTCTTATGAGAAATTTAATATGAGGAATAAATGATGGATAATACATTCAGAAGTGAGATTTACTTTAATAAATTATTAATTTTGCTATCCTATTAAATTTTACTATTAAATATGTTGTCTCTGCTTATAAAATAGATGAATTGGACTCTCCCATATTATATGTATATACTTTTTTGTTGTCGGTGTAAATATCTTTCTATCTATTTGTTAGACAAAATTAATACCATAAAAGTGTATCACAACCGTATAAACTAGCCAACAAAAGTGGTTTCCCTGCATTGGGAAAGCCTGCCGCTGTACGTTAGTTGTAGACTTGTAGTTTCATGTCCCACAAATATATTCTTAACCCATGCGACTAATCTCCAACCCAACACAGTTTTGAATCTTAATCGATCTGATTGCAATTAGAGGAGTGTGTTATCTTCCACCCTTTCATGCGTTCATTGAGCTGTCTCGACCTATATGGTCGTAAGAAAATTTGTAATTGTCATGTCTTTATTTATATTTTATACAATAATAATGTTAGAGATTCTAAATTTATGTCTCAAATTTAGATTTCAAATACACGTGTCATGATTTACTTGTAAAATAAATAATCTTTAAGGTGGATTATGTATGAATCAATAAAATATTGACACATCATTTATAATCCAAATTTGGGATACAAATTAATTTGAGATCTCTATCATTGCTCTTTGCACAAATAAATCTTACCCTTATTAAAAAGATAATTTATAAATTAATCCCTTAAGATAGTCCAAATATTATTAAGGTTAGGAGTTATCAGGCTCCTTCTGTTGAGGTATACCTCAACTTATTTATGTTGAGGTATAACCTTGGTGGGGCCCACACGAGTCGTTTTGTGTCAATCTGAACCGTTCGCAAGGATTATCTTCATTGATAGATCATTCTTACAAAAAATTTGTCAAATCAGAAATCATTTGCCTATCTAAATTTGATAAAACAAATGGACGGTTTCATTGAAAATATTTTGTTCATTCATTTATTTGATCAAAGTTAGATAGGCAAATGATTTCCGATTTAGCTAATTTTTTACAAGGATGATCTATCAATGGAGATGTAAAAAATGAACGGTTCAGATCGACACAAAACGGCTTGTGTGGGCCCTAATAGAGTATACCTCAACATAAATAAGTTGAGGTATACCTCAACAGAAGGAGTCTGTAGGAGTTATATTACTATATATATATATATATATGTATAACAAAAGATAATAATTAAAATAAAATGAGACTATCAAAATCCAGGAAGTCAATGTATTGGAGCGCCAAATTGACCTCTTTTTGGATCTAGTAGTTGAACTTACCTATCTTGGTGGAATTGGCACACTCCCCTTGTCCAACTTGTATGTGTTATAAGATAAATTCTGAATCAATTAACCGTTTCGAGTTGGCGTATGAACAGTTCGCAAAGGTAAATGAATATTTGATATATTTCCAATGGTTCATTTATTTGACATTGACACCAAAATACAAGCTAGGGATGATAAGTAAATAATATGTATATGAAGTATAATAAGCAAAATTACTTAGAAAATGTTTAATTAATTATTCACTTTGGCGCAGCATGTTGCTCCAAATTTGTTTTTATTTTTTATTTTTTTATTTCTGCTTCTCTCTTTATTTCTTCCAAACGACTTATTAATAACATACTTATTTCGAGTATTTAATAAAAAAAAATAAGAAGAAGAAAAGTGAAAAGACAATAACTTCATAGTCATGGAGAATTTTATTTTTATTTTTATAGCATGGACATATATTAATCAAAATACAATAATTGGTGTCATTTTTTAAAACCAAAGATACATGCACGGATGCACCATTATTAAGGCCTAGTCATCCTCGCAGAATGTCCTTCTCCTGTGAATTTCTTTTATTTTTGGAAAAGTAAAATAAAATTGGGATAATACTTCACGTGACTTGAGAGCTGAAATCGAATCTACAGTTTCTCGAGGAGGTATCTACAACCGGCGGGCTTCTCTTATTGTAAAGAAATTTAATTGGTAATTGAGTCAAACAAAAGTCTGTAAGTGGAAGTGTGGAACGTTACATATGCTTTGTAAAAAAAAAAAAAAAAAGTTATATATATTAATATATATGCTCCTCAATTAAACAAATAAACAAAAGAATTATATATGCTCATACTATTACTAATGATTTATTTGTATGTATTTACCATATATAGGCAAACTTATGCATTTATCCTCAACTAATATCAAATTAATAGAAAACATAAGAAAAAAGAAAATAAAGCATATATGTATTATTAGCAAAGGCATGTGACGGTATTTGAACGGGAATATTGATGATGTAAATTTGTCAACTACATCAGAATACTCTCCAGTTTTTAAATGCCATGTTTAAGGCGTAATTTTCTTCAAAATGTCTTTTAAAAAATTATATAATGAAGAGATATCACCCCTTCTTGTTACATAATTATCACTTAACAATAATATATCAAATAAATACGTAATTAATAATTCAATCTCTCTCACGAATTGACACATCTTGATCTTGCATATAAATTTTTTATTTGTAAGGCATCCTAAAAATTATGTCATTTAGGAGGGTGTATTTAATTAGGATTTTAAATGACTTTGGTAGAATTAAAAAGTTTGGTGGTATTCAATCAAAACTTTTAAAGAGTTTATAAAAGTCTAGTGGTATTCAATCAATACTTTTAAAAAGTCTATGGTATTCAATTAAAACTTTTAGAGAGTCTATAAAAGTGACATGGTATTCAAAAAGTCATTGACTTTATTAAATGATAGACTTTAAAAGACTTTCATAGACTTTGTAGTGTAAATTATGTTATATCAAAGTCAATAATTCTCCAGCGTTCCCCCTGCAGATTTCAAAGGATTTCAAATATTAAAAAACTATTAAAAAACTGGTATTTATTTATTTTTTAAAGAGTGATGCTAAATCCCCTAATCTTATTTTTTCACCCACCTCTTAATTTATTTTTTTCTAATTACTATATCCTCTTATATTAATTTTTTCTCTCTCTTATATTTAATTAACTCCTCGTCTTGGGTTTGAACCAATAGCGTTGCCACAATGCAATGTAACAACAAGATATTCAAACCAACCACTTCACAGTCTTTAAGTACTCAACAAAATCACAAAATTATATATTCATAATTTGAGAAATAATGTTACCACCACATCATATAATGTTCTCAACCTGTTAATTCAATTAGACAAATTTTAACAACTCGTTAAAACACAATATTTGACAGTCTAACAACATAAAAACATAAAATTCAGAACACTTATAATAAATTATGAAACAAAATAATTTTGGTCCCTACAATTCTAGCCCCAACTTTTTATATTGTTTGCAATATTAGGACAATTTATAACACATGCATCTCGGTTTTGAAGCTTATCTCCATTCCACTCACTTACGAAGGACAAAAAAACAAAAAACATATTGGAGAAATCCTAAAATAAATAATAAAAAATTATATCAAAGTTATTAGAAGTCTATAAAAATCCTTCAAAATCTATGAGAAAAGTCAGGGAAACTCTATATAGAATTCTGTCAAAGTCTGTGTGGAGTTTATGAAAGTCATTAAAAATCCATCAACTCTACCAAAGTCAATGACTTTTAAAAACTCTACAAAAGTTAATTAAAATCATAATTGAATACACCCCCTTAGTATGTTTTGAAAGGAGATTGTGCATGTGATGTGATCAGATTTTGACGTTTTTTTTTTTTTGGTTTTTTAATAAACGATAGGAACACAATACAATATTTAACATTCTTTAAGGTGTGAGATATATTTTAGAACGTATCTAGTGTGTATTTTAAAAAGGGAATATTGTGTGATGGGAAATGGAATCAATACAATTAACATTCTTAAGTTGTGGTTTCAACAACTTCATTTCTCTATAATACCAATTATACCATTAAAGCAAGTAAAAAACTAGATCAATCGATCTCTTCCTCTCTTCTATCCCTTCATTCTAATTGGCGAGTATAAAGACGTACAGCTAGCTCCCTTTGTAGAAAGAAGTCCCATTGCACTACAAGTTCGGCAAATGTATGCATTCGATCTTTAAAATCTTCTGACCAAAAAAGTAAAACAAGATCTTTAAAATCTATCAAATAAAAAGCAAGCCATGTACGTGTAAGGTATATATAATATATCGTTCGCGGATGTCAAACTCTCTCGATCTGCCTCTCTTTTTTGAGATATGATCATATACCATGCATGTCAAACTTTCTCTCTCCCAGTGGTGGCAAAATCCAATTATAGCATCTCAAACTTTCTAATATTAAGAGTATCACACATTAGACATATAGACTTCATCATAATATAAAGTTGAAATTGAAAACAAAAGATAAAAAGCAAACAAACAAACAGACAAAAGCGCGCAGCGAGTAAATTAAGGTTGCAGGGAACTCCTGTCATTTTATACTACCAACATTGAAGAACAGGGCACGAAGGCCCTTGGACTAGAAGGGTTTGCAAGGCAAATGGCAGCCATGTGAGGATGAAGTGAATAAGACAAAGGCCAGAAGGCTAACATGCAGCATATAAAAGCTTTGGAGAGTGACATGTATTATGTATCATGTATGCCACAACTCACAACTCACAAGCGACTATCCCAATTCGCCCCTCCACCCAACATAGAATGATGCAAAACTTTAACTTTTGAGTTTCGTTATTAATCGCATATTTTTTAAATAATCAGTAATATTAAATTTATTTATCAAATGATATATCACTAGCTACAAGATATTTTTCTTGATGTGTCATTTAAAAGCAAGAAAAATGTAGTACATGAAAGAGTATGAGCATGTTCAACATTAATCACCCATATTGGAGAAAAATCTGTCATTAATTTAATGAATATGAGCATTAACTCTTTCGGAATATACCAAATAGTAGTCTTTGGAAAACTTCAACGGTCTTTTATATGAAACTCTAATTTCTCTCTCTTTTAAATTAATAATTTTACATAAGTTGCCAAGTTGGTAAAAAATCATTTGTAAAAAACAATCCCCAAGTGATTTGAGCGCCAAAAACTTCAGCTTACCATAACAAAAAAGACATTACCACCCTAGCTTCTATTTTAAGCTTAATTCGAATGAATCAATAAAAAAGAAAAAGAAAAAAGGATGGGCTATTTATTTCTGTTTGCATTGATTAATGTACTACTAATAACTGCAAATTAACTCTGTAGATCATTTACCCCCCCCCAAAAAAAAAGCTCTCTAGATCATTTATCGTTCTTCTTTAATTAATGAAGCTTTTTTTTTTTTTGCCATAATTTAATTAATGAAGCTTAAAGCATAGGAGCAATGGTTAAGAACAAGAGCAATTAATACACATTTTAATCCAACAACCATTTTAATTAAATTTAAGCATATCTGACACGTCAGCTCAGATTTCTTTATCAAAGTCAGGTTTTTCAAAACAAAAATGAAAGAAAGTCTGGTTGTAAACTTGTAATTAATCATACCATTTTTTCAGCGTTAATCAGTTTTTCTTACCAAAAAGAAACCTTAATCAACCTCAATGATTAAGGTTGATTAACAAAAATGAAATAAAGTCTCGTTGTAACACATCTATCCTTTAAAACATAATGGACTATTATAATATAAATTTTTTAAAATATACAATAATCAATTCGAAAAAATAGGGGAAATTTAACCCAGTGAGTATGCTTCTTTGTTACTGAACTTTTCCTTTTCCTTTTCTATTCTCCAGACTGTAGGAACAGAATATGAGGTTACATTGGTCTTTCTCCCAAAATATCTCCATGACGTCATTAAGTAAACAAGAGTCGCTAACCAACACGCGCGATTGAAGTCGCGTGATCTGAGATCGTTCTCGTCCATGTTTTTTAATCACATAAATTACTTGCTGACGTTTAATTCAAATCTACATATTTTCTTTAATCACACAAATGACAAATTCAATTATAATTCTTTCGAATATTATATAAAATCAAGTATCAGAATCAACTTGTTCATTTCTATTAGCTTAACTTTAATTCACTTACTCTTTTTTATTAAATAGAATCTAATACATGGGAGGTTCCAATGAACTTTTTTTTTTTTTAATTATGATGTACAAAATTAATGAAATGAGATATTTTCATGAGGAGGTAAAAGTCGAAATTATTATTTTTCTTTGTGAGATTTTTCATTTATTTTATTCACAAGAATCTCTCCCACTTTTATTCTGTTCAAATATTACTCTATATATCTAATTACCAAAGATTCTTTTTGGTACTTCCATTTGAATTTACAAAGATTCTGCTCAAAACCTTATCCCAAAAAAAACAAAAATTAGAAAAAAAAATAATAATAATTACCGAACAATATTATTCTGAAACTTGAATAAGTTCCGGTTACTTTGGACCCTTGGGCCTTGGGCTATAAATATCCAAGTCACCAGTCACTACCATTGCTCAAGAGGCATTCAACACACACATCAAACCTTCACCGGGAGCTCTCTCTGAGCTCTCTCTCTCTCTCTCTCTGCTCACTCACTCATAAATGGCGCTCCGTAAAGCGCTTGCCAAGCGTGCATTCGACGCTAGCAGAGCTCCATCACCGTCGGTCATTCTTGACCACCAAACCATCGTGCCGCCGAATGCCGCCCGAGCAAACTTCCACCGCGAGTATATCACATCACCCGACTCCGCCGACAAAGGCTTTTTCCGGCGCTTCCTTCACCGGAGAGCCCTAACCCAATTGGCGCCCAGGCTCCCGGAGTTCCTCTCCGTACCGGTCGGAGAGAAGCTCCGGGAGAAGCTCAGAGGCATCAACGTTAGCGGAGATCGCCTCGCCGGACTGTGCCCTCCGCCGCCTGATCTGGCCGCCGCAAACTCTCTGTACGGAATCTCCATCAGCGATGCGAAGAAGATTCTGAGGCTCTCTCAGGTGGAGAAGCTGAAGGCGAAGCTGAGAGAGATTCAGGAGAGCTCGATTTCGTACTCCGAGTTCACTCGGATCTGTGCGGAAGGTTGCGAGAACGAAGAGCAAGGCGTTGAGTTCGCGAAGATGATGGACGAGTCCGGAAACGTCATCGTTTTGGGAAACATAGTGTTTCTCCGACCGGAGCAGGTTAATAACTTTTTTTTTTTTTTTCCCTGTTCGTGAATCTCAAAGTTTTCTTCACTTTTCTCTTTTTGCTTAATTTTTGAAATTACCGAATTATCCATGGCATACATCATTCCTGACTACTTGGATCTGAGAATTCGTTAAAGTGGGATTGGTGGTACCCCAAGACTGTGGAGTTCTGACTTCTGAGTACGTCTAAGTTAGTTTCATTCATCGCTCACGAGGGTGGTGAGCAACGAGTGTCTGTGAGTTGTTTTCCACGCTCTCTGGGGAGCGTGTGGTAGTACCACCCATCTTTAGGCCTAGTCGATTGACACGCCGCATGCATGGCTCGTTGAGCTGTCTATCTGTTAGGAGCTTAATTTGTTAAAATATTAGAAAAGTATTATTATTTAGACCATCTTAATTAATTAATTAATATGATTAGTTTATAGGTGACTATCTTATTATCCTTATTGTCCTCTTCCTAATAGTATTAGGATCCACGTAGGTGAAACCAAAGGCATCACCCGTGGAATCATTTTTTAACCGATCATCTTATACTTCAACTCCTTAATAAAGGTGTCATTCATTTACGTGGATCTATCTCTATTAAATAAAAATATCACAAATTACAAAATTGTATGTCCATATGTGTCATTTAAATATGATCATGCATGACACTGCAGCTGCCTTGGTTTTCGTGACATCTGATCAAGTGTTTGTCGAATTTTACAGGTGGCAAAATCAATGGAGACCATAATTTCTGAATCCATAGCCCTCCCAAACGATCCAAGAAAAAAAGAACTGGAGCAGTTGGAGAAGCAAAAGCTAGTAATAGACCAGAGAGCCAGGGCCTTGATCCATGGTGAACTGTACTGTGGGCTGGGCTTTTTATTAGCCCAAACTCTTGGTGCCATGAGGCTCACTTTTTGGGAGCTGAGTTGGGATGTGATGGAGCCCATTTGCTTCTTCGTGGCCTCCATTCACTTCGCTCTGGGGTACACCTTCTTTCTGAGGACGTCCACAGAGCCCACTTTCCAAGGGTACTATCAGCGCCGTTTCAAGACCAAACAACAGCGTCTCATGGAAATCAATAACTTTGACATCCAAAAGTATAACCAGCTTCGCAAAGTCTTTTATCCAAATTCTGATCACTCCTCGTCCTTTAATCATCAACAAGGAATGCTTCTTGGTGCTGTACCTCACTGAAATAGAGCTATGGTCGTAGTCGGCTTAGGTTAATTTAATAATGAACTTATATACTAAAATACATGCAAATTTTGACTGCAACCACAGTTGTTTTCGTTTAGAAATTTGGTAATCCAGTTTTAGTACACTTATCAAATTTAAGGGTTTGGGCAACGGAATCAAACCTTTTGGGTTGTATATATATGGGCTTTAGGAGCTGGAGTAGGTTTTTAACTTTTGAAGTACGTACTCTTGGGCCAGATTCAGCCTCAGGCGTCGAAGTCAGAGCCATGAAGGGAACATGCTTCCTTGGTGATGAGAAACTGAGAACTGTGTTATGTGGTCCACTTCTCTTTTTTTTTTCACTTATCCATCAATAAAGTTAAATATTTTCGAATTTCTTTAGGTGTTGGGGAATACTGATGAAATTCTAGGGCGCATTCTTATTTTAAAAAATTACTTCCAAGTTCAATTTTTAAAAGATTTTAAAGTGAACACTCAAACCAAATAAAAAATTAATTTAAAGCCCAATCTATTCGCATGCGCGGGCCTAAACATCGAAAACAAGCTACTGAGTGCTCGGTACTCTTACGGAGAACTCGACAGATGCATCTACACAAATGCATATTTGTTAAGTTGTAGATACATCTTTTTAAATTGTAGGTGACATATTTTAGGTTGCAGATGCTGGAATGAGGTCGTAGATGTAAGTTGCATTTGCAACCGCCAAGCACTTGGCAAGAACTACCTAATGCTCTATAGGATTTGCCGAGCACTCGATAGAATTTTTGGACTTCTACTTAAGTTTTGGACTATCTGGACCATAACTCAAAGCACCATTTTTATTTTGGGCTTCTACTTAAAGCACCATTTTTTTTTTTCGATTTTTACGCCAATATTGAATGACAATTTTGATCTACCCAAAATCAATAGAAATAAGAAAAAGAACATGTGTGGATTCCACTTGTATTTGAGAGATACCGCAAGGTGGTAAGTTGATACGATCCCAATAGCACGGTATCCTCTCGGTGGATGTTATGGATTTGCAGTCACTATAAATGTTACCCAGCTCTATATAGGCCCACTTGTTAGCGATAAAGACTTAAAGAGAGCATGTATCTACTGGGCCTTTAAAACTGAACCAGCCCATGTCAATAAAAAACCTGTAATCCAACAATGTCCTCTATGGGATTGGGCCGTTGGGCCGTGGGGTGATGTAAGTATGGAAAGGAGGTGAAGATTTTTGTGACATGGTGTTACTTGGGTGTTCCTTTTCATTGCACATCCCTCTTTTACATGCAAAAATCACAATCACTCATTGTCTCTCGTAAATAGTAAGCAAAAGATGTTTCAACCCTTATGGTGTTGGACCCTTGGCCCAGCAATAGAATTAACGGACCTTTACCTAATCCAACACTAATTAATACCAAGAGAATTTCGTTTTTTGATCTACTGGCTTTGTTCTCTGTCCCACTCTTGAGTTCGTCATCATCTTTTTCATCTTTGAAAATTGTTTCTGTTTCTTGCTTTCTATATCTCTGCTCCATTATGATTTATGACTGACTGATACACATAAAAGGACTTATTAAAGCCACATTATCCACTGGCCAAGAACTAAATGCATCAACTCTGATTCCCCCCATAAAAACCAACCCAGATTAAAAACCAACCCAGTTTTGCAATTTGGCATCCAAGAAAGAGATAGGTTTGTGTCTCTTCAACCATGTCAGGAAGTGGACAAATTACCCACAATTAGTACTTTCCACCACAACAACTTCAACCTTTCTTATATTTTTGCACCCCAAATTTGACTATTAAATCTTAATAGATTATATATTGATCTGCAAACTGTGAGGTATGCAGAGTTCATAGTAAAATGTTCATTTTTGCTTAATATTTTCAAATCTCATTAACCAAATGGTCCCAATCCACCAACTGACTTCCATTTTTCCTTTAGTTATTATTAGACATCAATTTGAAGTTTGGTACCATGGAGTATGTCATATGCTTGAAGTACACAATTAAGTAGTTGCGGTCAATTTATGATGTTTCCTTCTTGTAACAGTTACTATATTTATGACTTATGAGGGTGCAACCACATAATTTGTATGACTTTTCTATATACAAAATTCATTTTTATAATTTATAACTTGTTCTGGGCTGTAACCCATTAGTCGTGAGCAGCACTGAGGTCCCACAACCAGTTATTATGGGAGGACTCCCACCGTATCATTTCCAAAATTTTGTCCAAAATATGGAATCTAATTTGGATTGGGAACCTACTCATTAAAATCCAAGTTGCACGCAGTCCCCCAAAAAAAAAAAAATATTGAAGGGTTGAGCAGTACTAATACATGTGGGTTGTGTTGGAATATGGAGTGACGTCCGCATTAAAAAATTATAATCTTAAATAATATCTTGAGTATTGAATTATTTCTCTAATTGTCAATTAATTTTATAATAAATATCTAAATTTCTTGGTGATATCATAACATATTCACCCTCATGTGTTAGGGGCTTGAGCTAGATTTCTGATTGTTGATTAGCAAAAGAGTGAAAGACATGATAATAGGCACATATATAGCTAGCCTTAATGATAATTAATTTTATGTGTATGAGAGATTGTAAGACATTATTAATAAGATCGTGAATTATAATTATTAATTAGGTTACTCTTTACTAAAAAGGTGATTTAGACTCAAAGTATAAGAATATAATTAACATTATATTTTATAAATATTGAAATTTGAAATGACAGTATTAGAGGGTTTGTGATCATAATATCAACTACCATCTATCAGAAATGGTTATATGAATAAATGCAATGTTGTAAAGCTTGGTATGCGTCACAGCTGCAAAAAGTGAAGTTCGAAAGCTACAATTACTTCATAAGGGGTTAGGCAATGAGAGGCATGGAAAGTATATGTTATAAATATTTCGTATAAAACAGATCATGTTTTAGTACATGCCAACAGTTCTGAGCCGACAATATGAAGATTAGGAATTTCGTTGAAGTCGGATTTTGGCAACCCAAAATAATGACACGCCTTGTCTTCTTGTAAATTGTTGCATCTTTGCATACCAAACCAAACCCTCGTCTTGTCAATGGGTTGGTAATGGTATAGTGCTTGGCAGCCAAAAAAATATAAGGTCACACCCCTTTCTTAATCCTATTGTACAATAATTTGTTATTGGGATAGTAATTGAGAAATTTATAATTAAACATGGAACATGAATGAGTTTATAATTCAGAGAAGTAAACAATTGGAAAATTTAACCTTCAAATAAAAATTATTATTTTTATAACTCGATAAGACAAAAAAACTTTGGTCTTATCGACCATTGACCAAAATAAAAATTATGTCTGAAAGATGTTGAATTTTAATAAGTCAAAATTTGTTGATATAAATAGTATTTTTGTCCAAAAAGGCCCAATAAATTATAGAAGTAATGTTTTCTATTCTAAATTTAAACAATAATCTTTGTTAAAAAATTGAAAAATTTAAACTGAAAATTTCTTAAATAATTATAAACATGATGTACATTGCATTTGCTCGACCTGTTCTCCTTTTCTTCTGTTGAAATTGAAATCACCGTATATAGCAACATATGGATATGGAGTGTTGCAGTGCTGAAGCAAGTTGGATTAATTGGGACCCTTCATGTGGCTAAGACATGGGCCACATAGTGTGGTGTTTTGCACTTTCCTTTTTGGTTAGAAAAAGATAATACTAGCTAGCTAGCAAACACTGCCACAGAGCCCATTATGCTGGTTTTGGTCTACGTACTGCACTGCACTGCACTCTGGTCTCTGGGTACGTACCCTACCAAAAATGATGAATTTCATATCAATAATTAATGGGGCTTTCTAGCTTGCTGGGTCATCGTCAACTCTCCACTCTCAAGACTCAAGAGGCAATACTTTGTTGAACAATTTCTGTCTTATAATTGTTAGTTTGGAATTTTGTACACCACATAACGTACCCATTAACCCATGGTGGTGCATGTGGTTCTTTACTAGCTAGTTTACTCCCATGCATGGCTCTTTCTGTTTGTAATCTTTCTCAATGAAATCTCTGGCCATTTCTACAATTAATTATTCCATCTTTACATATATGAATAAGATATTTATTATTATTATTGTGCGTTACTCATTCAACACGTTTCACCTAACTTATAGTGCTGATCGACACCTCGACACCATATATAGTCGATCCATTTTATTTTATTTTTGGTTTCGTGTATTTTTACTGTTTCAGACCTATGCCACGTACATGACACCCAATTGCTACATTAATGACACATAACATGCATGGAGATATGATCACATGGAAATAGGCCAAGAAAGGTACTGTTATGGACATATAACATTCCTTTTAAGAACATATATACTTTTGAGTTCGAATTTTCTATTTCTTGGTAATGAAAAAAAATTCTATTAGGATCTCGAAGTGTTCTAACAATTAACTAAATAAGTAAATAGCATTATTCATGATAACTACTTCAATTGTCACACACTCACACTCTCTCTCTCTCTCATGTTTTTCTTCTCTTTTCTTTTTTGGTCAGTTTTCTTTTTTCTTCTTGTTTCAAAATACTTTAGTTATCATTCGAAAGTGCAAATTGATACCTTTTCTCGCATGGGCTGACTTTTATAGTATAATTAACTTCAAGATATAACTTTTTAGGTCGATGCTTCGATTTCATGACCTGATCTTTTTCAAGCTAAAGACCATAATTAAAGTGATAATAGCGAGCATGCCAAGATCCATTCAATTAAATTGAAATAAATAACGCATGTAATTAAATATTAATTTTCCTCAATTTTTCTGCTAATGAGATATTCAATTGCAGAATCACGAGCTCAATCAAACATGTAATTTGTTTTTTTTTTCTTACATGATTTAATTACAAAAAATGGGGGAATTAAAGAAAATGTCAGTTTTGAGTTTTTAATCCGCACTAGTGTTTGTGCATGAAGTCCTCTGATGAGCATGCGGTCAAAGTGTTTGATGTTTAGCAATTTGACGTAAAACCTAGATGTCTTTTTCTGAATGCTGGCCGTTGATGCACAAAAAAAAGGCCAAGCGAGTGCGAGTACTTTTCAGAATCATAAGGATATGTCGATCATCATTATTCATTAGTACGTGATCGAAAGCTTTTTCTGTTTGTTTCGTATTCAACCCAAAAGAGGAAGAAGCATCAGACATGTAGCCTTTTTTTTTTTTTTTAATTGAGAAGATCAAACATGTAGCCTTGGTCACTCTCCTTTTTGTTCTATAATTCAATCGCTTTGGATCAAGCCTCTAACTAAACACCAAAAAAGTAAAGCCAATTCCAAGCTTTTGTTCGGACTTCCATATAAACCCAATCTTGTTAGTTGGATAATTAATGAGTTAATCTTCTTAATTAATTTGTTCATTTACATTACATGCAAAAAAAGAAGAAATGCTATAATAGGTCACTTGTATGGATAAACGATGAATGAATAATCATGTTGGTGTATCATTAACGTGTGTCTAAAACATAGTAATTTTCGATTATTGGATTTTATTATAGAACTATGTACATTATGTCATTAATTCCTTTGTGAACAAATAAAATCATTAATTCAAGACTAGAATGGTGACGAGTACGTGTATGGACAATGCTTGATGAGAAAGTATATATCATCATCTCTTACATATTTAAAAATATAGAATCTAAATCAGATTATGGCAGTAGACCTAATTAAGTACCTAACAGGGACCATTTGCAGTTTGCACCACTTTAATTAATATTGGTTAAACGTCTATCCAAGCCGTTGGGGTTAACAGTACTCAACAAACAACACAGAAAAAAATTAAAAAACTAAATTTAATATTCATTTTAATTATGTTGGATGAGCTGTATGCTAACTAATATCAGCAAGCAAGCACCCTCGGGCCTCGGAGACAAAGATGGATTAGTTTTTTTTTCTCATATTATAAAAAAATTATATAGCAACGGGCTTAATTAATTGGATTAAAGAAATGG
The DNA here is from genome assembly GCF_963921425.1 of Dryas octopetala. Taxonomy (NCBI): domain Eukaryota; kingdom Viridiplantae; phylum Streptophyta; class Magnoliopsida; order Rosales; family Rosaceae; genus Dryas; species Dryas octopetala. Next base: position 1,753,195 of record NC_141372.1, read on the forward strand.
GAAATAAGGTCAAAGTAGTAAGAAAAACGAATTAAATACTTAAGGAGAGGATGTAGGTCAGCAAAATACCAAACCTAACTACCCTTCTCATTTTATATGCTCTTCCGCAAAGAAATTGAAATTCTTCGCTTTATCCATTCCATTCAAATAAGAATTGTGCCAAACCAATAGTACAGTAATTAATATACCTAGTTTCAAACTTATGCAACACATATATATATATATACATGGCTATTACAAAATGGTTAGAAAGTACCTTTTCCTGTTCCATTTCCAATGGTCAAAGTAACCCTTTTTTTATCACTGTTAAGAGTAACCTTAAGCTCTTTTATCATTTACAAATCTACAGCACATTTCACCAGAAAATTCACATGTGATGGTTAAAAAAATTCACAATTACATGTATTTGAATTAAGTATATATAATATGTGTTGGGAATCTTGTATTCATTCATAATAATATGTTAGTCCAAATTGCATTACTGTAGAGCTTTGGGGATAACAACCCATTAATTTGTGCATACTATATATGTAGAGTGGGTCACAGGAGTCAGATCGAGTTTCGAAATTGACCAAAGTTAAACCTTTGAATCAAGTCAATCAGCTGAGATATTTGTGTTTTGTTTTTTCGGTCAGAGCCTAATTTGGGTTATGTTATGACTGTACATCCATCCATCTATTGTTTTCGTTTGTTTTAATTGATGCCTGGTGGAGTAATCAGCGCATAAATAATTGTGGTTTGTTTGTTGTATAATTTATTGTGATGGTCGGACACTCGGGCATTTACTCTTTTCACCCATATGTATTATAATACTTTCGTGTTTTGCAGAAATGATGGAAAGTTTTGTTTGAGTTGAGATTCTCCATTATACTTGAGCATGTTTTTGGAATTTTAGATAAGTTGGATAATTGCGTACTTTCCTTTTCCGACTAGTGAAAATAATTGTGTAATTGAGCATTATACTTATATCACAATAATTTAGAGAAAGAAAATCTCTCTAGCATTATGAATTTTGTTTTTTTCTCTCATATAAATATACTAAGTTACTAACTAAATCTAAACTCCTATATGAAAAATAACAATATCTAAATTCAATAATTTGGTACTTCTTGATAGCTTTTGGCATAGTAATAAAAAATCAACTTTTATAAACTGTTTTTTTTTTTTTAATAAAATACTTCATTATGGATGGTAAACATCCGAGAGAATTAATCATGGAGCCAAGAAGGCTCATCTTCAATTCAAACATGAAGGCCGAGAGACATAAGCGCATTTTAACAAGAAAATGCACTGTCCGATTACTTTCATTATAAATTGTTATATACTGTAATAAAGAAGTGAGTATGAAACCACTTGTAACTTTATAAGTTTGTTCAAATTTTCTCAAATAAAAAATAATGAATTTATTCAGTTAAGTATAGTTTGTAGATAATTGCATATACTTTAAGTTTATTAAAAATTGTATAGATGAGAAAGTGTGCATCACATTTGAAATTTATTGTATAATATTATTTTGAATGAGAGATTAAAAAAAAATTGTGTCACTCTCTAATACCCTTTTTGTTTTATTTAGGAATAAACTCTAGGAGTCTAGGACTATAGTATTACTACCACAATAAAAAAACTAATACAATAAGTCAATAATCATCAAACAGTCATCAATTTATTTATTTATTAATCTAAAGACAAAAATCATCAATTTGGGTGTTGTATGATTTGTATGGTTATAATTGCAGAATGCACACATTGGCCATCTATTGACGTTCTTATACATCACAGTCTCTAAATTCAACGATTGTGAACGTTCTCATGCATTGGATTAAATATAAAAATGGTCTACAAATTTTATAATGAATCTCAATTTGATCCATTAATTATAAAAAGTGTCAATTTGGTCTACAAATTTTTTAATTTGTACCAAAACAGTACAAACGCTAACTTTTATCCAAAAATTAACGGAAGTGGTCACATAAAAATGTGATGAACGGACTGAAATACCTCTGAAAATGTGGTCACTTGCAGTGCACATGATCACTTTTCGTTAAATTTTTCGATACAACTTGAAAAATTCGTGGATCAAACTGACATTTTTATAGTTAATGGACTAAATTGAGATTTACTGTAAAGTTTGTGACCATTTTTGTATTTAACCCTATACAATTCTAGTTAGAAGTTGAATATTATAACTTTTTAGAAAAACCCTAGCCGCTACCCCAAAAGAAAAAACTCTCTCCTCTCCTCAACCTCTCCATGGGGAGGGGCGGCCTTGTGTTCTCACAGACTGCTCCTCCCCTCACCCCTCTCTCCTTTGTTTTTCTTTTTCTTTTTCTGTGTTTTTATTTTTTCCTTTGAGATACTCTCATCCCAATAAGTGAGAGCGTTTCCATCTCTCTTTGCGAGAGTTTCTCCACCTCTCTTCGTGAGAGTTTTTCATATTTGGTTTGTTTTGTGTTTTGATGCTTTTAGATTTTTTCTAGCGCTTATCACAAGATGTTAGAGAGTTACTATTTTCGCCGGTACTGGTCATGTTTCCATCGGTTACTATTGCCACATCCGTCACTTTGCGCTATTGTCAGCCTCAACTTAAAAATGTTAGTAGGATCGTGAACCCAAACACGACTAGTTCGCTAATTCCTACGGTGCCTCTTTGGCTTTGCTAATTCCTACGGTGTCTCTCTGGTTCCGTTTGATGGCTATAGTATCTGCTCGATGCTTATGTTATGAGATCTTAGAATTTTTGTGGGCTTTAGCATATGGTCGCTTACTGCAATTAATTTGTCACATCTAATGTGTACGGTCCAAATAATAAGAAACGAGCTAATTAATCCACATGTTGCGGTGGTGAACCGCCATGACCTGATCCACTCACATTATTTTAATTTTGTAAACGAATAGAACCATTCGTATGAATATGGATTTCCTTAATTTATAATTTCCTTTTTGGTAGAGCCTTTAATTTATAAATTAATCGCGACACAAATATTAAACACAGAGCAATTAGCTACGTTTAAACGGGTTCATCGTAATTACACCAAACATGAGGGCCATTTTCCTTTTTCGGTTTTTTCTACTTTGAAGAATACAAAATAAAAAAATGATAAAGAAAAAAAGATTAATAAAATGATCAGCTGTACCCACCCCACCCAATCCATATGATTTTGAAGACCTCCTCCTCTCTGTCCCCTTCTTCTCCTTCTCCTTCTCCTTCTTCTTCTTCACTGTCTGTCACTGATTCCGTGTTTTCGCTTTTCGCATTTCTCAAAGAACAAACCTCACTGACCGTACGACACTTTGAAAGAGCTCTTTCTTTGAATCAGTCTACGAAAGTAGCGTTCAAGACCAACTCACACACACACATACTCTCTCTCTCTCTCTCTCTCTGTGTTTGGGGTTTTCAAATCGAAGTTCGAGGGTCTATTTCATTTCTCTTTTTAATAAGAGAAATATATATATATTTTAAATTATAGAGACAATTTGCAATGCAGAAGAGCCAGCGATTTTTCAGGGTTTTAAAGCCGATCGGAAAATCGCCGGCGATTTGATGGAATCGATGCCCTTAGTGTTAGAGTTTTCCACATTTGATGGAGGTAATGATACGGTGTTGTAGTCCGTGCACCTCTTTCAGGTTCGGTTCTAAGCTACGAGTCGCCGTCGTTATCCTCGAGGTCAGCTCGCTCTGCCAGTTTTTCATTTTTATTTTTTTAACTTTGTTTTTTGGTTAGAAGATTTGGGTTTTAAGTTTTGTGTTTTTTGTTGGCTTCGCAAATTAGTGAGAACTTTATAGTTATGGTTGGTTGCTGAGAAATTGCGGGAAATATAAGGAAAAATTGGGATTTTAGGACTGCACTGACCCTGAAGCAGTTGTCTGGTTTACCGGAATTAGGGTTTTCTTCTACTTTGATCATGTTCAGAGAAGCAACTGTTTTAAGTAGGTGTTAGATTTATTTGTTTTTGCTTCCATCATGTTTCTATTTTCCATTTTTGGAAACTGTTTATTAGTGCTTGAGAGGGCACATTTCTTTTCTTTTTTCTTTTTTTATGGTAAAAAAATTTCGCCTTTGGGTTAGTAGGTATCATATTGAAAACTTTGGCTGATCTGTGGGTTGGCTTTGGCCTATAGTTAGTGTTCAGGTTTGTTGAGGATGAAGCAGATTTGGGTCCAACTCTAGACCAAACACTGGCGTTTCCTTTTATGTGCTAAATTGAGCTAAAAGGATTTAGAAGCTTCGTATTTGATTTGCCCATTAGCGATTGTAAGACTAAATTTGTTAGATCTGCTTTTTTGGTTTCTGAAATATTTGAATTATGCAGAGAATGGTTGTTTTTGTTCACCTCTAAGTTGTGTGTGAACAATAAGTTTGGGTCTTTTGTTGAGAATCCAGGTGTTAAATATGCTCGGTTTCATCACATTGTGGTTTTTTGGTTTTTGCTTCAGATTATATTGCTTTTGATATGCTTGGAAGCTACTAATGCAAAATCCCAAGAACACACTCTGCAAGGGCAAGGGCAAGGGCAAGGGCCAGAATGGTTGTCTGAGAACATTTTTTCACACTCCTGCATCCATGACCAGATACTCAAACAACGGAGGAGACCTGGTCGCAAGGTGTACACTGTTACCCCGCAGGTGTATGAGGGGTCTGATATCTCAAAACCCCTTCACCAAAAAGGTAGGGCATTACTTGGAGTTTCCAAGTGCTCGGTACAGCAGAAGGATGCAAAACAGCCCATTAGAATATATTTAAATTATGATGCTGTTGGTCACTCACCTGATAGAGATTGTCGAAATGTTGGTGATATTGTGAAGGTGGGTTTAACATCAGATTGGTAAATTCTAAATGTGTATATGGTCCAAAGCTCTATTTAACTAATGTTGGAATTGCTTTCTGTTTTTCTTGCAACTCCCCCCCTCCACCAGCTTGGAGAGCCTCCTGTGATTTCTCTTCCTGGCTCTCCTTCTTGTAACCCTCATGGTGATCCTCCAATTTCTGGTGACTGCTGGTATAACTGCACTCTGGATGATATAGCTGGGAAGGACAAAAGACAACGCCTTCGCAAGGTTAGATTGTAGTGATGTCACTCATGCCAGGTAAATCTAAGTATGCATGAAACTGATTTTCAGATGTATTTAAACGCAGGCTCTAGGGCAGACAGCAGACTGGTTCAGGAGAGCCTTAGCTGTTGAACCTGTGAGAGGGAACTTGAGGTTGAGTGGTTATTCAGCATGCGGTCAAGATGGAGGTGTACAGCTGCCGCGTGAATATGTTGAAGGTACCTTCATTACAAATTGGGTGTTATTTGCCCAGCTCATTGCTTAACTTGATTCCGGTTTTTAGTAGCAATTATTTTCATGTCCACATACTGTAGTATCCAAAGTAACCATTGTGTTGATCTTTTTTTCAAGAGGGTGTTGCTGAAGCAGACTTGGTTCTTCTGGTGACGACAAGACCTACGACTGGCAACACCCTTGCATGGGCAGTGGCTTGCGAGCGTGATCAATGGGGTCGTGCAATTGCAGGTAATACATTCATTGAGCACTGTTTCCTATTGGCATAGTCTTTCCATGCTTGGAGTAGAAATCAGAACTGATGGTACTTTTTCATTGGGTAGGACATGTAAATGTTGCTCCTCGCCATTTGACAGCTGAAGCAGAAACTTTACTTTCTGCTACTCTCATACATGAGGTCAGTTGCCTCTTATTGAAATTGGAAAAACATGGGATGTACCTTCCTTCTGATTAGAATGCTTGATCATTCCAGGTTATGCATGTTCTCGGTTTTGATCCCCATGCCTTTGCACATTTTAGGGATGAGAGGAAAAGAAGGCGTAGTCAGGTAAAGACTACTACTAATGCATCAAAACGTTCCTTCGCCACCACAAGAAATCCATATACCTGGTTTTAACTTTAGAAACCTTCAAATAATACATTGCTAAAATGATCAGTTTTCCTACTTTTAAGATCCATAGTTATCACTTCTAGACGTCTAGGTGTTTTGAAACTGCAAGAAATGAGATATTCTCCTTGACTATAAATTGAGTTTGCCTTTAGCATTCTTTCCAAATTAAATTGATATGCGGCCAATTGCAAAAATTTTCACTGAAATGCTATTTTGAGGGTTTTAGAATAAACTTTGGCACATAATCTAACCTCTATTCAATGTGCCAAAAATGCTAATACTTCTTCTTTTTCCCAAAAGTGTAATCCTTGCATCTTGTCACAATATTTTCAGTGACAATAATCAGAGATTTCAAATCTCAAGAGCTGTGTAAAAGCCTGTAGGAGTTTTTAGTATTTAGAAATTTCTTTCTACCTTAAAAACTTCCTCCTTTTTTGTTTCATTGCTGCCTGATTATGTAAAGTTCGTCGACACTCTGGCACCAACATGTTACTTGCTATCCATTTGCAGGTTACAGAACAAATCATGGATGAAAAGCTTGGGCGGATGGTGACGCGTGTGGTGCTTCCACGTGTTGTCATGCATTCACGATATCATTATGCGGTAAATGCCAACTCTCTTTATTAGGCATGGAGTTGTTGTGCTGCTTATGAAAAATTAACATGTTTTCAAAAAATTATTTTTAGACATAATGTTGCTTTAGATTGCCAATATTTGAAATCCAGGGAATGAAAAAATGGCTGAGAATTTTGTCTAGAAAAAAATGTTGAAGAATGATTTTCTGGCAGGCATTCTCTGAGAATTTCACTGGTTTAGAGCTAGAAGATGGGGGAGGACGCGGCACATCAGGTTTCCTACTTTATAAGTTTCTGTGTGTGTGTGTGTAGGCACATGTGTGTATTTACATAGAATTATATGTTATGCTGTAGAAGTTACATCGCAACATGCTGCACTTGGTATAATTTTATGGAAAACTTATTATATAAATGGAGGCATAATATTTGAAATATAAATATTTAGGGAAGTTTAAATGCAAAAAAAAAAAAAAAAAAGTAGAAAAGTGAAAAATCTTGACAATTGAAGGATAGTAAAAGCTGGAACGGATGTTTTCTTCTGATTGGTACCAGTAAGTTTGTGATAACAATTGGAAGTTTAATAATCACTGTACATCTCATTACTTGTTTGCAGGATCACACTGGGAAAAAAGACTTTTAATGAATGAAATTATGACGGGCTCAGTGGATACAAGATCTGTGGTTTCAAAAATGACACTGGCTTTATTAGAAGATAGTGGATGGTACCAGGCTAATTATAGTATGGCAGACCATCTTGATTGGGGTCGCAACCAGGGAACCGGGTTTGTTACATCCCCTTGCAATCTCTGGAAGGGGGCATATCATTGCAACACAACACAATTGTCAGGTTGTACATACAACAGAGAAGCGGAGGGTTACTGTCCAATTGTAAGTTACAGTGGAGACCTTCCCCAGTGGGCACGCTATTTCCCACAGGCTAACAAAGGTGCGGTCATGTGCATTTGTAATTTACTGTATTGTCTTTGAAACATTAACTTGATGCATAACTGTTTATGGTTTGTTATTGAACCCGTTGTGTTGATCTTAGGTTGTATGGGATTAAAATATTTTTTTCTATTTAATGAAGTCTTGTTTCTATTAAAAAAATAAAATTCTTTGGTTTGACCTTTGATGTGAATCTGTTATCATATGTCTGTTGCAGGTGGGCAGTCCTCACTGGCTGATTATTGCACCTATTTCGTAGCTTATTCTGATGGATCATGTACAGACATTAGCAGTGCACGACCACCTGACAGAATGTTGGGTGAAGTACGAGGGGGCAACTCCAGGTGAGGTTTCAAAGTCAATTACACCTTACTAACACTAGAAACATTCCTTTCCCGTGGACATGTTGGATGTAGTTAAAAACAGCAAGTTCTTGCTTATGATGATTATTCTTCTTGTCAATTGTAGGTGTATGGCCTCGTCATTAGTACGTACTGGGTTTGTGCGGGGTTCTATGACCCAAGGAAATGGATGTTATCAGCACAGATGTGTTAACAATTCATTAGAGGTATGTTGTGGATTTTCCATGAGCTCTAGTTTATCAGATGCACATTGGGTGTCCTCGTCAACTTATCAACCATAAATAAACGAGGATCACATTTATATTTGAACCTGCTTCATCTCCTCTCCCACTCCTCTGTACTTTTCATCATACGCATCTAATTATTTATTTATTTTCAGGTTGCTGTGGATGGTATGTGGAAAATATGTCCCGAAGCAGGCGGACCAATTCAGTTCCCAGGATTTAATGGTAATCATGCTGTTCTATCTAACTTTTTTCTTAATATTGCTTTATCTATTTGTTCAACCTTGATTGAAAATTGAAATATGTTCTTCCTTTAGGTGAATTGTTATGCCCGGCCTACCATGAACTCTGTGGTACAGGTGTAGTTCCTGCAACTGGGCAATGTCCAAATTCATGTAATTTCAATGGAGACTGTGTTGAAGGAAGGTGCCACTGTTTTCTAGGGTTTCATGGTTCTGATTGTAGTAAACGTGAGCTTCTAATTCCTCTTCCTTTCCTTTATAATCAGTACACAAGATGCAATATCATACAAAGTTCTGACCTGCCATCTATGTGGAATCATTTTTTAATTTATGTTCTTTGCAGGCTCTTGCCCCAGCAACTGTAGTGGACGTGGAAGCTGCCTTTCTAACGGGCTCTGTGAATGTGACAATGGGTACACTGGCATTGACTGCTCCACTGGTAAATTTTCAGTTTTATTTCTTTTTTCCTTTTTAATAATTTGTTTTGCTATGGTGATGATTTGGTTGGTCCCTTTTATGTTCATAGTTTGTGATTTTTTTTAGAAAAAAGAAAAAGGTAAAGTGTTGATAAATTTTGATGCCTTTTACAGTTCACCTTAATTCTTGAGTTACCTTTAAGTAAGCCAGATCCTAAAGTTTGCTCCTTTCAGTTTGCCTATATGGAAAATGTAGTCAAATTCATGAACATCTGCTCCATTTCAGATACTAGACTGATGTCAGGTGAAGGGGTTTAGACCACCTTCTAAAATCTTTACAGTGTCAAGGAATCCTTTATGTTCTTGCATGTAAAGAATGAGTGTTTTTTTCATGGCAATTAGCTGTTCTCTGATAACATTGTGATTGGATATGGTATGCAGCTGTTTGTGATGAGCAATGCAGCCTTCATGGAGGTGTCTGTGATGATGGAGTCTGTGAATTCCGCTGCTCTGACTATGCAGGCTACTCATGCCAGAACAGCACCATGCTCCAATCTAGTCTTAAAGTTTGCAAAGATGTGCTGGAGAATGTCAAGTCGGGTGCTGGTCAGCACTGTGCACCCAGTGAACCAAGTATATTGCAGCAGCTAGAGGATGTAGTGGTCATGCCCAACTACCATCGTTTATTTCCTGGTGGTGCTAGGAAACTTTTTAGCATCTTTGGCACCAGCTACTGTGATATGACTGCGAAGCAGTTGGCTTGCTGGGTAAGTTACTTGCCTGTCACTCCACTCCACAACACAACTTTCTTTTCCTTTGTTAAAAAAATTTGTTTGGGCCCTTTTCATTTCTCCTTCACCTTCTTTCAGCCCTTTTGTTTTTTCAATACTGAGTTGCATATGTATGATTCCTAGCTAATTTGTCCATGTACTGCCAGATCTCAATTCAAAAGTGTGACAAGGATGGGGACAACAGGCTTCGTGTATGCTATTCGGCTTGCCAATCATATAATTCAGCGTGTGGAGCTTCTCTTGATTGCTCAGACCAAACCCTATTCAGTAGTAAGGAGGAAGTAGAGGGTCAATGCACAGGCTCTAGTGAGATGAAAACATCATGGGTTAGCAGCATATATAGTTGGTTTTCAAGTAATGGTTCCTCGAAAGGAATGTCTGTAAAAAATAGGCAGCTCTAGTATTTCCTCCTTTTTTTTTTTTTTTTTTCATGATTATTTTTTCCCTTTTTTTCTTGTAATTTTTCTAGGGGTTCATTTTAGGAAAATGTGGCATGTATGTGCCCTAGATGTAGGTTTCCTTCCGCACGGCCCAATAATCATTAAAAAAAAGTTGGGCTGGAAGGTGAGTTGTGGCTTTTAAAGATGAAAGCCACTTGTAGAGAAAATTGGAAATGTATGAAATGCAAGGGATAAAAAAGCGAAAAAAGAAGGAAAAGAAGCTTGTTGTGGTGTTTGCGCAGTGGCTTGGCCGAAGGCCTTCAAATTTGAAAGAAAAGAAAAAAAGCTTGTATGTCTTGCTTTTCTTTGTTTGTATCTTTAACTTCATTTCTTTAATCTTTTTTTTTTTTTTGGGTTCTTTATTGTCTTGAGTTGAGAAGCTCGTATTGGTAAATCAAATAGTACTGCCTAACCCAATCTGAATGATGGTAAAAGCCATTGTACTTGGATACTTTTCTTGTTTTTGGACCGACTTGTGTACTTTTTTTTGTCTGAATCATGCTTACTTGAAAGCCCGAAGGGCAAAACGACTTGTGTACTTAGATACTCGTATAGCAATTATGAGCACGTTTTCTCTGGAAACATAAACCCGTCCCCTCTATAGAACGTTGTACCCATCTTATTTTTCCCTCAATCAATGCAATATTGGTTTTAGAAGGGCTCAAAATGGTCGGCAAATAATAATAAATAAAAAAACTCATCAATTTGGGGTTTTCCAAGTTTTGAAACAATACTATTAGATTCCTTAATCAAGATGCTATACACAACTTGTTTGGTGAGTCTGATTATTCTGATACTATTAGATTATAAGTTTCTTTCTGTTATGTTCAAACAAATTGAGAACCTAACCCAGCGGGCATAAAAGTTTCACAGACATTTAACATGGCAACAAATTAAATTATGAGGGGAAAGCATGTCACGTGGTTCAAGAAAACAAGTGACAAAAGGGGAAGTTTCAACTTCAAATGCATGCAAGATCTCAAAGCCACACGGTTTGCCTAGCCTTTACAATTAAGACAATTTGGATCTTATATTCTTATGCATGCAAGAGCATGAAATATAAATAAATATTATATATATTTATGAAGATCAGATGTTATCATTGTGATGACTCTGAAAGTGTAGGCAGTTGATGGAGGTGCCAAGACTCTGTCAAATTAAGTATTGTATTCCCATGCATATTTATCATATGCATACACCAATATGAAGTCTTATTCCTAGGAATTAGGAATACGACCCCTCCCCCCACAACACAATGAGTTATATTTGAAAACCATCAAGCTCACCAAAAGGCATGCGGTTGAACCCAACGATCCACCACATAATTAGGTTATTGGACACGCAAAGCAGCTCCAATAGGACTTTGTTTTGACTTTTGAGATTTGAGATCCAGAGCAGGCCTTAATTAAATTAATCATTATTTCTCTCAGACTCTCACCAACCCAAATCAAATTTAGCTAAATTATAATACAAGAAATCCACGACAAAACAGATCAAATTAAGCACAATAATATATTAATTACCGTACCAGCACACTAATTAATTAAATCATGTCAACCAACATCATAGCTAGATACCTCGATACCCAAGAATTCAAATAATCTTTCGACCAAAAAAAAAAAAAAAAAGAATTCAAATAATCAATTATAAAAGCCCACAAAGCCCATAAGGGTGTTAACCCACGTTAAATATAATAGCTATAATTGAGTGTATTTATATCATGATGACCCGGTTGGACAAAATGTGATCAAGTAATCCGACCCGGCACAGGTACAAGTGCTGGAAGCATCATCATAAGCGTAGCTATAGGCCGTGGGGCACGCAGTCTTGAACATCGCCGAGTACTGAGTGGGAGAGCAAGTCTGGGGCGTCGCGTGGTCCCCAGTGCAGCAAAACTCGGGCGCGTTAAACGCTGCGCACGCGCTCTTGCACGCGACCACCAAACCCGAACCCGAATCCGTTACCCGCAGCTCGGGCGGGCAGCTCCCGTTCAGGTCCGCCACGCACCCCGCGTACTGGCAGTCACCGGCTCCTCCGGTCGCACGCAGCCCCATGCCCACATTGTAACCGTCCACCAGGCTGACGTCATAGAAGTCCTTGTCGCCCTGGGTGGACCCGATCGTGAACTCCGCGAGGGTCACCGGGGGTTCGCCGCCCCCGGCGCATTTTAGCGAGCCGCAGTCGCCTGTGAGGCATCTGCCGTTTCCCGAGTCGTCGAAGGTGCAGCCGGTTCGGGCCCAGAAGCGGCCGGACCAGCCGGGAGGGCCCTGGAGCTGGACCGATGAACCGGGGGCCAACATGAAACCACCGTCACCGAGAAGGGCGGCGCCGTTTCCAGAGAGTGTGCCGGGCCAGACAGTGTAGCTGCAATGGTTGTGGAGCGTGAATAGAGTCGCGGAGACCACGTGGCCTGCAGCGGCTGCGAAAAACAAATTAAACAAAACATGTCAAACCAATTAAACTGATCGAGAAATGAATGGTGGTAAGTTTGAAGAGGCATTTACCTAGTGATAACAGAATGGGAAGAAGATAGAGCTTAAGCTTGGTAGAGCTGATCATCATCGCCATTAGTGTATTGTGTAGAGTTGTGGAAGTTAATTCATGGATGTTGGAAGTTTTTGCTTGCTCATTGCTATTTATATTGGAGGCCCAGAGAGGCCCACATCCCCACGACTCCCTTTCTGTCACACCCTTTCCTATCCTTGCCAACTGCTGCTCGACATGTCACACCTTATGATTCTTTCTATCATAAAATGAAATTATTCTTTAATTTACTCATTCAGATTTTAGTTTAAATTGTTTTTCTTGCTTTTAACAATGAAACATGGCAAGTAGCTGCGTCTCTTTGCCACACACCCATGCCAAACGCGTTTATGTTTAACTGTACGTTCCTTGCAGCAGCATTGCTTTGCTTGCATGTGTTTGGTTTATTGATTCGTACTTCAAAGCCTCATTTGGTTGTAGGACATGACAAGATTATAAGTCTTGGAAATTAAGAAGACTCCGCCTCCTTCGGAATGCGGGACATGACAGGACTACATTCCATGACGACCCACGTACCCTTCAGTTTGGGTTAGCACTTAGCAGTACTCAGTTATTTTGGACTTGTGTCCAATTTAAGTGTCCAACCCAAAATTCTTCTAAGATCAACTCCAACAGCTTAGCTATCTCCCTCTCTCTAGGTATATTAGTTAGTTGATTTTCTTCCAAAAATCATTCTCCAACATATTAGTTATTTGGTTGACTAATTTAGAATTTACTTTTTTATTTAACTAAATTTAGGTGAGAGGAGAGAGAGAAAATATCTATGATCAAAGCAACCCAATAGAAAGAATTTTTGAATTCTTTGAATGCAACAATACAAATTCATCCATCATCAATTATAATATCAAATTTAATTAAATCATAAAATATCAATATTAGTTAAAATAGAGAACATTGTTTGCTTTCCTATTTCTTAGCCTAGAGGTTTTTTACATACAGGATAAAACTCCAAATCCTCCAGAAAGTTGGCAAGACAAAGAAACCTACTACACATAAGGTTTCACAAGATTCTACCAATTGCTTCACTCACTCAATTAATTGTCTTCCAGATAATGATGATGAGTAACCAACCCCAAAACCCAATCTTTTGTTTTTTGACTTGCTGTTAATATGATGTACTTTTTTACACTGTATTGGGTCAGTTTCCAAGTTGATCCAAGTTAGACAAGATTGTGGACTCAACAAAATTGGCAAATGATGTAATTAATTTGAATGAATGAAAGGTAGGAAATGAAAATGACATGAGCAGGTAATCTGATCTAACAAGTTCTGCTCTGCCTCCTCAATTACCAACTATAGCAGACAACACTATGAACCTCATCACAGCAAAGATTAAAACCAAGGATGAAAATATTAAAAAAAATCAATGAATACTATTGGAAAATTCTTGTTTAGGAGTGCCAAGTTCATATCTTTCAAAAGTGATCATCTGTAAATCCTTGCATGTAGTTTCAGCCCAAGCCATTATAGCTAAAGGAGTGAAACTGTCATATACATATGCACTGCAATGATTCTTTTCCAAGAAATATATACAAATTATATACAATGAGGTAAGTTTGTACCTATGGGGCAGATCAGTCATATAAAGCTCAAACATTCAGCATTCAAATAAAACTTAACCACAACTCTGCACCAAAAACCATTGGCCTGCGCCCCATTGCATGCCTCTCTGTTTCGGCATTCGGAGATTCAAGTCCGGTCGAGGAAGCAAAGACTTTAAAGATGGCTCTATTCACTCACTGAATGGTAACAATAAACATGCCCAAAACACTAAAAATTTGTAATGTGCAATTTTATTTATCTTTTCAATGTTATTCATTTCTAGGTCTATAGCAAACAAATGTTGCTTTAACAAAGGCCAAAATTGGCATCGGATATATTTCGAAATAGGTAGCTGAAGCAAGGTATGCACATGATAAACCGATGTATATTTTAAACCAGACGGATGCAAAAATGGTAAGGTATATGAGCATGATAGTCAAAACAATAACCGACATAAAATTTACCGAGCACTTGAATGAAGAAAGCTCTTCTTCTATTCCTTCATTAGGGAAATGGCCTTGAGCATTGAAATCCGACAGCAACTTGTCCTTGAGCTGGAATGTTTCGATTAACCACGAGGCAGAATCAGTGTTAGACGCTGGGATTTCTTCAATAGGAATACGCCGAACATGAATGTGAACTTCTGAAGGATCCACGCCAAATGCATTGTCCAAAAATGAAGGGCATTGATTCTTGTATGCGATGGTCAAGTCATAAACTGCAGCCAATTTAGAAGATGAAGACACATGTAAATATAATAGCTAGGAGCTATTAAAAAGAAAATGTACAAGAAAGACTGTTCACATGTAAAATATATAGTAGATAAATTCAAATGCATAAATGTTCAAATAACCTGCTACTTTAACTTCCAAAATGCATTGTCCATACATTCTAGTGCAAGCACAATTCAAATTTTTTAGTGATGACTACCAACTTAAACCAACAATGGAAATGTGAAAGAGATTAAAAAGGACAATCATTCACTAATACAGAGAAGATTATAAGGCCTTCTCAAAGCAAAAGAATCGCGATAACTGATAACCCAGCACTTAATTGACTGAACGGGAACGAAGGTGATTGAATCATGTCATATCACAGGAATGAAATGTTAAAAACCTAAAACAAAGAGAGAAAATGGGGTTTCAGATAGGCAAGAAATTACCATAACAAAACAATTATAGAATATAGAGACCTGTTTGACCTGAAAATGTGTAAACCGAATCAAACACACATAATACATGCATGAATACAAACATACACACATTATTTCCATAATCAGAATAATAACAGTGACCATCATGATCTTGTCTAACCAAAGCAAGAATAAAGATTTTGGTAAGAAACTATGCTCGGAAAATTACAGAGTGGGGTCTTGTGTAAATAACCTGCATCCAAGGAACCTCTAAGAGATTCCAAGCAAGCGCAAAAACCTTTAGTTCTTGGAAGTAGCACATTTGAAAGCACAGGAAGTCCAGTTTCAGCCGCAAATATCTGACTCTTTTTGCATTTTTCTTCACTGTATAAAGCAAGGGGAGAAAAAACAACTAAATATCTACATACATTTATCTGTTAAATTGAATAAACACAATCAGTTTCAGCATGCACTGTAGAAAGTTGCAAGTTGAAAATATGCCTTATGCCAATATCTTAGAACAGGTGACTGGAATATATAAATGGAGTGCATTGGTTAAATATTGCAGAGATGTGCAGCAAAAATAAGGCAATACTATAAAATAAGGCTATGTTTGCTTCGCAGAATCTGATTCTAAGAATCTTATGCTCATTTACTTGGACTGGGGGTGTTTAGAAACCTCTGAAAGTCAGCATTTCCTTTCATGTGTTGGAGCATAAATATAAGGGTCATTATAGTTTAATATAATGTTAAACTATAGACTGAGATTTTTTTTTTTTTTTGGCCAAGAAACTATAGACTGAGATTGAGAAACCAAAATAGTATGTAGCTACCAAACATACGAAATGGGAAATGAATCTCATAACTATTCACAAGTGTCAAAATCAGGAAACAAACAGAGTCTAAGTTCAAACAAAACTTTTTTTTTATTTTTATCTTGAATATAATAACTTCAAAATAATAATCCGAAAAGACATGCGCATGGATTAATAAGGAATATAGAGGGGGTAATAAGTAGTACTTAAAGTCAGTTCCTTCAGGAAAAATAGCCAGCCAGAGAGGGTCTTGAGGATCCGTAAAGGTTAAAAGCATTTTCTTTAGAAGTGGTTCATCAGCTTCCCATTTCCTCTTCAAAGGAATGAACTCCAAAATGTGAAAACCCCAACCAAAGACAGGCATCTTCATCAAGCTGCTCTTAAGGACATATTTGATGTGGCCAAGGCAGCTCTTTCGCAATGCAAGATCCCACAAGTACATCCAATCAACCTCAGTTTTATGATTGGCAATGAGCAGAGTGCGTTCCTTTGGCGGGACAATGTCGCCGGAAAAAACCACTTTTGTCCCGTTGATCTTCTCAAACAGGAAGGGCCACAAGGCCAGCCAAAAACCAAAGAGGGTGGCTGTTGCTTTTCTGCTGTAATGTATGCTGAAAAGGCGCAATATCACAGCAACCAAAGGTGCAATACAGACTAGAATCATGAAAGCAGTGGAAAGAAACACCACCAAACATAGCAGACCTCTTACAACTCTAAAAGAAGTCAAGGGCCGGTGCTTCAGTTTGTTATCAGCATTCAAGGGACAACCCATCTCACTCCAGGTAAAACCTCCCTCGATGCAGCTGCAATCACCAAAAGTTAATTACTTCAAATGTTACAACAAACATAAAATCCCATGAAGAAACAATATACACATGCACATGTATGTTGAAATTTCTCTTTGAACAAGTAGTGGGATGATAAATTTTACTCATTATTTTGGTTTACTTATGTAGTTATAGATCAGATCTTCGTTAGATTTCCATGTTTCAATCAAACAGTATCCCATCCTTTGCAAACGAAATATAATCAAGAACAAATCTGAAACATGAAAATATCCAATCACAAAAGACTCGATTGCATCAAAAGTGAATGCACCAACCATTCTTAATTTGCAAATAACACAAGATACAATTATACAATGTAGTATATAACAGAGTGTACATTAAGAAAAATCGAGAAAAGAAAAGGGGGTACCTCATCGGCACCAATTTGGAGTTAGAGACAAGTTTTGCTTTTGTTTTTGTTCGCTTGGATCGGGAGGAAAGAGTTTATGTTGTAAAAATCAAGAAAAGATAAGGTTTTGATATAAATAATAAGAAGACTAATAAACAATCTAAAATTTAGACCTTGATTTGTTGATATCATATATAGGCAATGCGCAGCAAAAATGCGAATCTGGGAGTATATGGCAGGGCGACAAGTGTAAGCAGAGGAGATTCACCAAAGATTTGGGCGAAAGCAGAGAATGGGTCAAAGCTAATAAAAGCTCCTCCTCATTCCTCAACTTTGTCGGATGATACAATTATTGGTTTTGGATTAGATATTACGTTAAATTCGATAATGATAAGGAAGTTAACAACCAACCAACCTATCGTTTGTTTCCAGTATTGTATTGTACGAGTGTTGTTTTGGTGACGAGAGGAGTCTGACGCAATCTCACGCTACTTGCCAATAAGCTCTCTAGCCTTTTTTGTGTGCTTATTTATTTATTTCCACATGCTACCCCTCAACTAATTCCGTGCATGTCCGATGGGTAATTACTGGGCCAATTTGCAACAGGACCTCTAAGGATAAGCCCATCTGGCCCAAACTACAGACAGATTGGATTGGGCCAAAACCTTGGTGAGCTAATATCAGTGGGTAGCTGCTTGTATTAGTCATTGATGAAAAACACTTATCTATAATATAATAGAGATATGAGCTCGCTATGTTAAGATATATATATATATATATTTTTTAAATTGAAAATTTTTTTACGTTATAAAATATTAAAATATAGATGTTATCATGTTATTGCATTGGAATACGAAATCAGCATTATCCATATTACAAAAAAGGTTCTCTCGTCATTGATAACATATTTCTTATCAAGGGTAGAGATATTCATTATTGAGGAACACCAGTTGTCATTTCTTTTATTTGCATTTTTTTTACGCTTTGTTTGTCTTGTATTCATTATATAATGTAGCATTGTGATAAGAACTATTCAATTTTTAGATCATTTTTTTAAAATTATTTATTTATAAAATTAGACAAATAAAAGATCGTAAGATATCTTTTTTCAACTTAAAATGTGTTACATCCGTTTATCAGAAAAAATGTGTTACACACACATAACTTTTTTTTTTTTTTTTTTTTTCTAGAAAGACAACTGATAAGCATTATAATAGTCTAAGGAAGAAAATTCCAAAAATCATATAATATTATAACGTGGTGGTTACGTCGGTCAATTAGAATGAGAAGCTTCCTTTTAGAAAAGAACGTTGTTCTGATGCGGCTCCTGCCATACCATTCAATATTTGCAATTTTCAATTGATTGACTATTCAAGTGGAAGCAGCTTCAACATCAAGGCGTGAAATAAGACCAAAAGAAGAAAGACATTCATTTCCAGACTGTGTAACACAAAGGGCTAATCTGTATTGAGATTAATTAAGAATAATAACAACATTTTATAATCCTCGCTTGGGTCCTCTACAAATCCAAAAATTGGGATATGTTGTCCCAAAATAAATAAAATCAGAGAACAAATTACAAATTAAGAAGAAAAAAAAGAGAATCATATTCACAATCAATCTCTTGGCATGACATTAACAATGTTTTTCCCTAACGATGCCCAGCTGAGTCTTTGAGTCCGAACCAGATCCCAAATGTGTGGGCGCAATCTCCTTTGAACTTTTCAAATGCACTTTCACGTAGAAGTTCAAGAAGAGCAAAAGAATGGCAGCATTCAGCACCGAATTGCAGACCCAAGCCCCAATCCCATTGCAGCCCCCTTTCAAAAAGTGCACCAAAAGCACCCCAACATGGCAGACCAGGTTGCAACCAAGCAACACCACCTGGCAGTTCACCACGAACGGGAAACACGCGCCCCGCAACCCGATTCCGGTCCAGAAGCGGTACCCGTAAACCACGGAGTAGAGCAGAGAGGTGGAGAGTATGGCGAGGACCTGAAATGATTGCGAGAACTCGAGCCAGAGGAAGGAGGTGAAGATGAGGATGGACTGGTTGAACAGGTGGAAGAAGGTGAGTCTTCGGCGGCGGAGGATGGTGAAGAAGGTGCGGAGCAGGTGGAGAAAGCGCGAGAGGTAGAACACGTAGGACCAGAAGAAGACGCGCCCCGAGGGGCGCGTGCCTAGCGGGAAGCAGAGGAGCCACTGGAACGGGGTCGTCTTGTTGCGCCGCCAGAACCAGCGCGTGTCGCGAATCTCGGCGGCGGCGGAGAGCAGGATGCCGAGGAAAGTGACGGCGGAGATTAGGGCCATGAGGAGGCTGTGGACGGCGGGGATTGGGCCGAGCGGGACGGGGCGGCGGCGGCGGAAGAGGGTTAAGGTGAGGTGGAGGAAGGTGGCGACGGCGATGTAGAAGGGGATGGCGGTGAAGAGGAAGGACCACGTGGAGCCCCAGGATTGGGAGGGGCTCCAGCGGAAGTTTAGGATTGTTGGGTGCTCCGATAGCCAGTACTGGATGGTCTTAAGCGCCATGGGTTGCGTCTCATGCGTTTGATAAATTTCGCCAATGGCGATTTTGATCAGTGAAAAGACTCGAAAGACAAGAGAACGAGTTTTTGGTTTTGGTTTTGGTTTGGATTGCAATTTGCAAGGTATTGAATGAAATTATCTTTGCTGTGTTTATGAAAGTGGGTGGTGCTGTTGGAAGCGCAAATTGATGCTTCTGCTCAGCGATTGGAGGTCAGCGGAGAAATATTGTATGCTGTGGACTGCGGTCCGTGGAACTCTCTTTCTTTCAGTCCTTTTCTTTTTGTTTTGTGCTGGACTTTTATACCAAACAAAGTTACAAAGCAACGCATAATAAATTTAGTCGGTATCTTGGACCTCATGCTTTTTCGCAATTTTTTCAATTCTCACATTTTTTCTAACCCAAAGATGTTAGTTAGCATCTACAAGTGGACTGGGACCCTGCAAACATTGAGTCCCATTCAAACGCGTCTCATATGAAACACGAGAATTTTCACAATTTCATCTGTTAATAGCATTTTATAAATAAAGCCCTTTGAGTATTGTCTTATCAAAGAAAGAATAATGCTATACTTACCACATTTCTTATACCACATTCTTATACCATCTCACGTGTCATTACTTTATTGAACATAGTTTTTCTTTTTCTTTTTGGGTTTTTATTTTTATTTTTTAGTATCCAATGTATGAATGCCATGTAAGTTGCCACATAAGGTGGTATAAAATTATGGTATAAAAATGTGGTATATCTAGCACTACTGATCAAAGAAATATGTCATTATTTTTTTATTTTTTGAGATATAAGGTATAGGTTCACCTCATACCTTCTTAGGATATAGAATGAGGTTTGTAAAAGCTAAAAATCTCAGAGTTAAAACCTAATATAAATCCGACAAACTAAGACTTTAAAAGAAGTAAAAATACACTGCCGAACACTCGAAAATGACCACCAAATACTCGGCACCTGATATGTGTGAAAAAATTGAAATTAATTGACCAATATTATGTAATATAAAAATGGTTATAATATTATTGGACTTTAGTTAGAATTTTAAAAGTCATAGGCTTTATTCAATAAATTATTAAATTAAGGACCTAAATAGAAGTTTTCATTAATTTTTCACTAACTTTTAATTTTTAATAAAAAATTAGGTAGGGCTTAAAGTCCAAGCCCAATATCTCAAAGGCTGGGCACCAAAGCCCACAGCTTCCCTCTTTGACCAATCGTTTTCTAAATTTCCCGGTTCAAAATGCCCACCCTTCCTCGACCCAACCTAAACCAGAGTAGACCCGAATATCTCTATAACCCAAAAGTGTAGACAGATTAGAAAGCTAATAGGAATAGGATTGACAATTTCAAAGACGACGTATAACGGTATAAGTTATAACATGGCCCTAAACGACAAAAAACGACACGGGTTGATGTGGATACTGTTGATTTATGAATCATAAAGAATAATGTATTCAACGGCCAGAAATAGCGGGATCACAATCTACCGTCGAAAAATTGGCAGGTGGGAAAGAAAAACGAAGTCCTCTCCGGAGATTCCAAACGCGTCATATTGCATCTCCACCAAACCCACACAACTCTTTGCATTTCCTTCCCGTCAACGAAATAGTCTCTCTCTTGCCAATACTCGTTTTGACTTGGGGATTCGATTCGTCTACTCCTTCTATGTAAAGGTCAGTACTAATCTCTGCCCAAATTTTCGTTCATCTATTTGATCGGATTATTGAATAGATTTCATTTTCGTGTAATGATCGGATTCTGATAATGGATGAAAGCAAATTTCATATTCATGTATAAACGGTGCGTTTGTTGTATGCTATTACGATTCGAAGAGATCTCGGGGTATTTGAACCGTTCAGTTTGAAACTCAAAAGGATGAAATCCATTATTTTCAAGATCAGGAATGGCGAGAAAATTAAAATGAAAGAAATTTAACAAATAGTTGTTATACAATTAGAAACGATTTGCCCAGTTTTCTACTATTTTTAATTAAATGGATCCCTAGAGTTCTGGATTTTCAGAGATTTTTCGTAAGAAGATATGTTTTCGATTTTATTGGGTGGGGATTTTGGGTGGTATTAGGGTTTTGTGTTGTTGTTCAAGTTAATTGAGATGCTGCAATGGTTGGTATTGATTGAATTAATGCATAATCTAATTCATTTAGGGTTGTCCAGGGATGTCAAGTGAGTTTGGGGAATCAACGAGCAGGTCATCCCAAGGGCCTTCTCCTTTCTCCAGCAGTAACAACAATAATGGTGATGCTGGTAATTTCGAATGCAATATCTGCTTTGACTTAGCCCAAGACCCAATTGTTACCTTATGCGGCCATCTTTTCTGCTGGCCTTGCCTTTACAAATGGCTCCACATTCACTCCCACTCTCAGGAGTGCCCTGTTTGCAAAGCCCTGGTCAAGGAGGAGAGTTTGGTGCCCTTATATGGTAGGGGAAAGACATCAACTGACCCAAGATCGAAGTCAATTCCTGGTGTTAATATTCCGAATCGTCCAGCAGGGCAAAGACCCGAAACAGCTCCTCCACCAGGACCAAACCATTTTGCCCAGCGCGGGCTTGGATTTATGGGAGGGCTCGGAGGTTTGGGAGGGTTTGCACCAATTGCAACCACAAGGTTTGGGAATTTCTCCTTTTCTTTTGGTGGCCTTATCCCGGGTTTGTTGAATTTTCAAATGCATGGGTTTCCTGATGCTTCCATGTATGGTGCAAATGCCGGATTTCCTCATGGGTTTTCAAATTCATTTCATGGCACCGGTGCTCATAGATACAATCTGCGTCCTCGTGCGGGTCAAGGACATCAAGATTATTTCCTGAAGAGGTTGCTTTTGTTTGTTGGAGTTTGTGTTCTTCTTGCTCTTGTTTGGCAATAGGCTGAATATGTTTTCAGTCTCAAACTGCTACGGATGTTTAGGGTGTTCAACCTCATGCTGCTGTATATCTGCTAGTTTATCTTTATTTTCTCTGACCAGGTGAAGTGTTCATATTTTACTATTTTCAGTAATCTTGTAGGCTTTTTATGTGTCGCCCATTTGTCATCATGTTGATTGTGGCTTACATAACATGATATTTGTATTTCCAGACTCTCTTTCTCTCTCTCTCTCACACACACACACACACACAGAACACTGCTCCCCTATTCAACATTGTGCATGGGATCAGCTTTCTTCACACACAATGCACTCAGGAATGAAATATGATGTAGCAGGTAAGAATGTAGTTTTGAGTAATGATTTTCTTCCTCTAGTATCGATCTTGCTCATCATGTTGCATGTTGGTGCCTGAATATTTTTTCCCCTGGCCTGTATTTTGAGGGTTTTCTTTTTCTCCATGGACCAAGTGCATGGTTATCATATACATACGGTGAATATATCACAATGGAACAACTTACTGTTTTGTGAAAGTAATGTATTATTAGTGAACTTCAAATGCAATTTGTATGAAAAGCCAATTATGATTTTTGAACAATATGCAATTCCCACATTGTGAATGCATTGGTACGATACAGGATCTACCTAATCTGATGCATACCGTCTTTAAAGTTGTTTATTTTGTTTTAAGCTTGATCCTGGAGGAGTGATAGATCTGATTGTCATGGAATGCCTACCATCTTAGAATGTTAGAGGTATAAATTATTATGAATGTACAAGGGCCCAATAGAAAGCAGTTAGACATGTACCAATCTTGTCCAAAGATGCATTGTTTATCGAATAAATTTATTGGACTATCCGATCACTTTGTCAATCATCTCTCTAATTAAGGTGGAATTCACCTGTATAGGTCTCACATGGGTGAGTCTCACCTTTATTAGGGAGATGGTTAACAAGGTGGGCAGTTGAGATGGTCTTCCGAGTTCTGATCCACCAATTTCATGTTGCTTTTGGTTGTTGCCCCTTCTAGCTCTTGATTTGCTTCGCTGAACTAATTGTGTGGCAATACTTGGCGACATCGAGGTTCATGTGGGCATGAGCATTGAGCACCTGTCGGTTTCTTACTTTTTTCCATATGCACACTCTTGTAATTTAAGTTTAGGCCATCTCCGGACTCCAATTCTCCTCTAAAACTCTTCCCAAATTTTGAGAAACCCTCAAAAAATATGACAAATCAGGTTGTGAGTCCTTTGAATTTGGGCTTCATTTTTCTTGACTCTCCTCTTCCTTGTTGTGTGCAGCTTCACCTGAAAAGTCTATTGGGCATTTAATTGGGCTTGATGCGATTAATCCTATATTTTTGTGTCGTACTCAGTAATCAGTAATCAAGGCACTATTTATTTGTCAGTTCTAAAGAGTCCATGTCATAATAGTATAATACAATATGGCAGTATGCTTCCAAAAGTGGGTTTCAACTTCCAAAGTTGACGTTGGAGCAAAAAAAAAACACTTCCAAGTTGATGCTAGTAATTTCATGGGTCACTCAGCAAACAACACCCAACCCAAACTAAATAAAGAAAGAGAACGGAAAATGAGAAATTAAAGAGAAAAAAAATTTAAGAATTTAAGAATTTAAGAATTTTAGTAATTTGAAGGGAAAATTGCACTAATGCCTCCAAGCTAGTGGGGGTGTTACGATTTGTCACTAAACAAAAAAGTTATACGATCAATCTCCCAACCTATGCTTGTGTGACAATGGAGAGCTTTCGTTCATTTCGTTCATTTCAATCTAATAATTTGTTAAATACTGACTATGTACTCATCACTCAAACTCAAGTGCTTTTTAAAGGGCATTTTCATCACTCTCTCTTTCTCTCTCTCTCTCTCTCTCTAAAGAATCTCAAAGACTCACAATAACAGAGCTATAATAGAGATTGAAGTTCTTTTTTTTTTGGCCACTTGATTCAAGTTCTTTAATATGTTGGGTATTTTATGAACTTTGAAATACTTACTCTCCTACATAAAAAATGATAAAAATCAACACCCAAACTAAATTAATTACAAAATAAGGCTCTGAGTGGCCAGCCTCCACGAATTGACTTGTATATTCATTGTCACTTGCGCAGCGGATCCATGTAAATAATTAGCCCATATATAGGTTAAGGACTTAAGGGTGTACATGTAGGACTTAAGGACTTAAGGGCCTCAAACACAACCTGTTGATGAAATTAAAATTGGTTAAATTTTGGATTCCCATTGTGTAACGTGTTTCACATTATATAAGTGGGTGTTGAAGAGTAGATATTTTTCATCAAAAGACCAAAAACATAAAATTAATACAGTGATGCACTATGGAACTTCAGCATCAATTGGGAGTGACCAAAACACGAGAGAGAGAGAGAGAGAGAGAGAGAGAGAGAGAGAGAGAGAGAGAGAGAGAGAGAGAGAGAGAGAGAGAGAGAGAGAGAGAGAGAGAGAGAGAGAGAGAGAGAGAGAGAGGAGTCAAATTAATAAACTAAAAAAAATAAAAAATTAACAAAGAAGTAAAAACTTGATAAGCTTCTTTCCTTGCAACTACCTGGAAGCCCGCTCATGAGTCGTGTCGTCGTGACCCAGTGGGCTGTCATTTTCATTCATTCTATTCATCAACTTCTTTGGTCTTCATTAATTATATGAGAACAAAGAACACCAAGACGGAAGACCAATTTTTTTTTTTTTGGCAATTGTACGAAGACCAATTTATATGTATGAAAAAGTTATCATTTTATCTACAAGGTTCTAAGTTCCAACTTCCAAGTGTATAATTTAAGTAGCACGAGGCAATGCATTAAAGTCGTCTCTGAATATTAAAAAGTTTGATTTTGAGTAGTCTTCAAAGCCTATGCTGGTGGTGCACGCGACCGCGATTCTATTCTAATGTACCAACTGCCAAGCACCGACGTTATTGTATGTATTTGAACTTAATTGGTGTACTTGTAACATTATATGATGAGAGAGAGGAGAGGTCTGAGAGGACTTCATGGCACGACATTAATAAATAATGATTTTATCTTCTTAAACCTTTTATTTTGGTCAAAATTTGTACTACTGCTGAAGTTTTTTTATAGTCACTAAAGATTCAAAATTAATTGATTAATTGATGCAATCATTGTATAGTTGTGTGCATTCAGCTAGCTAGCATGCACTAGCAATCCCAATCCCTAGTATGTAGACAAGCATGTACATGATGGTGAACTTCATTTAGTTTCAAGCTGCCTCTATTGAGTAATGACCATCATGACCCACACACGTTTGGGGTTGTCGGTGGTGAGTGTGACCATGGAAACTGTCTTCTTCTTTTTTCCAAAAAAGAAAAAAGAAAAATAGATAACTTGACTATGGGAACGTACTGTCAAATGTGTATGCATTTATAACGAAGATCTGAATTTGGGTTGATTTAATTTGCTTAATATGTGTAAGGATATTAATATTAATTATAAAAGCATAAACCCTTCAATCGTGATATTCAGCCAGGGAACGAAGACTTGTGAACAAGTGCTAGCTAGCTCAGTCTTTTATGACATCATTAAAGGTTAATCCTTGCTTCAATATTGCAAAACCATGGCATAATTAATAATGACGCTTTCAATATTGACTTTTTTGGCACATGATCGTGATGATATTAGCCCCTTGCTGTACGAGTGAGTACTAGCAGTGGACGTAGGAGGACCACAGTAATTAAATTGTTCACGACGTCCCTTAATTTACTGGGTTTCGTCCTCTTTTGAGTAATTCTGAAACATGACAAAGTATAAGTGTGTTAGATGCTTGTCATATATGTATGACTACACGTACCCAGTTCACCGTGTCCCTAACACTTATGGAGAATTAATGAATATATTTTGGACCGACGTGTCTTTTCAATATCTGCTACGTAGTTTGCTGTCACAATACAAATTATGACCTTTTCTAGGGACCTGCAATATAAGAAATTAAGAATTAAAGGTGATTTTATCATGCTCTCATTGCACCGTTGTGATTAAAATTTCGGTTTCGATAAAATTTTTGATAAAGATTTTTACAAAAATTTTGATTTCGACAAAATTAGACAAAAACGATGAAAATTATTATCAAAATATAAAAATTTTAAATGAAATTTGACTATATGCTTATTTAACATATTATTTACTACATTAATAACAAATATTAAAAAAATTAAATTATATAGTAGGTTTCATGTGATATAAAGTGAATATAATGCGCGCTGGAGACAAATACAGTTAAAAAATTGGTCACTAATTAATAATTATATAAATAACACCTCTAATTTATTTATATTACAATATTAAATCATGAATTAAATAAGTATTCAATAACACATAGAGTTTCTAATAGGTTCAAAATTTCCGTTGTCTTCAATATCATCATGTCCAGAATAGGTGAACTACGAAGAATAATCACCACAATATACATCTTCAACCATATGGATCAAGAGGTGGTATTTGTGGTAAGATTTGCCCATAGCCATACTCATTTGAAGAGCTATTGTCAAACTCACTTAAGTAAAAGGGTGAGGCAACTCAACTTTAAACCCAAAATCATATTAAACATTTAAATCTTCCCCAAATATACACAATCATAGTCAATAACTATTTCCAAATTTCAAATAAGTATTACAAATTTTTCAAACCCAAAAAAAAAAACTATTTCCAAATTTAAACAATTAAACCCAAATATATTTGGGTACGGTTTAAGTCTTTATACAATTAAACCCAAATTTAAACAATTAAACAATTAAATACTTGAATCAAGTAATCAACCAGAAAAAAGAAAATCTAATAAATATTAGATACTTAGATAGTGGAATGGAAAGATATCGAATCATTTATTGCCTACTAATGCCTACAGGCTACAAAACCCACTCATTTCTATGTCTTTATCTAAAGAAAAATCATTTATTGTTTGCTGTGTAAATTTGGAAGAAGCTTAAACCCACAACTCCACAAGGACCACAACACAAGGCCGTAAGTATTTGACAGATTTGGGTACAAGGTTGAAGATACTTATTGGTTGCGCTGTGCGCAGGGGGAGGAGGCAGGGGATCATGTCGTCACGCCGAAGGCAGCTGGGTGCGCGTAGAGGGAGAAGACAGAGAGAAGTTGCGCAGGGGGAGAAGACACATAGAGAGATCTGAGAGATGAAATGGAAATGAGGCTGAGACTTCTGAGATCTGAGTTAGTCACAGCGAAATTTAGTTTAAATTTCACCAAATTTCATCGAAATTATACATAAACATACTGTGGGGGGGTTCGAAATTTCGGCAAAAATTTTAGCAAAATTTTGCCGAAATATTAGCGAAAATTAATGGATATATTATAAATTTTTGGAACCCCAAAAAAATAAAAATTTCAGCAAAATTTTCAAAATTTCACTCTTTGATTGTGAAGAACAAAAAGAATAAAGTATTTTTGAAGCAACTCCCAGTTATTAAACTCTACTTAATGACACGTATAATCCACAAAATGAATTAAGCACCAATATATATATATATATATTTTTGCTAGGTAGCTAACAAGGGTCCAAGTGCTATAATTCAAAAGTTGGCATCTCCGACCACAAAATTATTAATTTGTTCAATAAAATTCGGCATAGTTTTAGCACATGACTAGCTGTGACATGCATATATTTAGTATGTTCCACGTAGCTCTGGAGTAGGTCAGCAGAAAACTTGGTTATGAAGTATGAATTTCAATTTTTTTTTCCTCTGTAGATTCCAAACAGCATGCTTCTCATTTGGAGGACTCAGTTGCTCAAAGTTAGTTTTCCCCGACTGCGATATCTCAACATTTGAGAGAGATCATTAACCAGAAAAATAATCACAGTGAAAATAAAAAATAAAGAAAAAGAAAAAGTGGATGGGCAAGAATGAAAGATGAACTGTCATGACGACGAGTCATTGAGGAAGCATTGACCACCATGCGATTTGAATAAAAGCTGGACAGAAAAAGGTTGTAGGACCATTAATGTTAAATCATATGTACCTTTGCATATTCTTTCCCGCGCCGCTCTTTCGTTGGCAATAATCTTCTCTTTTAAGTTTCATCATTTTAATTAAGCTTAATTATCGATTTATCACCCAAAATTGTAACTAATTCCCATTTTACCACCTGAAAGTTTTTTTATCCCAGATTACCACTTGTAACTTACATCCGTGTCCCATTTTACCTTGTTCCGTCAACAATTCCGTTAATGCTGACGTGGCGCGCTGGATGTGCGCCACGTGTCACATCTTTATTGTATTTTTTAATTTTTTTAATTTTTCTATTTTTATAAACTTTGAAAATTAATTAAAAATAGCTCCGAACTTAGAAAAATACACGGAAAATTCCTACCGACTTGTCTTAACTAGTACTAATTTACTATGGGGTCAAAATGCCAATTTTCCCTCTAAAAATTTCCAAAAAAATTTGGAAAGTCCAAATTTATTTCTAAAAAATTAAAATACTCTAGACTCTTTGAAAATTCATAAAATAATCTCCCGAACTCCAAAAAATATGAGGTCTGCACCGTTAGTCTTCTAAAAACTAACAATACCTTTCTCGTGAACACTTGCTACCCAAAAGACCTCTCGGTCTTAGAGAAAAATAAAATTCTCTATAAAATAAATTCTAGAAAAATTCTAAAATTTCTGTAAAGTCTTGAAATAATTCTCTAAAACAAGCTTTTGGTAATTTTTCAAAATATTTTTGAGAATTTGTCCAAGAGTTTACGAAAATTCTAGAATTTATTTAATAGAGGAAAGTTTATTTTAATTTTTTAGAAATAAATTTGGACTTTCTAATTTTTTTGAAAATTTTTAGAGGGCAAATTGGTAATTTAACCTTATAGTAAATTAGTGCTAGTCAAGACGAGTCCGTAGGAATTTTTTTTGTATTTTTCTGAGTTCGGAGTTATTTTTAATTAATTTTCAAAGTTTATAAAAAAATAAAAATAAAAAAATGCGAAAAAAAAAAGATGTGACACGTGGCGCACATCTAGCGCGCCACGTCAGCATTAACGGCCAGATCGTCAGCATTAACGGAATTGTTGACGAAACAAGGTAAAATGGGACCCGGATGTAAGTTACAGGTGGTAATCTGGGACAAAAAAACTTTCAGGTGGTAAAGTGGGAATGAGTTACAGTTTTGGGTGGTAAATCGATAATTAAGCCTTTTAATTACTTTCTTTTACTGGAAGTAATTACATACATAAGCTCTAAAAAGATGGCAACTTTTTTGGTTGTTGCTTGCTACTGCCATTTCGAGACTAATGCAAGGAATAAAATTTTGATTAAAATTTTTTAATTTTGATAAAAATTAGACGAAAACGACGAAATTTTTTAATAAAACTTTACCATATATTTATTTAACATATTATCTATTAAATTAATAAAAAATATTGAAAAAATCAAATTATTTAGTAGGTTTTATGTGATATAAGGTGAATATAATGCGCACTGAAACAAATACTGTTAAATAAAATTAGTATATTCTTTATACTGTATATACTGTATATACCCTAATACTCTTTATACTCTATAATTAATACATTAAACTCTATATACTCTATATTCTTTAAGATATTAGGTTTTACACCCTTTAGAATATTTTTAATTTTTTTAATATAGAAATGTATTAGAGTTTAAGGTTTAAAATAACTAAACAAAATCTCAAACCTTTTTTTTTCTTTCCAATTGCCCACAGGCCCTAATCCCCCCTCTGTTTTTCTTTTTTGTTTTTATTTCTTTACTTTTTTTTTTCCATGTGCCTCTCTCTTCAGTTTTTTTTTTTAATCTTTCCTTCCTTTTTTCTTGTGCCTCTAACCCAGCCAAGCTTTGTCTTCACCGAGTGTAATAACCCAAATTTTGGCTTATGATAATTTTGTTATTTAAAATTTTCAAACTTGTTGTGAGGTTTGTTTAAAGGAATTAGAAATTTCTTTAAGTTTATTTTAACTAACTTAGACCTTGGTTGTGGTTCTAGAGCTTAGTTGTGTAGAAATAAATTTTAGAAAATGAAAATTCAAGAATAAGGCGATTATTATTATTTTTAGAATTAAATTATGAGAGTAGAATTTTTCATAATTTTTTTGAAAGAAATTTGATTATTTTGAGGTCATAGGAAATTAGTACTCATCAATACGAATCCGTAGAATTTTTCGGTGAATTATTTGGAGTCTTGAGCTATTTTTGGTGAATTTATGAAGTTGGAGAAAATAGCAAATATGATTCTTCTAATGTTAAAACAAGATTGTCATGTTAAAGTCTTTAAAATTAGTTCAGATTGTAAGAAATTGTAGAAACTAAATTAATATTATAAGAGGTTAAAGGTATATATGATCCTTCTAATGTTAAGAAAAAATTGTTATGTCAAGATATTTTTTGGAAAAATACTCAATGGCTATATAACTCTAATTTTTTTCTTTTCTATTCTAAGTTAATAAAGGAATAAAAAAAACATAGGAGAAGCTAGGAGATGTAGGACGTTGAAGTAGAAAGAAAGAGATGTAGGGTCCACTTTCTTTGAGGCTACAAAACCCATCTCTGTCTCACTCATTGGCGAGAGGCAGAGGTAGATGAAAACCAATCTAGAAGAATGGTACTAGTAGTCTGCCGGCTTAATGTGAACTCAACAACACCCCCAAAGAAAAATTCTTGACTCGACCAATTAAGCACCCCCCATTCCCCAACCCCAACCCCGATTCCATATTTATAATTTTATATGCCCTGCACTCTGCAGGCTGCACACTAAAAAAACCCATCCAGCTATTCATTCCCACTCATTCCCCTCCCTTTTTTAAAAACACCAAACCAAAGCGTGATCAGATATAAAAGCTAAGCCTAAGCCTACACCTCATTCAGATCTCACTCCCTAAAATTTCAAAGTATGCCTATGCCTCATAACCCACCACTACTCCTCCTTGCTTGCTTTCTCTTCCTCTTCCTCACTACCTCTATATCCAATGCCGCCACCGCCCAACAATTTAGAGAAGCCCCCCAGTTCTACAACTCCCCGGACTGCCCTTCCATCACCACCGTCGATGATGTGGCTGGTGGTGATGCTGACGTGGACCCCGGCGAAGATGACAACAGCAAGAACCAAGTGATGATGTGCTCCGCTGAAGCCGTCCACGTGGCAATGACCCTAGACACTGCCTACATCCGCGGCTCCATGGCCGCCATTCTCTCCGTCCTCCAACACTCCTCCTGCCCGCAAAACGTCCTGTTCCACTTGGTCGCCTCCGCCTCCGCCAACGCCTCGCTCCTAAACGCCACCATCGCCACGTCCTTCCCCTACCTGAAATTCCAAATCTACCCCTTCGACGGTTCCCACGTCAGCGGCCTCATCTCCACCTCCATCCGCTCCGCCTTGGACTGCCCACTCAACTACGCCCGCAGCTATTTAGCCAACCTCCTCCCCCTCTGCGTACGACGCGTCGTCTACCTCGACTCCGACCTCATCCTCGTCGACGACATCGCAAAACTCGCCGCCACCCCGCTCGGCGACACCTCCGTCCTCGCCGCCCCGGAGTACTGCAACGCAAATTTCACTTCCTATTTTACCCCCACATTCTGGTCCAACCCATCACTCTCACTCACATTCGCGGACCGCGAGGCTTGCTACTTCAACACTGGGGTGATGGTGATCGATTTAGATCGGTGGAGAGGCGGTGACTACACGACCAAAATTGAGGAGTGGATGGAGCTGCAGAAGGGGATGAGAATTTATGAGCTGGGTTCGCTGCCGCCATTTTTGTTGGTGTTCGCCGGGAAGATAGCTCCGGTGGAGCACAGGTGGAACCAACATGGGCTTGGGGGCGATAATTTTCGTGGGCTTTGTAGAGATCTGCACCCGGGTTCGGTGAGTTTGTTGCATTGGAGTGGGAAAGGGAAGCCATGGGCGAGACTTGAAGCCAATAGGCCTTGCCCTTTGGACGCTCTCTGGGCTCCTTATGATCTCTTGGAATCCCCATTTGTTTTGGATTCTTGAATGGAATTACAGTGAACTCAAGTCGATATTGGGCGGACAAATGTAGAGCAAAACGGTGCGTTTTGAACTTGATTAATTCCACTCATCAGGCTTGGATTTCAGTTGAACATGGGGAAGAAGAACTGAAGAAGGAAGGTGATTCGTTTTGTAATGTTGTACGTTTGTAGATTATACAGGTATCAGATACAGAAAAATAACTCATTCGTACTAAGATTTTCGGACAAGAAAAATAACAAGAAAATTAGTCCGAAAAAACAATAATGGATTATTAATTCATGAATTTTTGTCATCATATATGTGTGATATAATTGTATCATATATAGTCTGTAATTCATGATGTATAGCAAAAGAGCTATTTTGGGTGCCTTAATTCATGATATTTTGATTTTCAATTAGTAAATGAATGTTAATATATAATTTCAACATTCTAATCTTTACTTCTTTTTAACATATTATGTTGCAATAAGTTCAGGTTTTCAATTTGCTCCATTTGATTCTTTATCAGAAGGCAGAACAGGAGGTGATATATTATTTTACCTGTATGCTAAGCTACATTTCATCACTAGGTTAATTACATCACATCTTATTAATTAATTACCATCAAAACTAGAAGGTCTAACCCTTTCACTAGATTTAAAAAGATTGTGTAGTTCCAACTGACCAATCAGTCATGGTCAATTAATGTTATGTTATTGTCTTATCGAACCATTTTCAAACTTTTATTAAATACAGTCTAGTCTTTGAAGTTATTTATTTGTTTAATATCTTACATATAATCTAATCAAAGATCCAAAATTATGTGTTTGAAATAGTACAGGTTTTGCTAGATATTACTGTATTCTCCATTTTCAGGTAGTTTGCTTTAAGTGAAAGTAGTAGCTGGAAAGACATTTGCCAGCTTATTTGCCACTTTAACTTAATAAAAAGAAAAAGGTATTAGATTGCCGTTAATTAATTAATAGTTTTTTTCCTATAACAAAAATAAAATAGTTAATTGAGTATAATAGCTATAATAAAAAAATTGTTTACAAAGGAACAATTGTATCAGAAATGTACTCTATCTAAAGGAATTGAATATTTTTCAAATACAAGCAATCTGGCAATTGGCAAACAAGTTTCTCCCAACCCCAATTATGTATTCTTATAGAATTTGGATGCTATTACTTATTACTTAAAATTCAGACAAAGATTTACTAATAAGTAGAGAAAAAGAAGATTACTTACAAAAAAAAAAAAAAAAAAGAGAAGAAAAAAGTTGCATGCATGGTACCGTAAGCTTACAAAGTGCTTGTAAGTTTAGAGGCAGGCACAAGAAGATAGCATTTTCTTCCTTCTTACCCCAGCTACTTCTTGCCATATGGCATATATATGCCTCCCTCAATATTCCATATCTTTTATATTATTGTTGCCAACTACTATTTTCTTTTTTAATATTTGGATTTGTGTCTTGACAATTCAACAATACTATCATAAGTTGGAGTCTTTTGTTTTATGTACAACGTACAATACCTCATTCAACGAATGAATAAATTGTAATTAAATCCATTAATCCTGTGCTTGACGAGTCGATTAATCACTTACTTGAGAATTTGATTGATAAAAAATGGAAAATGAATTGTCATTGATCGTGGCTTCAAGTATTTAACTATACATATATATATATATGCGTGTGTGTGTAGTTTTTTAGTCAGATAGAGGATATATCATTCATTGATAACTCTTATATTATATTATTTTTCAATTTTAATTGTTAATTAAAATGAAAAAATATTTTGAATTTAATAGATTTTTAAAATTGTAAATGGAGTGTCGGTAGAGAGTGAAAAGGACAAAGAAGAAGGTCGCAAGTCGTAAGAAACTGAACGCGCGATGTACGGCACTAAGGGGGGAGGGGAGAGATGTACAAATGTGGGTCCCACCCACCTACTTTTACGTCCAGTTTTAGTTTCATTCCGGAAATTGCAAGCTCGACGACTCCGGCAGTCGGCACACAGATCTCTTATACGCGCTATTCGATTTCTCAGTCTGTGCATTCTAAATTTCTATAATCAATGTATGTATGTATGTATGAAGCTGTCTTCTTTCAATTTTATATACACTTTCAAGTTTCAATATATGAAAATAATTGGGAGTGGCTTCAGTCTAAATATTCTGTTGGGCGTCCATTAAAATCACCAACAAAATAATTCAGCCTGATTTCTTCAATTTAAAGTATCCAAGATATATAAGATATAAAACATGATTAAAATCTTTTTAAAAAATAAACAACTATTATTGAATTTTCATAATGTTCCTAATTAATTAAAATTTAAAATGATCAATCATGAGTTCATGACCATGATTTTACTGATACACAACGCATCTATGAATAGCTCTTTCAACATCGAGCAGAAGATGAATAACGCACCCATTCGCACAATCACAGCTTTGAGTCTTTGAGCCACTACTTTTCTTCCCCATCTCTTATTCTTATTGTAGGACATGTATTATGAGAAATTGGGAACCACTTCTAGACTTGTGGTACTTCTAGTGATGCTTGATTGCATTCAAGTCTTTGGAGATGTATAATTAAGTGGTTGTGAATGGTGATACCCAAGTTCAGTGGCGGATCCAGAGACCTTCTGCTATGGGGGCAAGATTAAGTGAGCAGGCTGAGCAACAGAGCAAGTGAGCAGGCCGCAGGCGCAACAGCGCAGCGGCAGTCGCCGAATGACGAAGCGAGGCAGGCTGGCAGCGAGCAGGCCAGCAAGGCAGCAAGGGGCGTCGCGTCGCGAGGGAGAAGTAGCCAAGCAGCCAAGCAGAGCAGGCGTCGGCACGGGTAAAGGAGCAGACTTGGTTTCAGACTTTCAATTTCTGTCGTTCTGTCTTCTGTGTGGCTGGTCTCAGACTGGTTTAATTAGCTTGCCAAAACGACGTCGTTTTGGCAAGTTTAGAATTCAAAAAACAACATACGCATCTCACGTGACACTTGACACCTTCATCTTCCTCACCTATCTGTTCAGCTGTTCTTCATTTCTCTCTGCCATTTTCACAAACACTTGCTTCTCTTGCCCCTCTGCCTGCCACTGCTGCCAGTAACACCCCAATCTTCATGGGGTCAAAAATTTCTCTCAAGCCCAGCAATTCTGGGTTCATGGGGTCAATTGACCCCATTGTAGATCCGCCCCTGCCCAAGTTTACAATGACGTTTCAGAAATAGAGCTATAGTGACAATTCATTTCATGTATCTTTGTGTTGCCATGAATTAGTATCATAAAGTAGGATCCCATTGCATTATTGATTATTCCAAATCACAGCTAAAAGGTGCCTAACATTTTTGCTTGCAACTTGATTTTGCTCCTAATCTTTTAATAAGGGTAGATTTCAAATACTCAAGAAAAACGTGTCATTTCGGATTCACTCTATAAATCACTTAAGCATAAAGTTTTCTTAATCTATGAATATGATAACCATAGAGTTTTTCATTTTAATATTTGATTAAAATAAAATTTAAATTAAATAATCAGATCTAAATCCTGATTGTATGCAAATAATATGTGACATGTCACAAGAGGTATTGAGGGTGTGTATATAACTGTCGTGCTGCTTCACCAAAACGAAGTTGAAAGACTTAAACCACCTACCTACCCATATACCAACATCGCCCAAAATGCTGTTTTTGGTAGGCCTTCAGTGGCAGACCTGAAACTACATTGCAATATTGCTCGTTAGCTTAATGCCTTATTGCCTTAATTAGCTTTATTTCTTTCTTTAAATCACATGTAGGTGTTCCCATATTTCTACGCAGCGCTGGATGCTGATGTTGGACATGGCATACCTTTCTTTCTTTTTCTGCCTGTCAATTTGGGAAGGGTGCCTGTAAGTCTACGTTTTGAAGATGACGCATACCTCATACCAATAAACAAATCAATAAAAGATGCGACATGGCTTTCTTTTCATTTTATTTGAGAGGGAAGCTTATACTGTTATACATATTAGCTGTCCTAATTTGATGTCAAATGGCTTTCTCTATCTTCAATAAGAAAATTATGGATCTGATGTCATGCTGCATTTTTGAAACACCTATTCATGAGGTCAGAGGATGCTCCAATCTACTAAACAAATAATTAAGTTTTCGAAGTCCACATGAAGGACCATTTCTACTAAAAGTTAAAATCATTTAAGGATCTCATTGAGTCCACTAACTATGCAATTTAGAGAAAGAATATATAAAAGAAAAGATGCCAATGACCAAGCCAGACATAATGGATTGTAATTCCCACCACTCTTTTACTTTTCCCTAGGGTGTTTCTGACCCTTTTAGCCAAATAGCAATGATGCTTGTATCAGAATTCAGAAGTTATAATGCACTATATGGATATTTCACATGGAACATACCGATAAGGCAGGGGGTTGGTATTGCGTCCACTGGTAGTCTGGTACCCATGAATCACGATTGCAGAGTCCCACAGTCCTCCATTTCCTCGCAGCTGCAGAACTGAGAAGTAAATCATTGCTTATGAGAAGGGCACTATTTCTAGTCCCAAAATGGATGTGTCCTATATTCAATAAGATCATTAGGGTTTATTGTAACCTGTCAAAGATATGCCAACTAACAATGGATAATACACTTGAAGGAAAATAAGATTAGTCTGTTATCTCTAAATTCTAGTATTTTCAAAACATTAGCATCATAGCAAGCTCAAACATCACGTGCATAAAGGAGGCCTCTCAAACCTACCAAGTACACCAATTATCAGCGATTTTGATATTGCGATTTATACATATTTATCTTCCTCCCTGATATCTACTACTTGACATAAAATTTATTTATTTTGTCAGAACTTCACATAACATTAAAATTCAATGAGTGGCAGCAGTCACATATCCAGGTTCTTACCATAGCCACTAATTCAAAATACCAAGCATAATCAGCTTATGGAAACATAAAATAAAGATTCTGGGTATAAGAAACAAGGGGTAAGAATTGATAAAACTAAGGCATCACTAGAGAAAAAGGTCCGATTAAAAAAAAAAAAAAAAAAAAAAACCTAGAGAAAAAGGTGAAAAATGAGAATGCATCATATCATAACAATTGATAGTTGTAAGAGATCCTTCCATAAATTCATGGGACAATTAAGTACTAAAGCAGCGCCAAGGGAATATCTAGATAAATTAGAGACAGTACAGTTTTCAATTGGATAATCATATACCCGGATTCCCATTGGGTAGTAAAGTGGGATAGGTTGATATGTATTTCCATTTCCATGTTGTGGAGGAGACTCCACATTCTGACTTTCTTGTATAGCTCTGCCAAGTAGTTCATCCTCTTCTTGAGAATCCCACCCCTTTTTTTTACAAAGTTCTAATGGAAAATCATTATTTTGTAACTCACTTAATTTGGATTCTCTATTCCTCTTTGTAACTCGCATGACAATGCTCTTCCATTATTTTGCAGCTAAAACCTTTGAAAAATCTTGCGGAGCGACCCCGTAATGCGTAATATGTTATCTGCTCATAGTCAATTAAGTTTTAAATTGCAAATGAAGAAAGCATCCAAGTGCACACAATATGAGAAACTAAAATAATAGATGCAGTAAAAGTTCAAAGCATTTCTGATTAGTATGAGTAAATTCAGTAATCTTCGAAGTCATGCGCATTACCTGGACCACTTGGCTCAAGAATACATTGAAAGCGCAAATAGGTGTCCTTAGTGTAGTGATCAGAACTCCAAAATTGAATGCAAAAGGATGCACACTCAATGACACATGGCTGTGGCCTAACTCAAGGTCATTCCTTAGATGCCAACAAATTCTTCGTTCACTGAGAATGCTTGAACTCACAGCTTCAGACAGGTAATGCGTTTCAGACAGTCCTTTAATGTCTTGAACCAAACTGGGGTACGTCATTAACAATTTTTTGTTGCACTCCCGCCTTGATTATTTGACTCAAAAACTTTGTAGACTCTTCCATATTTCCTTGCTTAGAAAGACCATTGATCACTGCAGAGTAAGTGATAATAGAGGGAGTAATCCCTTCTCGAATCATCTTGTCTTTAAATTTAAGGGCTTCAACAGTATTGCCAATTCTGCAGTATCCATCAATCAATATATTATAGGTAACAGCATTAGGAGCTAACCCTTTCTGGTAAAGTTTATGGAATAGCCTCTGTGCTCGATCCAAATTTCCTGATTTGCACAAGCCATTTATAAGAGCATTATATGTGGTAATATTAGGAACAAGATGCCTTTTCAGCATTTCATCTCGTAAGTTGAAAGCCTCATTCACATTACCCCCAGCAGCAGTAGCATGAATTAGGGTGCAATATGTAAAATTGTCTGGAGAAAAGCCTCTAAGCAACAAAGCCGATAAAAATTTTCTTGCATCAGCAACCTTCCCTGATTTGCAGAGTCCCAAGATAGCAATATTGTATACAACAATGTTGGGTAAAGAGAAACTTTTAGCAGTTTCATCAAGAGAATCTGCAAATTTCTGAATTTGTAGATGTCTAATGCCAACTTTGCAAGGCTTCAAAAGACATTGACAATCTGAAAAAAGATCAAAATCCACTAACTTCTGCAACAGAATACTTGCTTCATC
Organism: Dryas octopetala; assembly: GCF_963921425.1. NCBI lineage: Eukaryota > Viridiplantae > Streptophyta > Magnoliopsida > Rosales > Rosaceae > Dryas > Dryas octopetala. Next base: position 1,792,290 of record NC_141372.1, read on the forward strand.
AATCCTACCAAGCCGATACAGAGTGCTAACAACTTTGCTGCATATAATTAAATTGGTGGAGAACCCTTTGTCAACCATCTCAAAATATGTACTAAAAGCTTTATCCAGCATCCCTTCGTCGCACCAACCAGTGATGAGGGTTCCATACGTAACAACATTAGGGGATAGGCCCCTTGTCTGCATCTCAGCAAGAAGATCCATCACTTTACTTAATTTCCCAGACATAAAAACACCATCGATGAGAGAATTGTACATTTCAATGGTAGGAAATATTGCCTGGCTTTCCATCAAACTTTTAACTTTGAAAGCTTCTTCAACATTCCCAACTTTACAATACCCATCACTCAGGGTTCTATAAGTTATCTCATCAGGTAAGCATCCTAGCTCCTTCATCTTGTTGAAAATTTCCTCCGCTTCAACCAATTTTCCCATCTTGCATAACCCATTAATCATTGTATTGAAAGAAAACCTGCTCTTGGTAAAACCCTTTGCTAAAATATCTTTCCACAGAGATATAGCCCCATCAAGATCATCCTTCTTAAGGAACCCATCAAGGAGAGAACAATAGCTAACCTCGTCAGGAGCCAATCCTCTTTTCAACATTAAATGCCAAATGTGCAAAGCATTATCAAAAGCACCTGCTTGACATAAACCCTTGAGAAGAGTATTATAAGTTACAACAGTGTGATCGATTCCTCCCTGTAGCATCTCATCGAAAAGCTTCAAAGCCTCACACATCTGACCTTTCCTACAGTAACCATCCATGAGCGTATTGTAAGTATAAGAATCTGGCTTCAAGTTCCAATATCTCATACGCATTAACACTCCCTCTGCTTCACCAACTTGACCTAGCTTACAGTACCCATTGATCAAGGAGTTGCAAATGATAGTATTCATTTTTAACCCTATCCTCAATATCTCATCCTGAATCCTAATCGCGTCATCCATTCTGCCAGCATTACAGTACCCATCCAACAACACACCATAAGCAAACTCATCCACAACCACACACTCCTCTTCCTTCACACCCCGAAGCACCTTCTCCGCTTCCTCCATCTTACACTGCTTGCAGAGTCCCTTAATCAACAGCGTATAACTAACCACATTCCTCTTAATTCCCCTTTCAGACATCAACCTCAACACCAATTGGGCACCTTCAACATCTCTGAAACTAACATACCCATCGATCAAATTATTGTAAGTCACTACATTCAATTCACAACCCAAACTTTCCATTTCTTTCACAAACTCTACAGCTCTACTCAGTCTCCCCTCCTTACAATACGCGCTCACCATTATCGAACATGTATAAACATCAGGAACGATCCCAAACCTAATTATCTGCTCATAAACAAGCAATGCGATGTGACTTTCTCCGTTTCTGACCAAACTACTCAACAAAGAATTACAAGACCTTAAACTCGGAAAGCGACCGCACTTACACATATTATCAAACACATGCAATGCATACTTTGTCATGCCTTTTTCAGCAAACACCTTGAGAATCATATCGAAAACCGTAGGCGAAAACGTAAATTCGCTATAAACCCGAACAAGCTGATCACAGACGACGAAAGCTGGATAGTCATTCTTGCAGAGACCGACCAATTCATTCAAATACGCTTTGGTTTGATCGTACATTCGAGCTCTGGCCAATATATGAACAATTATACAATAAGACTTGAGGTTGGGCCTAAACTTCTGTTGCTTTGAGGCCAATTTGAAAAGGGCTAAGCAGGCGCTAGGGTTCAGCTTCAGTTTTCGGAGGACGGTGTTGAGGAGTTGGTCGGAGAACTCAAAGGAGAGATTGGTAAGGGCATCGTAGCGTTGGAGGACGAGGAGGCGGGCAATGCGGTCGTGTAATTCGGGTCGGGTCAGCTTGTACTCGTCCCGGAGCTTCCAGTGGAGGGTTGGGGACACGTGGAGTGATCTGCGCGGGAAGTACCTGAGCATTTGGTTAGGAAATGGAGAACAGTATGGTGCATTTGGCTTAACGCAGAAGAGAAGGAAAGAAAACTAGAAAAGACTCAAAAGAGAGTCATGTGTTTGCGTGTTTTTGTCCCACATCGGAAATATTGTAAAAGGGGGAAGGCTGGGTGGGTTATAAAATAGGAAGGCTGGTACTGAACAAAGCATACCTTTCTCGGCCTTTTGGCTAAGATCAAGTGTAGTATCAGTTTAATATCTGATATGTGGGTCATCGATCCACACGATATTAAATTAATTTTTTAAAGGGGAGGGCCCACTACAGTAGCTTGCTACTGGGGCTCTCGAGCGTCGCCCATGCGTTGTGTCACGGGCCGACTTTTCAAGGCGGGCCGACTTTTTAAGGCTAAAGACGGACCGTGCGGCACTTGCTAATCTTCTCCTGAGTAGCAAGTCAGCCAAGTGAGTACCTCGTAGGCAACACAACCCACACGATATATTAGCTTTGTGCTAGCACCAAGCAAGCAACAAATAACATTCACACAAACAATAGCAAATGGAAAAGCTCACAGTGCAACAGAAGATTGAATGAATATGCTTCTTATATTGATGGCAAGAGAGTACAGGGGCTCAAGGTGCATGCTCTTACCTATGCCAGTGATCTAGCCCAGCATTCCACCGACTAGTCACCCCCCTGTAAAGAGCATTCTGAGCCAAATTGAACTTTACACCAAGGAACATCAAAATGTTTGAGGAGTCATAATACATAATTCCCTAAAAATACATAATTTGCTAATTACAGAAATACCCTTGCCCACAAGCAAGCGGCCAAGGCTTAACTAATGACCTTGGGCAAGCAAGCATTGCGGCATACAAAAGCAACCCCTAACACCCTCCCCCACTTAAGCTGTCGGCGTCCTCGACGACTGTGTGGCGCGGAATTCTTCGATCTTCTGCTTGAATGACTGCAAGTCTCCTTCCTTCTCCCAGCTTGTCTCTTCGTCGCCTAGTCCCTTCCATTTGACAAGGAATTCCAAACGCGGACGTCTGGCCACCACCACCATTCTGTCTGCTAGGATTTCTTCAACTTCTTTTGGCTTCGGAGGCGTGACGTCGACTTCGGCTCTTGCTGGTTGGTTGCGCGCTGGATCTGCTGGATCTGGCTGATACGGCTTCAAGTTGCTGACGTGGAAGACGGGATGCACCTTCATCCAGGAGGGAACGTCGATCTTGTAGGAAACTTTGCCGACTTTGGAGATGACTGGAAATGGCCCTTCATACTTGCGGAGGAGTCTTCGGTCTTGGTTGCGGAGGACTCGGAGTTGTTCTGGCATCAACTTGAATAGGACTAGATCTCCCACTTGGAATTCTAAGGGTCGACGCCCGCGGTCTGCCCACTTCTTCATACGGCTTGAAGCTTTTTCCAAGTAGGCTCTGGCAATCTCAGAATTAATCTTCCACTCTTTCGTGAAGTTGAAGGCCCTGGGATTCTTTCCTCTGTAAGTCTCATCTACAGTGTGCGGCAGCAGGGGTTGTTGTCCGGTTACAATCTCGAACGGGCTCATGTTGGTTGATGAGCTCTTCTTGGAGTTGAAGCAGAATTGTGCAATGTCTAGCAGCTGCACCCAATTCTTCTGGTTGGCATTTACAAAATGGCGCAGGTATTCTTCTAGGAGCCCATTGAATCTTTCAGTTTGGCCATCTGTCTGTGGGTGATAGCTCGAAGAGATGTTTAGTTGAGAACCAAGTAAACTAAAGAGTTCTGACCAAAACGTACCTGTGAACCTGGCATCTCTGTCACTTACAATGTTCTTGGGTACACCCCAATACTTCACCACATACTTAAAGAATAAGCGAGCTGTCTCCTCTGCTGGGCAAGACTTTGGAGTCGGGATAAATGTTGCGTACTTTGAAAATCTATCCACTACCACTAGAATGCAACTAAGGTCCTTAACCTTCGGGAGACTAGTAATGAAATCCAATGAGACACTCTCCCAAGGTCTGGTAGGGACAGGTAGTGGCTCCAACAATCCCGGAGTCTTCTGCTTCTCGATCTTGTCTTGTTGACAGATAAGACAAGTTCTTGTGTACTCTATCACGTCATCTCGCATTTGGGGCCAGTAATAGCCCTGTTTCAAGAGGGCATGTGTCCGCTGCCAGCCAGGGTGGCCTGCCCATAATGTATCATGGCATTCTTGTAGCAGCGTCCTGCGTAACCCATCAGCTTTCGGAACAAACAATCTGCCACCCTTTGTCCACAGCAACTGATCTTCCACCCAAAATCGGCGAGTCTTCCCTTCACCCGCGAGCTTCATAATTGCTTGGGCAACTGGATCTTTATCCAAACTTCCCCGGATACGCTCTCGCACTGATGTAGCCACCGTGCTACCCGACAAGGCTGCGAGTGCACGCAGTGCTGCGAGCTCAGCTTTTCTGCTTAAGGCATCTGCTACTTGATTGGTATTACCTGCTTTATGTTCAAAAGTGAAATCAAACTCCGCCAGGAACTCTTGCCAACGAGCTTGTTTAGGAGTCAACTTAGGTTGTGTCAAGAAATGACTAACAGCCGAGTTGTCCGTCTTCACCACAAATCTAGATCCCAGCAGATAATGTCTCCAAGTCCTCAGGCAATGAATTACTGCCAAAAGTTCCTTCTCTTGCGCCGTGTACTTCCTCTCGGTTTCCGCCAGTTTGTGGCTTTCATAGGCGATGGGATGGCCTTCCTGTAGTAAGACTCCTCCAAGTGCAAAGTCTGAGGCATCCGTTTGTACTTCGAAAGGTTTTGTCACGTCTGGGAGGGCCAGAACTGGATCATTCATCATGGTCTTCTTGATGTCTTCGAACGCCCTTTGACACTGATCATTCCAAACCCACCCTGCCCCCTTTTTCAACAACTCAGTTAAGGGTGTAGTTCTCCTCGAATAGCCCTCCACGAATCGCCGATAGTAGTTGGCTAATCCGAGAAATGATCGAAGCTCTTTCACATTTCGAGGTGTCTGCCAATCTTGAATAGCCCTCACTTTCTCCATGTCCATCCTGATACGACCACGTTCTATAATGTGGCCTAGGAATTTGATACTTACTTGAGCAAATGAACACTTCTCTTTCTTCACAAATAGTTGGTTGTCCCGTAACTTTTGGAACACTTTCTTCAAATGCTCTCGGTGTTCTTCTAAGGTTGAGCTATAAACCACAATGTCATCGAGATAGACCACCACGAACTTGTCCAAGTAGTCATGAAAGACTTGGTTCATAAGAGTACAGAAGGTGGCTGGAGCATTAGTCAACCCGAATGGCATCACCATGAACTCAAAAGCTCCATAACGGGTGACACAAGTGGTCTTCGGCTCATCTCCTTCAGCAATCCGTACTTGATAATACCCCGACCTGAGATCCAACTTCGTGAAGTATTTGGCGTTGCTCAACTGATCAAATAGGTCGGCAATCAAGGGAATGGGATACTTGTTGCGCACCGTCACTTTGTTGAGGGCTCGATAGTCCACACATAGTCTGAGACTTTCATCCTGCTTCTTTTGAAATAGAACTGGTGCTCCGAATGGTGCCTTGGAAGGCCTAATGAACCCAGCTTCCAGTAACTCATTTAACTGTCTCCTCAATTCGGCCAACTCAGGAGGGGCCATTCGGTAGGGTGCTTTCGCAGGTGGCTTCACCCCAGGGAAGAGTTCAATCTCATGGTCTATACTTCTTCTTGGTGGTAGGGATCTTGGAAGCTCATTGGGCATCACATCTTGGTAATTCTTCAAGACTTCTTCAACCTCTGGGGGCACTTGTTCATCATTCATTTCACCTTTCACTATCGGGACTATCAGATAGGATGGCTCTTCGCGCTTTACCCCTTTCTTGAATTGCATGGCAGACAGGAGTCGGGGTTCACAAGGCTTCTTTATCGTTGCCTGGACCACACTAGGTTTCTCGTCCATGATTAGTAAGTTATGTGCGGCGGGGATGGGAATGGCCTTCTTCTCCAACAGGAACTCCATCCCGAGTATGACATCGAAGTCATCCATTTGAACCGCCACGAGGTCTGTTTGTCCTTCCCACGACCCAAGCTTGATTTGTACCTGTTTGGCCACGCCGGTTGTCGGCAATGCTTCAGAATTCACCGCTTTCATGCGCCCAACATCCTTCTCTAACTTTAGGCCCAATCGTTGGGCTTCTCCTTTTGAGATAAAGTTATGGGTGGCACCTCCCGTTCCGAATGTCGTCATATTTGGTCCTCCACCAAAGTTTTGCATCGCCAGTAAGATACATCGTGGCCATGCTCACTTTACTCTCCTCTGAGTCTGCCTTCACTGCTCTAAAATATTGTTCCATGTCGAACAGGAAGTTCTCAAGTTCCTTCGCGTCTCGTGCCCCCCCGTAGGCTTGGGGTTCGGGCACCTTCACTCTGGCGTAGCCCACCCCTTGTGTGACTGGGGCCTCATTCCCCACTGCCCGCATAGTAAGATTGAGCTTGTTGTTCATATCTCCAAGCTCTATCTTGATGGCCTTAATCGCATCGCGAAAATCTTCCGTCAATTCATTGACGGTTTTTGAAAGCTCTTGAATTGTGTTGTCCATCGTTCCCATTCGCTCATCGAAGGGAGCTGAACTCGCACTGCTTGATGGACTCTTGCTTCGCTCCAAGGCGCCTACCCTTTCAGCCAAGCCCTCTAGTTCTCCAACCTTTTCTACGAGCCCGGGTAGGTTGTAACTTCTTATTTCTTCGGTGAGGTCACCCAAGCTATCTGGAAGCCCAGCAAGTTCACCCAACCGACTATCGATCCACTCAAAATGTTGTGTATTCGTCATACGGGACATCTTGTATGATTTGTAGTAACCACGCTCTGATACCAACTGTCACGGGCCGACTTTTCAAGGCTAAAGACGGACCGTGCGGCACTTGCTAATCTTCTCCTGAGTAGCAAGTCAGCCAAGTGAGTACCTCGTAGGCAACACAACCCACACGATATATTAGCTTTGTGCTAGCACCAAGCAAGCAACAAATAACATTCACACAAACAATAGCAAATGGAAAAGCTCACAGTGCAACAGAAGATTGAATGAATATGCTTCTTATATTGATGGCAAGAGAGTACAGGGGCTCAAGGTGCATGCTCTTACCTATGCCAGTGATCTAGCCCAGCATTCCACCGACTAGTCACCCCCCTGTAAAGAGCATTCTGAGCCAAATTGAACTTTACACCAAGGAACATCAAAATGTTTGAGGAGTCATAATACATAATTCCCTAAAAATACATAATTTGCTAATTACAGAAATACCCTTGCCCACAAGCAAGCGGCCAAGGCTTAACTAATGACCTTGGGCAAGCAAGCATTGCGGCATACAAAAGCAACCCCTAACACGTTGCACTGAAGCACGGGCTGGCGCACCCTCCAAATCTAGTTTAAGCACGGGCTGGCGCACCCTCCAAATCTAGTTTAAATACTTGTTAGTTCTGAATATTAATTGTACGGTTCTGTAAAAATTTTGAAAATTTGATTTTCGAATCAAATTAATTGGGGGGGGGGGGTCTATTCACACCACCCTAATTCACTAAGTTGACAACCCCACTTAAATTTTTGTCCCTTTTTGCCCATTTTGCCCCTGCATTAAAAAAAATCATCTCCACTTTGGCCGGCCACCCCTCCCCGCCGCTGGCGCAACCCCACCCCCTCCCCACCGCCGGCGCGACCCCACCCTTCCCCTTCGCCGGTCGACCCCACCCCTTCCAGGCGAAGACCCGACGGCCCCTTCGCCGGCGATCTTCCTTTTCCGGCGAAGTTGAGACGCCGGACCACTTGGGTTTTGTTCCCCAGGTCACGGTGAGTCCAACCCTGGTCTTCCCTTGTTCATCCGACCACCGTGCGCGGCTAATCGACGTCGTAAAGCTCCGCGGCGGCGGGGAGAGGTGGCCGGCCAAAATTGAAGATGGTTTTTTTTTTTTTAATGCAGGGGTAAAATGGGCAAAAAGGGGCAAAAAATTAAGTGGGGTGGTCAACTTAGTGGATTAGGGTGGTGTGAATAGCCCCCCCCAATTAATTGGATTGGTTTGGTCTGATTTTTCTTCTTGTGTTTTTGGATAACAAACCGAATCAAATTAATCGGATTGGTTTGGTGACTTTGGTCTGTTTAATTTTTTTAATTTTTTGTGTTTCTTTTTGTTTTTGGATAACAAATCAAATCAATGATGAGCAAGCGGTTTGGAGCGGTTTGGTTTTGATTGTCAGAATCATCACTTATAATATATGTATATGTTTATTATAGTTTATATACTTTATAGTTTATATTACTTTTATAACTTTATAATTTATATCTATTATAATTTATATGTGTTTGTATATGTTAATAGTATAGTTTATACTTTATAGGATTAGTCTATAATTTATAGTTTGTATATACAATACTACTAGGGTACATATATACTAAAATAATTATAGTTAAAAGGTATATGGTTTAGGATATAGAGTATAATAGTATAAGTAATTGGTATAGAGTATACTAGTATATGAGTATATGCGATAAGGTATTAGGGTAAAGGGTATGGAAATTATGGTATATCAATTGTTATTCGATATTTTCGGATTACCGAACCAATCGAACCGATATTCTCGGTTAATCAAACCAGTCGGTTTTTGTCCCACATCGGAAATATTGTAAAAGGGGGAAGGCTGGGTGGGTTATAAAATAGGAAGGCTGGAACTGAACAAAGCATACATTTCTCGGCCTTTTGGCTAAGATCAAGTGTAGTATCTGTTCTTATCAGTTTAATATCTGATATGTGGGTCATTGATCCACACGATATTAAATTAATTTTTTAAAGGGGAGGGCCCACTACAGTAGCTTGCTACTGGGGCTCTCGAGCGTCGCCCTTGCGTTGCACTGAAGCACGGGCTGGCGCACCCTCCAAATCTAGTTTAAATGCTTGTTAGTTCTGAATATTAATTGTACAGTTGTGTAAAAATTTCGAAAATTTGATTTTCGAATCAAATTAATTGGTTTGGTCTGTTTAATTTTTTGTGTTTTTTTGTTTTTGGATAACAAATCAAATCAATGATGAGCGAGCGGTTTGGCCGTTTGATTGTCAGAATCATCACTTTTATGTACTTTATAGTTGGTTTTGATTGTCAGAATCATCACTTATAATATATGTATATGTTTATTATAGTTTATATACTTTATAGTTTATATTACTATATAGTTTATAACTTTATAATTTATATCTATTATAATTTGATATATGTTTGTATATGTTTATAGTATAGTTTATACTTTATAGGATTAGTCTATAATTTATAGTTTGTATATACAATACTACTAGGGTACATATATACTAAAATAATTATAGTTAAAAGGTATATGGTTTAGGATATAGTGTATAATAGTATAAGTAATTAGTATAGAGTATACTAGTATATGGTATATGAGTATATGCGATAAGGTATTAGGGTAAAGGGTATGGAAATTAGGGTATATCAGTTGTTATCCGATTTTCGGATAACCGTACCAATCGAATCGATATTCTCAATTAACCAAACCAGTCGGTTTATTTTGGTTTTGGTTCTCAAATTGGTCATTTTGAAAATATTGGTTTAGTTACGGTAATGTCTTTATTGTTCGGTTTTTCAATTCATGTACATCCCTACGTAAATGGGTTTGAAAGCTTTTAGAGAACCATCATTCGTCTGGGCTTTTTTAAATCATTAGGTTTTTGGGCTCGAATACCCACTAAAAGTTATAGTTGTACTTGAGACTCAACTAAATTCTCGTAGAGGTTGATTTCTTGAGTAAATTTATGTTCTTGTTAGATGGTAAAAGAAAAATTCAAAGTGCTAAATCATTAAAAAATAATTTTTCCCATATTCACAAACAATTCAGGTTTATATAAGAATCACAGAGATCAAATTATGGTGAAATATTAATGGATCTTGGTTGGTTGAGCCTGGCTGTAGGAACAGTAGAATCATCCTACTTAGTACTTTTGGGAAACTTGAACCTTCATCTCTTCAAGGCACTTATCCCTGGACATTTGATTTTGCCATCCTCAGCCTTGATAAGGTCTGCAATGTACAAACCCAACCTTGCACTTTCAAGTGGAAGTAAAAGGGACCTTAAAATCTTTTCAAACCTGCAATGCTTGACGTGACCACTTTGAGCATTACCCCAATAAATCTAGTCAACATGTGAACAAGCGTCCTATTGTCCATTCCCACATCGGTAATATCGTAAAACAGGGCAGCTACATGACTAATAAAAGGGGAAGCCAGTGATTGAAGAAAGCATACCTTTCTCGGCCTTTTGGCTAAGATCAAGTGTAGTATCTGTTCTTATCAGTTTAATATCTGATATGTGGGTCATCGGCCCACACGATATTAAATTAATTTTTTAAAGGGAAGGGTCCACTACAGTAGCTTGCTACTGGGGTCCTTGCGCGTCGTTTTTGCGTTGCACTACAGCAAAGGCCTGGCGCACCCTCTAATTCCAGTTGAATAATTTTTATTATTTAATTGGGCTCTAAATTAAACTCATAATTTGTTTGGGCTTTGAAACTTAAAACTATTTAGGCTGTTAATCCACTAGAAAATTAACAAACCAAGAGTAATATACATATGGAAACATACTGCTTTTGTTAGATGGTAAAAAGCAGCAATTCAAAGAAACATCATTTAGAATATTTTTTGCTACATTCATGAGAATAATTGAGGCTTTATTAAGGAAACATACTTTTTCATACATTTGTTATGGTTTGTATCTATCGCTGTTCTTGTCATCGCAGGCTACCTTTCATTCCTTGAATATTCAATTCTGATCTATCATAAAACCCACGGGTAAAATTAAATTTTGGACTTAAAACACCCATTTAGAAGCTCAAGGAGTCATTTTCTGTCGCAAATGGCGAGTCACGGGTCTTAAGAGCATGTACATTGCTAAAGGCAAAATGTAAGACTAAATGCAAGATTTAGCTTTTACTTTTAACTAAATGCACAAATTTGTACATTACTAGAGGCCAAAGGCAAAAACTCATATATTTAATTTATTAAGTGTATTTATATATACTCTTATAAATTAAAATTTATATATACTCTTATAAATTAAAATTTATAAATTTATAAATTAATATAATTTAATAATTATATCATTGTAATTATTTTAATGAGATCTTTAAAATGAATATAATATTAAATATATTTAAATATTATTATTAAAAAGAAAATACTTGATATTTAAATATTATTATTGAAAAGAAAATACATAATATATTATATCATGCCTTTACAAGTATTTAGCATAGCAATATACATGCTCTAAGCGGTTGCTTACATCTTAACAAGAATTTCCATCTTGCTTCGCAGGAACATTAGAAAAAGGGTATAAATTTTCAGTCAATAAATGCGATACGACACAACAGGTTGTAATTATTCTAATTAGAAACCCATAATTACAAAAGGGAAAAACCCTGTAAATTCCAGACTTCCAGTGCAAGTATGCCATGCAAGTCAATCTCTCAAGTCTCACCCAATTGCTAGGAAGTTGCATCCGTCACAGAAACTACACTGCACTTTCATATCACGCAATTTCTATCAAGGCTCAATTTTCTATGTGACAACTTGTTGCAAATAATACGTATACATATTATATATATGTAAATTCCACTAGACAGTAGGCACTAGCTTGCTTGAACATTTTGATCATCAAGCTTTAGTTTCTCCTACAATCTGTTAAAATGAAAATCATGCTCTCCAAGCCCTCCAAAGGGTTCCTTAATAGTAGGAATTTCAAACTAACCCTCCCTTTCCTTCATTTAAAGTCCAGAAAGCAAAGGCCTTGTGTATCTCTTCCTACTGTAGACATAAGCAGTAGCATAAAAAAAGATCATGAGCTTGTAAAAGTTTTTGGTCATTTTGACACCAACAAAGATGGTAAGATCTCGGGTGATGAACTTCATGCTTACTTCACGTCGACTGGGGAATCCATGTCCCATGGCGAGGCTCAAACTGTGATCAAAGAATTTGATAAGGATGGTGACAACTTGTTGGAGTTTGAAGACTTTGTCAAATTGATGGAGCGAGATGGTGATGCCAATGATGATCTTAAAAGAGCTTTTGAGATGTTTGAAGTTGAGAAAGGCTCCGGGTGCATAACGCCAAAAGGGCTGCAAAACATGTTCAATCGACTGGGAGATGCCAAATCTTATGATGAGTGTGTGTCCATGATTGGAGTCTTTGATCTTGATGGAAATGGAGTCCTTGATTTCCAAGAATTTCTCAAGATGATGATTTCAACTTAGAAATGAATTTCTCAAGATGTGTGTTTGTTTTTATTATACTTTCTGGATTAAAGTTGTTTTTTTGGTACACTTTGATTTGTGTTTTGTGTGGTTAAAGCCATTTTCTGTTGTTGTAACTTGTAACGTTGAGTTTCACAGGGAGTGAGAAATCCTAGATTGAGTGGCATCAGAAGTAGAGACTGGAAATGTATACACGGTGCAACATGAAAGTAAAATATAAAATCAAATAATTAAATTGATTCATGGAATCACTGCCCCAATCATAAGAATCAGCACTTACTCAAAAATACTCTAAAGTCAATTCCTATGCACTTTGACCTTGGGTTCTAATATGAAAAGGCCAAGTTACAATTATGTGGAAAAGCACCAAAAAATTCAAGGTTTCGGTCCTCAATAAGGGAAGGTCCCTGTCATTCGAATATGGTCTAGGGTCCTTCGAAGCCCGTATTTCTGCACTGCCTGTTGACCAGCCCTGAATCCATCTCCATATACCGGGGAAATGTCCGATTCAATCTGGTGTTTAAAGAACTCCCCGAGTTTCCTCTCAAACTGAGATCTTGTACCCTTCTTTGATGCACTGGAAGAGGAGGAAGAGGAAGATGAGGTTGACGCAAAATTCCTCTCTGAGCAAGACATAAGCTCGGCATCTAGCCACATGTGAGCTATAACCTGGCAGATACCTTCTTCAACATCTTGACTAAGAGTTCGGTAACCTTCAAGAAGTGTTATGAATTAAGTCATTACTTTGCACCTTGATGTCACACCTTTCATTTACAATTCTTTTTTAGAAGAAAAAAGAACTAAACAAACAAATAAATGGACCGATCTGAGTAGCACCTTTAAGCCGCAGCCATGCATGCATCATCTCGTGTGCTAGGATAGACCCAGTCAGCAACCTGTATGCAGAGCGTTCCAGTCATGCAACAGATTCAGACATGAATTATAATTGTAGAACCAAAACACCAACTAAATTCATAGTCAACATCTTCTCTGATATTATATATCCAAAAAAATCACAAAATGTCATAATACATTAAGTGTGTCTGTCTAGACCAATGCCACACAAAACGAAAAGTAGAGATAGAAATTATACCTCGGAAGGCCATACAATATCAGAATTGCAGTCACCTCACAGCGACGAGTTAGTTTGTAGGGCTCTGTTATCATGTCCAAGGCTCGGTTTCCTGCCCCAAACATTGGCCGCTTTGAAATCTGAGTGGTTCTCAAATCAATATGACATAAGTTTCTAACCAACAAAAATATATCTTATCAAAACTCAACCACTGTAGAACACGAAGAGTATCTTCAAGAAACTCTTACAGTGCTAATAGTCTGTTCCTCAGAAAGGCAGAGCCCTCTGGTCTCAGGCATGTGATAATGGCCCTAGACATGACAAAAATGATCAAAGTCAAAAGTATTTTGTAAAGCTTAAGAAGAACAAACTTTGATATATAATGATACGTCGGGGATGCAAGTGTGATTAGAAACAATTCCTGAAAATCTCAAAAGAGACTTGTACGTGTGTATTTCTGTGAATTAACCACATCAAAATCACAATTTCAATAGATTGAATGATTTTCATACGCATTTAGTTTTGTAAGGGTTGAAATAGCAATATGCGTGATTCACTTCTGCACGCACCCGTTTGAGATTTGTAAATGAGAGCAGACTCTCTAAAGGGACTTAAACAGGCATCAGAGACAAGTGAAAAAAGGTCTCTCATTAACAATGTCTGACTTGTCAATTATTGCCATGGAAAACTTTCCTACTTATCATAATCCATTCGAAAAAGAAATAGTTTGAACCAATTGCTCTTACATTTCTTTCTCCTTCTCTCGCTTCATTTAGTGCTTGTCTTTCAACCAAGAGTAATGGAACTTGCTGCTCCAATTTCATATTTAAACCTTCATAAAATTCCTGTATATCAAGATATAGGGGTTGGCATTCACTGGTATCCATGATTGCAGAGTCCAGACACTCCAGACAGAGCTTCCGACCATCATTAAGGGTCACATATTTTGTGTCTCGTGGCTGCATGTAATGTACATATAAATCTTGTTACCAATTGTTTTTTTCTTTAAAAATAATCTGGTCAGCCATATTTCCTTGCAGAATTACAAAGCACTTTTCTGCATCAAAGTAATATATTCCGACTGACCTCCATTCGCTCACAGCTACAGCACCGAGGAGTATTATCATGTTCATGAGAAGGGCAATATTTCTGGACCCAAAATGGATGTGCCCTATATTCAATAAGACCAGCAGGGTTTGTTGGAATCTGTCAAAAGATATATATTACAAAAAACGAAGACCAACTAACAATGAATCAGATGACTGAAAGAAAAAGAAATTAGATTGGAATTTCAAAGTTTTAATTTTTGAAACATAAACATCACAGAGGAGGCCTCTCAAATCTACCCAATCAGTCAATAACATCATTTATCAATGATTTAGGATATTAAGATGCATGCTTATGAACATCCATAGACTGATTTGACATTTAAAATTGACCTTGTGCTTTCTTTTTTCTGTTAGTTAACTCAGCACTCTGTATGTATTGGTAAGAAAAGGAAGACACTAAATGAGAACTAATTGTTTGGTATTATAAGTTCCTTCTTGACATGCAGTATTAAAATTCAATGAGGTATGGTGGGCAGCTGGCACATGTCCTGGCTCTTACCACAATCAATTCGTAATTTAAAAATCATAATCAGCTCATGAAAGATTAGAATCAATGGAATATGTTCTTGATATTAGGATACTTACAAAGTGCTTGCAAACATCACATTTGGGATGGTAGCTCTCCTTATAGCAAGACTTATGGTAAGGGTAATTCCCAGATGTAGAAAACTGCATAGATAAAATATATGTAAGCTACTATGGACAACCAAAAGTTATCTAGCAAAAGTACCATTGCTAATATGGACAACCAAAAGTTATCTAGCAAAATTGTTGCACCTCGTAATCAGAAATTGGTAGGTTGCATGCACGACACCGGAAACATTCTGGATGCCAAACTGCATTCAGGCAATTCAAATATCGCCCAAAACCAATCTCGGCATTGCAACCAGCACAAATCCTACCACAAACAATGAGAAAATAAAGTGAAAAAAGATAGTCCAATATGGAAAATAAAGTGAAGTTCCACAATGAATTATCGATGCATCAACAGGCAGTTTGGTCTTCAGATCCTTTATAATGAATAAATTGTTAAGATTTCAAATCTCAAAAAAAAAAAAACAACCCATCAACTCAAGTTTCTTTCTCTGTCATTCTTAAACACTGTAATTTCAAAAAGCCATCATTGTACACAATCAGGTAAAGCATAAGAATTCAAAGTATATAAAGTAATGGATGCATGAACAGGGATTCAGGGTATTGAAAAGAGAGGGTAACGACTGCGAATACTAAGGAATGTTGAGAAAAACGTGAGAAATGAGATTGCTTCATACAATTACAAGTGATAGTTCTATATACATCCAAGGGATAATTATGCACCAAAACAACACCAATGGAATAATGAATTAGTACCAAAATTTAAAAAATACAGTTGTCCATCATATACCTGGACCCCATTGGGTAGTAAATAGGCATAGATTGATATGTATTTCCATTTCCATATTGGAGAGGTGTATTTCCATGTCCATATTGGGGAGGTGTATTTCCATGTCCATATTGGGGTGGTGTATTTCCATGTCCATAATGGGGAGGTGTATTTCCATGTCCATATTGGGGAGGTGTATTTCCATTTCCATATCGGGGAGGAGACTCCACATTAAGACTTTCTTGTATGGCTCTGGCAAGTTGTTCATCTTCTGCCAACTGAGAATCAAAATCTATCCAAGAATTCTTATTAATTCATAGTGTAACATTTGACATTACCAGGATAGACAGAATACATCAATAGCTACCACGAAATAGAAGCCAAAGCCATCATCAAGCAATATAGAATTCAAAATGCCCCTCGACAGATTTTGTTACCATACAAAAGCCACTAAAATGAAATGCCTTAAAGAGCACATATAAAGCAATACACAATGTAGAAACATTTACAAGCATCCATAAGAAAATCACTCACCAATCACATTTTTTCCTTTTTGATTTTCTTCTAAAAGAGATAGAGCAATAGCACGGTCTATCTCTTCATTCTCGTTTTCTGACCAGAAGTCCTAGATTCAAGTTTTCCCACAACAATATGTTAAAGGGGTTCTGGTATATCAAAACAAGATTAAAAAGGAGCTGAATTTTCCAACTAAGGCTATCAAGAAACTTTTAGTAGTATATAAAATTGAAAAAACACTTTTTTGTATATAGAAAGTGCTATTTCATTACATCTATCAAGAACTGGTAGATGTTCTTACCCCTGAACAAGAAGGTCCATAGTTATTTGCGTCCTCTCCATAATTCTCAGGATAATGCTCTTCGGATATTTTGTGGCTGGAGCCTTTAAAAATCTTGTTAAGCCAACCCATAATGTGTACTGTTATTTGCTCATAGTCAATTAAGTTTTTAACTGCACATGAAGCAACCATATAAGTTAATGCAATATCAACAACTAACACAACAGATGCAGTCAACAGCACGCAAGTGCAAGTTCATGTAATTCAAGCAAGTTGAACCAGGTGCAAAACAATGCAAAAAAGAAATATAAATATAAACCCAATATGATGGCATGACCTATTCGGATTTCATCAGCTGAAATTCAAGAAATTGGGTTTTACAAAATGTTGCATGGACACCCCCATTCCCAATAACTGAACAATCGATGCATTTGCATTTATGTTAAATAATCATACAAAAACAGAATAAAAGTGGGAAGGCAATTCACCCACAACGCATTATAGCACCCCCAGATGTTCCAGCTACAACTTCGAAATTTGGAAATAAAGGTTTGTCAAGTCCATTATTACTAAGCATCCACATAAATAGAGAGAGAGAGAGAGAGAGAGAGAGAGAGAGAGAGAGAGAGAGAGAGAGAGAGAGAGAGAGAGGAGATTCTTCCAGTTCACCATGCCTATTCTTCCAGTTCACCATGCCTATTTACTTGATGACATATAACAATTAATCTCAAGTAAAAGGAAAAGGCAGAGAATCAAATAGTGGAGAAGTGACTCACCTCTAAAAAATCAAGAGACTGCAAGAATGGTGAAAGCTAGCAGAGCAGACCCAGATCAGATAAGATCCCAACTCGATCAAAAGCAACATTTTTACAGGTCATCAGAAAAAATTTACATATATAAACTCATTCACACCCTTTCTTTCTTTCCTTCTTTCTCTGTTTCTTTTTGGGTAAAGAAATAATTTATTCGAGAAGGCAAGAAACAGAGAAAAAGAAAAGATTTCCCTTATTCTTTAAATTCAGAGCAGAATCTGCCAGAGCCAAGCAAATATCTCCGAAAAATGGGAAGAAGAAAATTCAATATCACTCAGATACAAGATCATTCGCGTGTAAAAGGAATTCCCAGAAATATAAGAAATGGAGGAGTAAAAGAACTGTACGCAATTTCAAAGTCAAATATTGAGAAAAAGAAAAGTGTAAAACTCCAAACTTTAATTGACTTTTGTCTTAACCCAAATGGGATTGACGAAGTTTCATCAAACCCAGCTGGGCATCAGAAATTTCTAATGTTCTGAGGGCCTTTGTAACTCTTCCACGACAAGACCCCAACACCAACAAGGTTCTGACGAATCGTAAAGAAAAACAAATAAATTAAAAATCTTTCTCTTTTTCTTTTTCTTTTTCTCTTGTTGAAAAGAAAATAACTTTTAAAATAAACTATGTAAAGAAAATGAAAAGTTGGATTTTCTGAAGATTTTTTTGAGAATGATAATGTGTCGAAGCCGAAAAAAGTGGAAAGAATCCGAAAAAAGAAGCTGGATTGTTGCTTGCTTGGATAAAGATTCCAAAACTCACCTATAATCCCATTGACTTTTGAAATAAAATCAATTGTTTTTTTTTTTCCAAGAAAATACATGAAAATAAGTAAAATTGCTATCAAAATACTATTTTGGAGAGTTAATAATAATAATAATTGTTGTTGGATAAAAGTGTTTGTGTCAATTAATTACTTGCTATAGATAGATAAAAATGTATGTACGGATAGGTATTATGCAGCATTAATTGAATATAAAAGAGAAATATTTTTTTGGTAAATGAAAGCTTATTAAAAGCTCAATGATAAGGGTATCTATTTATTGCTCGCGATTCTTCTGTATGTTAATGATAATTTGATAAGAAATTTATTGAAAAATATATGTGTTTCTCTTATGGGTCGCTCTATCCATGCATTTTGCCATTCTGCCCTTTCTCTTCCAATATAACATACATTAGTTGTTATTCATTGAATGCATCGACGACTCTGCCCTCCTTATTTTAGTTTGTTTCTATAATATTAAATATAATTCAAGTGTGAACGGAAAACAAATGTCAATTTCTCACGAGTCATTCATGATATTCCTAATTTTTTTCTTTAGTCAATAAACATAAGCTTATATAGATATGAAAATGTTCAACCATGCACTACATTCAGATTTAGTCCTTTTTAATTACTATTTTTTCGCTGTATTTGTTTATTATTGAAGAGAACACTGGAAAGGATGAAAATGTCAAGTAGCTTAGTTTGATATCTTGCTTGCTTCTTTTTTTTTTTTTTTTTTAATAATAATATTGCATTAAAACAGTTAAAAAAGCAAAAATAATACAAAATTATGACAAAAGCTCTACAACAATAAAACCAAAAAGCTAATCGCTAACTTCTTTAAGGAAGTAATCAGAATGATGTCATGGTCATGGGTGGCAAACTGGCCAATGTCAACAAGGATGGCCTTAATTAGGTAAAACAAATCAATGAACCATTCGTACCGATGTCAACAAGGATGGTCTAGGTAATACAATGAACTATTCAAACCACCTCCATCTTCACCTTTATTATTAAAAGTAGGAAAATTTAGAATACAGTTTATTTTATAAAGTCTATTTTATGAGTCTTTCTTAGACTAATACCAGTAGTAATTTAGAGTTTTTAATTAAGTCATTTTATTTTTCTTCTTTGACGACTTTATGTTAAGTTTTAACTCAAAATAGAGGTAAATACCTTTCAAATCGGGAAATGACTTTATTATAAATTAAAATGATTTTATTATGAATTAAAAATATTTTTTTATAAATTTTAAAACACCCCGGTTTCTATCTAAAAACTATTTTTCTAAAAAACCTAAGTCTAATTATCTCTTAAAAGTATTAGGGATAATTGCCAATTCCTTCTGTTGAGGTATACCTTATTGGGACCCACACGAGTCGTTTTGTGTCAATCCGAATCATTCATTTTTTACATCTCCATTGATAGATCATCCTTGCAAAAAATTAGTCAAATCGGAAATCATTTGCCTATCTAACTTTGATCAAATAAATGGACGAACCAAATATTTTCGATGAAACCGTTCATTTGTTTTATCAAAGTTAGATAGACAAATGATTTCGGATTTGACTAATATTTTGCAAGGATGATCTATCAATGGAGATGTAAAAAATGAATGGTTCGGATTGACACAAAACGACTCGTGTGGACCCCAACAAGGTCATACCTCAACATAAATAAGTTGAGGTATACCTCAACAGAAGGAGCCTGTATATATATATATATATATATATGCAACTATCAACTGTTGATGTATATATAATTGGAATCACTCACCCATCCATCCATTAATTGGATCGATCAGTTAAAACTAATCTACTTACAAAATTGTAAGTTCTTATATGTACTTAGTAATAATTTCTGTCCATACATGAAATGAAACAAAAAACAAATGTTTATGACATTTTGTTACATATCCTTCTTGATATTAGATTATGATAGTTTGTTAAATTGTAAACATATATGAGCTTTGACGGGTTTATGATCAGAACTGTAAATATCGTCCATGGATTCATAGGAATGTAAAGTTGCAAGGATTTGGTTTGTGTTTTGAACCTTGAACAAAATCCGATCCGTCCACGATGGTACTCTGACCTTGTAACTTGTATCATAGTTGCTACTTCCGACGTCGTATTTATATGTGGGTTTGAACCTTAACGCCCCCTCGCAATATCCCTCGAAGATGTGCCCTCTTTCAGCCTCTTGCAACAACTGGTCATTGCTAGTGAGTAGCTGCAATGCATATAATTATGAGCCAATTAGTGAAATTAATTAATTTTGAGATGTGGGGTTGACAATTTGTGATTATTCTTACTCTGTGAAGATCTTTGTTGATTAGATTTCTGGCGGGATGGGTCTCGATCCCTTGTAACCTGTAGTTGAGATCTCCCAACCATACAGTGATTTGGGCAGGTCTAGCATAAGGGTTCAAATTCCCTGAGAAAAGAGATTCTGATACCTGCCTCCATTGATAATTCCTCTTCTCCACGTTGTGAGCATGAGCTACATATGTCACACAATTAATGTCAATTTAAACACAAAATTAAATTAAAAATATATATATATGTATATATAACGAACAAAACGACCACTGTTAATATTGCTATATATACAGGAGGAGTGGAGGACAGTGTCGATGACAGTTTTGACAATGTGTAATGCAGGGGGAGGGGTTGGTGGGTTTGAGAGGGATACTCATGGACTCTGATCGCATCAAGGTTTTGGTCAACTGTAGAAAGTCTTGATGGGCTCAAATTTAGGTCCTCTGTGTAGAGGAAAATAGAGTGGGCCTGTAATAACCCTCACAAGACAAAATGGGCCTACTCTACAGGCATGTCTTAGGCTTATTGGGTAGGTTCTTTTTTATTAGGTAGGTTCTTTATTTTTTGGGCCAGGTTATTAGGTTGGTTCTTAATTATTGTAAACAGATACAAGTTACAAACCCAATTAGAAATGTCCGTGACCGCAACACTATCAATCCACTCAAAGATGACAATTGACAAAATAAGAGTACATATATTTTCTAGAATTAATCTTAAGTGTATCATATTTATTGGTACTATATACAGTTTCTCTAATAGAGGTAAAATCTAAGTAGGCCCATTCTATTAAAGAGATAAATCGTTATATTGTCATATTGTATAATTAATTCACAGATTATAATATTAGTGAATGACGAATTTATACATGTAAAATATAATATTTAAAAAAAAAAACTTGTACAATATAATATTAATAACAAACATTCATATAATAATGTACCATTACCAGAAAGGGCAAGAGATGAACCATTAATATATAGTGGCCGGGCTTAATTACCAGAGAGATGGCAAGAAATGAACACCATTGGAATGCCTTTGTAGTTAATGTGGATTGCCACAGCGCCCTTCTTTCTCCTAATTAGTCCTCCAAAACCCCCTACCGAGCGCTTATCGATCTTCAACTCTAGGAAACAGTATTTCAAAAAGGGAAAATTTTTTAAAAAGGACTTAAACTTTACTCCTGTGTCAATTTAATATATAATTATAAGTTGTACCAATTTGCACTCTCAATTTTACTTTGGATGTCAATATATCACTTCAGTCAACTCGATTGCAAGTTCCGTTCAAAAGTGATCACGTGCCACTTATTTGATCACTTTTTAAGGAATAAATTTGTTATTCCACTTGTAATACAAGTCTATAAAAGTAAAACCGGCCACTTCACTTACATAATTGTTTTTTGAACGAAAAATGTAACTAGACTAATGAAATGGGCAAATTGGCTTCAAAATTAAAGTTAAGAGAGCACATTGATACAACCCATAATACGTATCCTGAATTGACACATGAGTCAAAGTTTAAATCTTTTTTAAAACATTTTCCCTTTCAAAAATAACAAATATCAATTAGATGATTATAAAAATTGAAGCAATATAAATTCGTACATGATCTCAAGTTCTCAACCTTGAATTTGTGGAGAAAATTAATAAACTCATTAATTTCATGTCTCAGTTACCTTTGATGAACAAATCTGAGTGCTTTGGCCCAAACACATAAAGGTGTATTGATTGCATAATGGCTTTTCCTAACAAGCTTCACTCCACGTACACAAACATAAAAAGGAGTTAACGTAAGAACTACGTACAAACATTTTTCTGTTAATAAAATAACATATATTTGAACGAAAAGAGTGTGTATATCGATCTATCGATCTCACATGTGAGAGTCAAGCAGTGCTGCCTGCAAAGGTCGTGAAATATTTTTGCGTGGCACCTCTTGAAGACCTACAACCAGAAGATCAAACTTCCGGTTGTTTCCGACCACCTCTGCCAAATCTTCGTAAGAGACCTTATGAAACATGCATTAAGAAAACATTAATTGGTACCATAAATGAATTAATTACCAGAATAGGAAGAAAGAAAAAAACACTATGAATAAAATTGATGTACGTAGGTTACCTGACCATTCATGTTCCAAGTGACGATGCAAATGCAGAGATCTGAATCGGTTGAGAAATCACAAAGATTGTCCACCCTTACAGTCCTTATTCCTTCATAAGACGTTGCACGTTCACTATGGCTATTCAGGGAATTACCCAATATTTCTTTTCTCCTTAAGTTCTTGAAACTTTCTCTACAGAATTTTACAAACCCTTTCATTGTTTTTCCAAGTGAAGATTGATATCTTAATTTCTACGTAAATCCAAAGAAGCAATCCGATATACTATGAAACTTAATTAACTGATCCTACGGAAAGTATGAAGAGCGAGCTAAGGAATCAAGAAATTAAGAAATAATTAAAATGCATAATACCGGCCCTTTACCAGCATGATTAATGGAGCTGCTGAAATTTCCCATTTGTCTTGCGCCAACCTAGAAAGCTCCAGACTAATTTGAACCGTACAAAAGTACTCAAATAATGCTAGAGTGAGGATGGAAGGGGGATGAGACAGAGGGAGATGGTTGCATTTATAGTTAAACAAATTAAAAATATGATTGACTTGGACTTATATATAATTTATATATGCATGCATCAGACATTGATTCAGACCTTAAGTATAGAAACTTAGCCATATATTGGCGGTGCATAGGGAAAGCAAAGTCAAACTTGTAAAATATGCAGATAAGCACTACTTTTCTCCACGAGTTAGGTTAGACGACGTTGAAAATACACACACAAGTTAAATCAAACTTGAAAAGGACCATGACTTCTACGTAAGCTCATGCACAACATATATGACAGCATGACACAACTCAACCACGTCACAGTACGTATATAGAGGGCCCTTCCAATAAGGGATCCCTCATTTAGTGTTAAATGAGGGATCACCTTGTGGGGCCCACACGGGTCGTTTTATATTAATTCGAACCGTCCATTTTTTACATCTTCATTGATAGATCATCCCTGCAAAAAATCAGCTAAATCGGAAATCGTTTACCCGTTCAATTAAGCGGTCAAAGTTATGTGTTTATAGATGAATTTGTTATTCGTCCATTTGTTTTAAACTTTGACCGCTTAATTGAACGGGTAAACGATTTCCGATTTGGCTGATTTTTTGCAGGGATGATCTATCAATGAAGATATAAAAAATGGACGGTTCGGATTAATACAAAACGACTCGTGTGGGCCCCACAAGGTGATCCCTCATTTAACACTAAATGAGGGATCCCTTATTGGAAGGGCCCTCTACGTATATATACCAGAGATTACTTTAAGGCACATATAGGCTGCAAGCCTGTAGGGGACACCTTAATTTACATCATGCATGCATGAATTAAGTCGACCATCGATACCATCTATTCGGGCTTGTTCAAGCAAAATATATATAGTACACGAAAATTAGGCTTTTCAAACTTAAAAGATTGAGGGATATATACTACAAGTACATATATACTATACATGTCTAGAATCTTGTGATCGATCAAACTTAATTCCTTGTCAAGAATTGAACAATGATCACAATATATATAGATTGAAATTCTTCTTGATTAATTGCTCCGCCAGATATTTAGGAATCGCCCAACGTACATATGTATTAATTTTTGGCTCTAGCTAAAACATTTGCAACTTGCATATTTATTTTGAAAAAGTAGGTTGCGATTAGATTGTGCATGAATACATCTTTTTGTTTTCCAAAATTTGTATATTAGAAATTTTAACTGTGACAATATTTTTTTTTTTCATCAGATTGTGACAAAGAACTTTGAAAAAGAAATAAATTTGTGAACGAAGCGAAAAATGGGTACACGTGGATTTCTTGTGCGTAATTAAAAAGCACCAATCGTATATAACCTTTTGAAAATGAAATCGCACAAAAATCTATCCATTGTCGTCTAGTCCGGTTTAGGATACCTGGCTTTCACCCAGGCGACCCGGGTTCAATCCCGGCAATGGAATACTTTTATTAACCTTTTCTTCAAATCTAATTGAAGCGATATGGTATGGTTTTTTGTTTTAATTTTGTGTAATTTTGCATTAGATTAATTTCATTCAATTGATATCGATTCCGCCGAGACATTGTTGATTAATGAAGTATGTTTGAAGTTTGCTTTGGTTGTGGATTGTATTGTTCTCATGTTGGACTGAAACTGTGACTGATATAAGGGGAATCCTCTCTTCATTTCAAGTTCTGGGTAGTGGTTGTGATAGTAAAAATTTGAGTTTTGTTTGCTTATTAATCTATCTCTGTCTCTCTCTACACACACTCGATCAGACACACAATGTTACAATATGGTCTAGAAAACCAATGGTCCTTAATTTGTATTAGATTAATGATTTTTTTTTCAACTACTTGAATATCCCAGAAGCAAAGAGAACCACCCAAGTCCCCTTGCAAAATGGAGATGGCCGGAGTTGGATAGAATTAGCAACTCTCATATTATAGAACAAATTTTGTCACATCTACCCATTAGGGAGGCAGTGAGGACAAGTGTTTTGTTGAGCAAGTGGAGGTACAAATCGACTATGCTTGCACACCTAACTTGTGTTTGATAATCAGTGTGTCTCGGGTCAAACCCAAATGACCTTTGTGAACATTGTTGATCATGTGCTTTACTTCACATTGGCCCCATACACAAGTTCAAGCTTTCAAATCGAGACTTTCTAACCACTACTGATATTGATCGCTGGAGATCTTCATCTATCAAGAAACTCTATCAGAGAGTTCATACTTGAAATTTGGAAAGGGCATCGCTACAAGCTCGATGCCTTCATGTTTGTTCTCTTGCCAAGATATGATTAATTTAGAGTTATTTAATTGTTTGCGAAAACCCCCGTTGACATTTAAAGGGTTCAGGAGTTTCAAGAGCCTTGATCTTGAACATGTTACCTTGGTCCAAGATGTGTTTGAAAATCTGATTGTTCGCTGTCCTTGCTTGAGAAATTGACTTTGATGGTTTCACCCATCTCAACATTGAGAATACCTCAAATCTTGCTGTAGTTTCCATTTTTTACGTAAATACTAAATATTGTCAATTACCAAAGACGGGATCCTTGCCTCATATTGGAAGACTCGAAATTCAGAGTTGGTTTTTAAAGGTATTGGATTGTGTAGTTTCATATTTTCATTTAGTGATCATTTGCATATGGCCATGGGAATTTGAGCATACTAATTAATTGAATCTGCTGTTTTATGCATCATTTCTGCTCTAGTATTTAGCTGTTGGTAGTGCCTTGTCATGGGAAGTTGCCTAAACCATGTTTAGATCTGAATTATCTTTCCATACGCATAAGCTTCAATGATTTGGAGGAGATTTAACTGCTGTTTTATCCATTTATTCTACTGATGCATGCGATATTCTTCTGTTTAATTAAAAATCTCAAACCAACTGGTCCAAATCTAGCTACTTTAGAAAATTGTAGTTTGTGGAGCTGTTTTAGTTGTCTTAATTAGTTGAAGATTCTGATAATATACACCTTATGTTGCTCCGCCCAGAGGATCATTCTGTTGCAGGAACAGTTTTTTTGGCATGTGACAACTGGGAGGGCTTATTCACCCAACTACGTACATCAGAGATAGGACCCATGATTCCTCAATGATTTTTGAATTTATTGGTAGCTATCTAAGGGGGGACTTGCTAGCTTGCAGAAATGAACGTGGGTTTGTTTTTTGATGCTTTTCTGCTTTTCTGCTTTTCTGAACAGTACTGTCTCGTACATTTGTAGAAGCTTATTTATATCTGTCAACTCTGAGAAATTAGGACACGTCATTTTTATGCTGTCCATCATATTGGTGTATGCATACTAGCTTGCATAGGTTAAACCCCTGTTTAATGGTTAAAATTATTTATTCTTTTATTCACAGAATAATTAAGTGTCTGCCTTACCAAATCTATCAGCAAAAGATATATAGATCAATTTAACAGCAGGGAAACGCATGAGTTGCATAACTGTATGTCAAAGTTTGAGGCTTTGAGCCTTCTAATGAAAGCTCAAGGCTTGAAATTTCTAGCTTTATTATTTCTATTAATTTATTCGGAGCACAATTTTGAATTGAATAAGATAGACCCAATCTAACCAAATTGTTTTTAACACCTTTTTAACCTTAAGACAAATGGGAAAGGTGGTTGTTACCGAATTTGGGATCTATTTTTAAAGGGAGACCTTGATATATTTATTGTATATCAAATCGAAGAGTACACTCATCTAATGAAGCTTTCATTTTTCAATTATATTTAAGAATAAAAAAAAAAAAGAAGAATAAAAACCATAACCATATATGGACAGGTGAAAGTAAGGAAAATATTATTGCTGAGACAAGTTTTGACCATTTTTATCAAAATTTCATATTCTCTATAGTTGCCCAAAACATATATAATCATATATTAAATGATCTAATTGACTTTGCGTACGTGCTTTCAAGACAGCGGAATTTTGTAACAAATCATCTTCTTAATAAAATAGTGCATGTTTGGCTGAAAATAATCTGAACCTCAATCTACCCTTCTAGTCAAACCTGATCGAGCTGAAAATAATAAATATAGTTACCCACCGTTTGTTTGACACACTATTGAATTCAACTCGTCGCATTCAATCAAAATTTTGCAGGTCTGCATATTACTCTGAAAGTCTGAAGTTGAAGACTCTGAACCAAATTAACCAATATATACGTGGTAATTACTAGGGAGATGATTTGTTGGCAACTAACTTAATTCTAAGTTCTAACCTGCAGTTTTTAATTTAACCCCTACTACGTACTACGTCGTTTTGCATCATCAACTTCAA
This sequence comes from Dryas octopetala, assembly GCF_963921425.1. NCBI lineage: Eukaryota > Viridiplantae > Streptophyta > Magnoliopsida > Rosales > Rosaceae > Dryas > Dryas octopetala. The sequence goes on from NC_141372.1 coordinate 1,819,626, forward strand.
CTGGTTCAACCTAGTACACGAATACCACCTAACATTTTGGGCGACGGGAAAGAGCTTGGTTCTTGTAAACATTTTATTTTAATATATTGCATACAAAATTATATCAATATAGTTGCTGGAGTTTTGAGTTTTATATTATATTTTAATAACTGAAGTCCTGTTATATCAAGAGCCAAACTTAAGCTAGTGGTCCCTTTAACAAAAGGTTGGTGATGAATTCAATATTAATTTAGAAATTATCCAAAAACTGAAGAGGAACTAGGGAAAATTTATTGAGTTATTTAAGAATAATTTAGACTCAAAGCAGGAAGGTGATAAAAATCAAATAAAATAAATATGTCAAGCAATAATTATAGAAAATGTTTTAGGATCCAATTTAATGTTTTTCAATTTTTTTCTCCAACTCTTATATAAGATGGGTCCTAGACTCACACTTCCATAATTATTAGTACGAGATTAAATAATTCATCAAAAGAAAAAAAAAAAGTCTGAAAAGGTTTGAATAATTCATAAAAATACCGATTTACATTTATGACTTGGAGACCCACAACCACGTAACTGCATGACGTGGTACAACTAACACCTCTCTCTCTCTCCCTACATATTATAGTGTATACTGACTCGTCTCAACTATATATAACGACCATTCAAACATGCGACTAAGGCACCATACCAACCTGGAAAGTGGAAACTGGAAGTCCAAAGAAACACAGATCAATACGCAACGAACCAAAACCCCGGAATCTCACATTGTATTAATTATTATAAGACGGTACGCAACAGAAAGCCTTTTTAAGTCTCAAAGGCAGTCTTAGCTAGCTAGCTCTCGCTCTCCAACTGCAACACAGCAGCAGAGATATTCACTTCATTCATTACTTGCTAGCTAGCTAGTAGAAATGGGAAGCATGGCGGCTTTGGACAACACCCCACTTCTCATTTCCAACCACAGCAGCCAACAAGAAGAAAAAGTGGGTGTTGTTAAGGAGTTTGGGTATGAGTCAAAGAGGCTATGGAAGATTGCTGGCCCAGCAATCTTCACCGCCATTTGTCAGTACTCTTTGGGTGCTCTCACTCAGACGTTCGCTGGCTTTCTTGGGGAGCTCGAGCTCGCCGCCGTCTCCGTCGAGAACTCCGTCGTCGCTGGCCTTGCCTTTGGTGTCATGGTACGTAGTAAATTAAATTAAAACTTTCTAACTCTATATACATTCCTTTATTCAAAAAGAAAAACAAATAAATAAGCATTCACATCATTTTTGGTAGTTGTATGTGTCATAATTGACCGCCACATACAAAAATATTCCGTGACGAAACCGAATGCCATAGAAGTAACCTTTCATTTTTGTAAAATAAGATTTGTGTTTCATCAAAGTTGGCTTTGAAAGGAAATGCTTTGTTCCTCAGTTTTAAGAACTTTCTTATCTGTAATACCAATAATTTTATAATATGTGTCATTTAACAATAATCTTATAACAAATTTAGTGATTGTTATAATTTTTTTTTTTAAAATAACATATGTTATAAAATTATTTGTACTAAGAATAAGCTCGAAACTGAGAATCTAAGTATTTCCCACAACCAAATGTAACTTAATGTAAGTATCTTTCAATTTGACTTTGAATTGAATATGTTAACTTTTGTGATTGGAAACAGTTGGGAATGGGAAGTGCATTGGAGACGTTGTGTGGGCAAGCATACGGTGCGGGCCAGCTCAGGATGTTGGGTGTGTACATGCAGAGATCGTGGATCATTTTGCTGACCACAGCTTGCCTTTTGGTTCCCATCTATGTTTGGTCCCCTCCTATTCTTGAGCTCATTGGGGAGACCGATGAAATATCTGAGGCCGCTGGTTAGTCTTTACATTACTTATCACATGGGCTGGTCTCAAATTCGGCCCAATATTTCCCTCTTTAACAAATGAAATATGGGTTTGGCCCAATCCAAGTTGTGGCCCAAAAATGAAAGTTTTACGAATTGGGCTTCTGGTGCAGGAAAGTTTGCAATTTGGATGCTTCCACAATTGTTCGCCTACGCACTCAATTTCCCAATTCAAAAGTTCTTACAAGCACAGAGGAAAGTGATGGTCATGGCTTGGATATCAGCTGTGGTACTAGTGTTTCATACATTTTTCAGTTGGTTGTTGATATTGAAGCTCGGGTGGGGCTTAACTGGAGCAGCAATCACACTCAACACTTCATGGTGGTTCATTGTTATTGGGCAATTGTTGTACATCTTCATTTCCAAGTCAGATGGAGCTTGGAGTGGTTTCTCATGGCTGGCATTTGCTGACTTATATGGCTTTGTTAAGCTATCTCTAGCATCTGCTGTCATGTTATGGTACTTTTTTTTTCTTCTTCTAGTTTTTCATTTTCACAATGCAAGATGTCATCTTTCGGTACGTACCACTCTAACTCTGCTATATAAATTGATTGGTTGCAGTTTGGAATTCTGGTACTTGATGGTGCTGGTGGTTATAACTGGTCGTTTGGCGAACCCTTTGATCCCAGTTGATGCCATCTCTATTTGGTAATTAAAGTGCATCATCTAGAAATTTTGATACAAAACAATGATTAATTAGTTTCATGGGTTATGTACTGAACTATGAATTCATTTATCTGCTTCCATGTTTATGCAGCATGAACATACAAGGATGGGATGCAATGATTGCACTTGGGTTTAATGCTGCTATAAGGTATTTATGTTTCCTTCATTAATTTGTTCTTTTCTTTATCTGATTATCTCCTAATTTGTTGTTTCCTTGAAGAAGATGAAGAATTAATTAATTAATTGACTATCTGATATGTTGGTTGCAACAGTGTGAGAGTATCAAATGAACTTGGAGCTGGTAATCCCAAGCTAGCAAAATTTGCAGTGGTGGTGGTTTCAGTCACTTCGGTGTCTATAGGAGTGGTTTGCATGAGCATAGTGTTTGCAACCAGAGATTATTTCCCATACCTTTTCACCAACAGTGTTGCTGTTGCTGAGGAAACTACTCAACTTGCAGTCTTGCTTGGAGTCACAGTGCTTCTAAACAGCCTTCAACCAGTCTTATCTGGTACGTAATTGAATACACACACATCTATAATCAAGTCCAAGAGGAAAAGTTCTCTTTTCCTTCATCAATTATGCATTAATGGTCTTTAATTTGTTTCTGAATTAGGTGTTGCTGTTGGAGCTGGATGGCAATCTCTTGTTGCATACATCAACATTGGGTGTTACTATGTTGTTGGATTGCCTGCTGGAATAGTTCTTGGATTCACATTTGGTTTTGGAGCTGAGGTGTGATACCAAAGTCCCTTTCTCACTTGAAATTTGCTACACAATGTCATAGCCATACAATATCTTTATATACATGCTTGTGACTTGTGATCATTTTATTCTCCCCCTAAATTCAATTTTTGAACTTGTGGGTTTTATAGGGTATTTGGTCAGGGATGATTGGTGGCATTGTCTTGCAAACCATTATCTTGATAGTAGTCACCGCCATAACTAACTGGAACAAAGAGGTCAGTATTCTTACTCTCTTTCACTCTTCATATCCAATGTTAGTTCCTAGCCATGTGTGTTTCAACTTTCAACCCTTTTATTGATTAATAATTGTATTTGGAATATGCAGGCTGAAGAGGCAGAGAGCCGTGTCATGAAGTGGGGAGGAGCAGCTGCAGCAAGTCATGACTAAATTGAAGTCTAACATCAACATTAGGGACACCAACATTATTGCTTTTGCAGACACCAGCAGTGACAGTGCAATGTGCATCATTGTGCTAATTAATCAAGATTTTAATGCTAAAACTCACAAGTAGTGGATAATAGTATGTTACAACTTTGATTTGCCAGTGGACCATGTCCAAAGCTTAATTGATTAATAATTCAAGTGGACAGTGGTGACACATCGATTTTGTTGTATTTAAGAACGGTCTTGGTGATTCCTAATTCATGGCATCAACGACGTTGTAATGTTTGATTCGTTTCACGCGACATTGATTGGTTCTTTTATCAGAATTCAGAAAGCAGAGATGATTGGGCTATATCGCTGGGCATTACTTTAGGAATAGAGTCCACTGAAGATGTCAAAGGAACCTAGTTTTCATCCGACTAGATAAATAAAAACTTAGCCATGTGATATTAGCGATTTAATTAGCATTTGATGATACTATAAGAACTAAGTAGTCAAGGGCCGAAAATCACATTAGAATAACTATAATTTTTTTCGTCATCATTATTAAACTATGGCGTATTATTATCATTCCCGCGACACACTTATTAATTGTTAAAACCTAAGTTTAGGATTATTTCAAAGGTTGATTGATTTTAACCACTAAATTTCAATAACTTTTTAGTTTAGATATCAAAATTAAATAACATTTTAGATTAGATACTAGTTGAAAAGTCAAACAAATTAATAAAATAAAAGGTATTAAAATTTACAAATATTACATTACATGCCACTACAATAAAAAATTAAAAATAATATTACATCACAAATATTACATTAATTTATACTATATTGTATTAAAAAAAAAAATCAATCCAGTCACAACTTAACTGTGACTGTCTTGTTAAATTGAAAGAGACAACTCACACTACTATATTATACATTATTTTGAGTAAAAGTATTATTTTGACCTCTATTTATACTATATTGTAGTATAATCTCTCTAAAAAAAATTCAATTAAGTTACAACTTAACTGTGACTGTCGTTCAATCACAACTAAATTTGAAGTTGTGACTGTCGTACAGTCACAACTAAATGTGAAGTTGATACTACATTAACAAATTTTTCAAGATAATATAAAAGCCTCAAGGGCAATTTTGTCAAAACTTTATAAATTTTAACTAACACTTATCATATATGGGCCAAAGAATAAAAATGTCAAATGAAAAAGGCTCAAATCAAAGGGGCCAACATATTTGTGACATAATCTAAAAAACTACATTTAAATTTGGTAGTTCAATTGAAATATTATATGGTCTTCATGCTATACCAAAAAATTATTAAGATTTGATATTTAACCCTAATTTTCTATTATTTCAACCACTTTATTATTTCTAATATACGATCCTTATGAGACAAGGAAATAAAGAATGTAATCCTAGAAAAACTAGACACACATAACATTAATCACAATTAATTTTTTATCAACAAATAATAATAATGAATGTTAAAATTAAGCTCGCGATAAATAGTGAATGGAGTGAGCGAGTGGGCAAGATAAGCCACAATTAACAGGGTTTGGCAAAATTACCTGCGACTCCTCTCCCCTCAAGCTCCAGAATTTTATTTTAAGCAAAGAATTTTTTTCTCCACCGCGGGAAGAGGGAAGCCCAAGAAAGAGAGTTTTTAATTAGCGTCTTCAATATAAACTCCGTACTAATCCCCAATTTCAAACTCCTTTCCTGTCTCTCTCTCTCTCTCTCTCTCTCTCTCTCTCTCTCACTCTGATCATCACCTTCCTAGAGAAAGAGAGAGGAAAGAAGGGGAAAAAAGGACTCTTTTGTTTTTTTTTTTTTTTTTTTTCTAGGGGAAATTTGCTTCCCCTAGAAGCTTTCTTTTTTCCCTGGAAAATTCTTCTCTCTTTCTCCAGTCGACGTTTGATTGATTGCAATCAGCCAATCACTCACTGTTTGATTTCTGATAGAGTATACAATCATATACAATGGACGACGACTATTATATTAGTAGCGACAATGACGGCTATTACGACGACGACGATCGCGACAATTTGGACGAGGCTGAGTTGGAATACGCCGAGAATAATGAGGCTTCCAGGCCTGAGGTTTCAACCACTAAGGTAAAGATTCTCTCTTCCGTTCCCTTGTACAGTGATCGAACGATTCGAATTCTCGAGGTTCAAGTTTCGAAACTTGAGTTTATCAACTAAAGATGTATTCTTTGCAAGTAATTATCAAACAATTCTTGGGTTTTATGGAGTTCGCTCACTCAGTGTGATAGAGAGAGCGAGAAATTTAACTGAAAGCAATCCTTTTTGGTAAATAAGAATTGATTGAAAGTCTTACGTCAGAATGGATAAATATAATTTTTTGGAGTATTACATAACTTGCTCATTCTTGAATTCTTTTGTATTAGAAAATTGATAACTTTGTCTTGTTCGGTGTGCAATTGAGTTTATCTGCATCAGGATTTTTTTTTATATGCTTCCTCAGGTACCCTCTTAAATCTACTTCTATTCCTTATGCTGTAACATTTTGTATAATTCTAGTCCCAATTATTGCTTTCAATATTTTATGCTTCATCATCCCATTCTGTTTCTTCATTTAAGTCCTTCAATGTTGTTCTGCAGGTAATTTCAAAAGAATCGCTCTTAATTGCACAGGTATTGGTTTTATTTTTTATTTTTTTTTATGAATGTAATTGTGGTTGCTCGACTAGATTTATATTAGATGTTGGCAATAAAATGTGCAGAGGGAGGATTTGCAGAGGGTAATGGATGTGCTCTCATTGAAAGAATATCATGCCCGAACCTTACTCATCCATTATCGTTGGGATGTTGACAAGGTGCTTGCAGTGTATGTAGAGAGGGGGATGGATAGATTATATGCTGAAGCAGGTGTGACTATGGTGGAGCATGACAATCTTTCATCTCCAGTTATGTGTAATATTTGCATGGATGAAGTTGCTGCTAATGAGGTGACATTGATGGATTGTGGTCACTACTTTTGCAATGATTGTAAGTACTCTGCTCTTTATTTTCTCTTTGCAGAATCATGGCATCCATCGGATTTTTTTTCTTTTCTTTTTGTTTTACAACAACCACTTGAAAATTAGCTTAGCAAAGCCTCTCTTGAATGCAGTTCATAGGGAAAACAGTTTTTCCGCCTTTTTTGAATATTGTAATGTGGAGCCAATTTGTTCATGGTTGGATTTCACAAAAGTCAAAACACATTGCGTTTTTTTATCTTTAATAATCTGTATGGAGTTATTTGTAGAATTTGGGGGCACTATGGGGTATCTCTGTATCTGTTGAGGAGGTTATGGCATGTTGACTTGTGAAGTTCTGTGGAGTGAATCAGGTTTTTAACACAGTGGAAAACCCCACTAATTGCCTGGAATACTAACATCCATGTTGGTGGATTGTTATGCTTTTTCATGCAATGAGTGTATGCATTTGTATGATTTTTATTTTTTATTTTTTTTTAATGGTAATCAGTTTTGTTTACCATTGTGCTCAGGTTGGACGGAGCATTTTATTGTGAAAATAAATGACGGTCAGAGTAGGCGCATTAAATGTATGGCACACAAGTGCAATGCTATTTGTGATGAAGAAATAATCAGAAATCTAGTCAGTGCAAGGGATCCTAATCTGGCAGAGAAATTTGAGCGTTTTCTTTTAGAATCATATATTGAGGATAATAGAAAGGTGAAATGGTGCCCGAGTGTTCCCCATTGTGGAAATGCTATACGCATTGAGGAAGATGAATTATGCGAGGTTGAATGTGCATGTAGGCTGCAATTCTGTTTTAGATGCTTATCTATAGCACACTCTCCTTGTTCATGCAAAATGTGGGAACTATGGTGTAAGAAGTGCCAAGATGAATCAGAGACTGTTAATTATATTACAGTCAACACGAAGCCTTGCCCAAAATGTAACAAGCTGGTTGAAAAGAATGGAGGATGCAATCTGGTTACATGTATTTGTGGACAACCATTTTGGTAAGTGTTTATATCTTCATGTTTTGTGCATTTCCTTTACTCTTGTGGCTTTTTTTTTCCCCTTGAATTTTAGGGTTGGGTTAGGGATGGTCTTAACTTTCATGTGGTTTCTGTTCAAAACTATATCTGGGGCAAGATCCTTGTCATAGGATTTGCAATTTGAATTTTTGCTGCCTTCTGTAATTTCTTTGTTGAAATGTGATTTTTGGTAGACTGGTAATTTTTGTCATACAATTTAGATTGGTTAGCTGTTTGCACATGTTGGTTGACACTGAAAAACAATGCATGCACCGTTCACAATTTCTATCTGGAAACTTCTTGTAGAGTTTTGGACATAAAATTATTGGTTCTAAAGCATTCAGTAAAGTATATGTCATCATCTATAAACTTCCACCATGTGTAGTTTAATTTTCCCCCTCCTACTCAGGGCCATGAAATAATTTGGGGGCAGTAGAAGTTGATCATGCTAAGACGTATTGTAAGACAGAATGTGGTCTAATATGTTCCTTGATTCAAAACTGAGCTCCCATATTTCATTTACTGTTCTTTTCGATAAATCATAATGCCATTTGTTTAGGTTCTTGTGGGGAATATAATATAGACAGTGGTTTTGGTGGAGTAGAGATTTGACAATATTGCTGTGATGTGACTAGAACAGTTGATTTAAGGTGATTGATCGGCTGGTGGAGATTAATCTCCATAGGACCGTCCTTATTTTTTGTATCATCCTTCAAGATCATTTCTCTTTTCCTATTTTTTATATTATTATTTTTATTTTTGGGTGATTTTTCAATACTTTTGGGTGAGTAGCTCATTCTATAAAGGTTTAATACTTTTGCTTTGGGCTCAGTTTATATGTCCTCATGATTTATTTATATTGTAGACTATACAATCTTTTCCCAAATTTATCTTGCAAACTTCAGTATGATATGTACTGAACAATGTTTGCATTGCCTTTTTTATTTTTGCTCCATTTTATTTGGGCAGTGTTATTAACATTATCTGGAGTTGGTTTCTTTAAATGTTTTTGCAGTTGGCTCTGTGGTGGCGCAACTGGTTCGGCTCATACATGGGAATCCATCATGGGTCACAGTTGTGGACGATTCAAAGAAGACGAGGAGTTAAAACTTGAGCAAGCCAAGAGGGACCTAGTTCGTTACACTCACTACTTCAACCGTTATCAAGCTCATAAAGATTCTCTTAAGCTTGAATCTGCGCTGAAGGAAAGCATACAAGGAAAGATATCACGTTTGGAAGAGAGAGAATCAACATCTAAAGATTTAAGCTGGGCAACCAATGGTTTCTGCAGACTCTTCAGATCAAGGCGGATTATTTTATATTCCTACCCATTTGCATATTACATGTTTGGTGAGAACCTATTTAAAAATGAAATGACAGCAGAACAAAGGACAATAAAACTGAACTTATTTGAGGACCAGCAGCAGCAACTTGAGGGAAATATGGAGAAGCTTTCTATGTTGACGGAGGAGCCCTTTGATAATTATTCAGATGAAAAACTTCAGGACTTAAGAATGAGGATTTTGAATCTTTCTACGCTTATTGATAAGCTCTGCTCAAAATTGTAAGTTTGCCTCTAAGACTAGAATTCTCCTATTGGGTTGTCAAAATCATTGTGAAAATGATTCTTATATTGTGCCTTGCCCCCAACTGTAGTAGTGCTTGTATAAGTCACACATGGATTATTTGCAGGTATGAATGCATTGAGAATGATTTATTGGGTCCCATCCAGGGAACACCTCAATATATTGCTCCGTACAAGTCAAATGGCGTGGAGAAAGCATCAGAACTTACCAACAATGGTATGGATATTCATTATAGTAGAAGCCTTCCAGTCTTTTGTAACATATATACTTCCTTGTTACTCATTCTTTTTTCTTTATTTTTTTTTCAATTACAGATGACTAGAAAAGAACTGGGAGATAAATAACAACAGGTGTTTCAAAAACTAAGGACACATGCATATATCGGAGTAACAGAACCTTGTGAACCTTCACCAGAGAGTTCGAGTTCTGGTGAAGGTTGATGCTTTTCCTGGAAAGGTGCTAGGGGAGGAACTATTGGAGACTGCCTGCAAATGTGATTTATAAATAATAAGAGTTGGTTTCACCATGGTGCTCATATACATCTTAACAATAGGGTGCTCGGTTCTAGTCACCAACCTAATTTTGCCAAGAGAATCACAACCTCTACCTCACACAATTAGAACATTCCCAAGTTAGAAATTATCTTTTGTTCGGATTCTTTTTCTTCTATAACCTCACATCTCTGCTCGGTTGTTTCCCATGAAAGTTACTGTACATAGCTTACTGAAGGGTCGACAAGCTGGTGCTATAAATTGTATTATTTTCAGAAATGAAATAACTGGAGGTCTTTTTTTTTTTGTGCCTCTCTTTCTGAAGTTGATCCATGAATGATGGAACTATGTAAGCAGACACAGTTAAAAATCCAATATTCCATTAAGGACAATGCTTGAGTCATGTTTGAGGACTAATTTTGTCTTTTTGATCAATCAAATCTTTGTCCTTTTCTCTCTACCATGAGAGAGAAAAAAGAGTTGAGATGGTAAATTTTATCACGGACTTATTTGATTGGTTAAGAAGACAAAGTTGGTCCTCAAACATAAGGATCTAAGCATTACTTTTCAATTAAAGGTGTCGAAGTTCATCTAGATGATGTGCTGTGGAGAGTGAAGACTAAAATTTGAGGAAAACAAATGCAAATTTGGTCAAAATTTGAAGGAAAATATTAATTTAAGAAGACTACCAATTAAAAATAACAAATCAGCTGTAAAGATTATCCAAGCTTCACAACTGGATCATCATTTTGCAAACTCGGTATGTTAAAAAGAGGGTGAATCAAATTTCGGAGTGAAATACAGTTTCATGCACTTAGATCCTATTCTAAGTTTTAAATCACTTTACTAGGCCTTGTAGACATGCATGCATGCAAATGACAAAATGACAATTGGAATTATGGTGATTTGTAAGTTTTTCAATTTTCTTTCTTACAATTTGTTAGTTCATTCAATAATTGTTGCTTACCAATTATTTTATTTTCTTAACTATTTATTGGTTAAGCGGTATTTCTCTCTATACAATATTTGGAGAGGTTTTAAGTTCAAATCCGTTAATTTTTTTAGAGGAATAAAGTTAAGCTGTGTGCAATATTTAAATAAGATAAAATATTTGTAATTTTATATAATATTTAAATAAAAATGTGGTAAATGTAGTATTATTAATATAAAAATTAAAACCAAAAAGATATTGATAGTTTCAGAGAGCTTGGATCAATTCTCGGTTGTTGACATGTTGACCAGCCCGTCCGTTGTTTAGTGGCCCAACGGGTATAAATGATAACACCAGCCCAGTAATTCCTTCTGGACTTTCTTTTCCTCCACGACCAGTTAACTACCACGTGTTCTTTCCTTTTTTATTTCCAAACCAACCGACCTAGAAAAAGCTAGAATGCGTAACGTCCACATTCTTCATGAATCCTGGTCCAACATGGACAACGTGTCCCAACCAGAATATATATAATAAAAAAGAAATAACAAAATAAGGTAGCGTTGATTTGAAGTCATAACAAACCGCCTTTTGAGAAACCGCGTCGACAGCTCATCGTTATCTGTTAACTTTACAGATCCACCGTTCATTCTTCCCATCACCGCTTAATCCTAGCCGCTGATATTGTTCCCTTCTCACTATAAATATCCCCCAGATCTTTCAGATCGTTCGTCCCACGCTAGAATTGTAGGTTGGTTGAGTTTGGCGATCAGGTTTTTTTGATTTATCGGTTGAGTTTGGCGATCAGGTTTTTTATTTATTTGTGGTGGTTTTCAGATTGTTTTCCATGGATGCTTATGGTTCCATGAATGTTTATTATTGGTGTTTTTAGGGTTTGGCTGGTTTGTTGATGATGGCATAGCGAGCAACAATTTCTGCTTTATTCGCGATCGTATTTATTGGTTTTGGCAATCGTTCATTGCTTTTCTCTCTTTTTGATTCCTCTTCTGTTTTAAGAAGACAATTCCGCTTTTGCATCTTTTGATGACAGATGCGCTTACTGTACTATGGAGAAGGCGTTACGGTCTTTAAGCTAGACGATTACCGCTAAAGGGGTTTGGTGTTACGTTTTTGTGGGATTATCTATTGCGATTTGTTTTTCCTAGCTGTTTAAACCTGGATCGGATCCCACTCTGTTTGAAGGTTGTTATGGTAATACTACAGTATTTTGGTCCTCAATTTGTCTTGCAGATGTGCATAGGCAGCAGATATTGAGTAGTTGGTGCATTCTTGCTGAGTTGCTGGGTATTCTCTTGGAGGTTCCCTCTTACCCTTGTCAAAGTCAAAGTGCTTCTGTGGGAAGCTTATGGAGACTGATAAGTTTGCAATTTGGGTTTAAAGTTTGTTTTTTTTTTTTTTTTTGTGGACAAATCGTTAAGTCTTCCCTTTTTAGAGTTTCATATCCATTTAATGGATACTGGGTTCTGTGGATTTTCAGGATCTCACAGGGTTTGTTGTGTGAGGAGTATGCACATCTATAAGAGGGGTTACATGTTTCTTGCTTTCTTATGTTCTTATCATCTTGGTATATATATGATCTAGCGTTATTATTATATGAGAGATGTCTTATGCAGACACCTATGTCTAATGCAGACGCATCCTTCCGTGTTCATGGAACTGATCTTTCAATCCGTGGTCAAGGCGTCGGGTTTTGATTATTCATCTCACCCTGCGTAGTTTTTTTAAATTTCGGTTAGATATGGTACAACTTGTGCTATTCATGATCAGTGTCTTTTGCAGAAGCATCATAGCTCCTGCTTTCTTGAGGCCAACAAATGTGGCACGACAACAATGTCATTACGTCTGGTTTTTCATTTCTTTGCTTGATACTTGTATTTATGCTAATTGTTGGGCCATTCTTTTATTATGTCCTAATTGTGTCTTACATCAAACTCTTGCACAGGTTGTCCTTGCTCCAAATCTCACTTAACGTCTGGTTTTTAGGTCTTGAGTTGATTGATGCATCTTTGCTTATGGTGAAACACTTGGAGTCATGGCATCCAATCTGGATCTTGTTGGTTTGGTGTTACAATATAATTTTTTGAATTCATTTTTATTTCAGTTTGTCATTGTTTGTATTTGGTACTGTTCTTTTTTCTTTTTCGGTCATTGTTATTATTTTTCCTGAATGGATGGTATGATGTGATTTTAGGCTTCTTTTGTGGGTCAACCAAGGGTGAAGTCGTCATGAGATATGGTTTGATCCCGCCTGTCTTCTGATTTAGTTTTTATTTCCGTTGGGAGCTTACTTAAGAACATGATTATCTGGTATTTTACTTTTTCTCTTGGTTGCTACTTGCTCTTAGCTCTAAATTGGCGTAGAAAGTAATTCCTGGGGCGTGGCGATTTTGGAGGAAGCATGGTTTGATTAGCTGAGTTTCTATTTATCCATCAATTTATCTCTGTGTTGTCTTTTACGTGATTATTGGCGCTATTATGTGTGCAATTTCTAATGCAGTGACAACCCTGTTTTGTTTTGGTGTATTCATAGCCCAACCCTGGTTGGTGGGCTGCAGTTGTACATCTTTTTGGGGACAGGAAGTCGGCGACATGTACTTGATTAACATTTTTATGTTGTGTTAGTATTTCTGTACCTTTCATACACATGGGTGTGTTGCTTGGTCTTTTGGTTTTCTAGGGAAAACGTCATATTGAATCATGAATCCAGAAAGGAAGATTTGGTTACCAGTTGATTTCAAACATGATCAGGTTTGATGGGTCTTGGTTGCTCTTGGTTGTTGATTAGCCAGTGTTGGGTAACTATTAACTGTTGTGTATGTCGGTGCTTCTTTTTTTGCAAAGGGGAAAATGCTGATTTGGTGGTGACTTGTTGGTGTGTAGAGGTAGTAAAGAAAGGGGAATGTTGAGTATTTCCTGCTTTCTGGTTGGATATTTTTTTTGGTGATTCCGTCTTTCTTTGGTTGAATTGTGTGCTTATCAAGACTGATTGGTCCCCTAAACTCATGCAGGAATTTGGGTCTGATGGGGAAAAATTTGCCATGAGGAGCAGTATTTTTGTTTTTGTAAAGGAAGTTTCTACTGGTCTTCAGATTTTCATGAATCATGTTTTTTATTGGTGATTTTAGGCTTTGGCTGGTTTGTCAGTGATGGCTGCTGAAGGTTAATCGAACTGAACGATTTAACAATTACTACTTTATTTGTGCATTGTCTTTGGTCTTGACGACTGTCTTCATCATCTTTGTTCTTTTTCTAAATATTTTGTTCCTTTGTTTCAAGAGACGTTTTTGTTTTGTATTTTTTAAACAGATGAATCCAGTGCCCTTATGTTTTTGTGATACAGATCGCCATGTTGTGGGTCTTAAACTAATCGATTACCGCCGAAGGGGTTTCTTGTTAATGCCAGTTTCATGAGTTTTTTGCGAGTATCTATTGTGATTTTTTTAATTATTTTTAGCAAGTTGAACTTCGATCCGACACTGTTTCAACGTTGTTATGGGTAATACAGTATTTTGGCCCTGTCTAGCAGATGTTTTATACTCAGATATTGAGTAGTTGCTGCTGTCTTGCTGGATATTCTGTTGGGGGTTCCCTCTTGCCTTGTTCGTAGTGATTCTGTGGTTGAAGTGCTTATGGAGACCGATAAGTTTGCAAATTGGGTTTGAAGTTTGGTTTTTCTTGGAAGAGCATGTTAAGTCTCACCTTTTTGGCAATTCTGTCCTAAATGGATATTGGGTTTTGTGTATTTTCAGGTGTCTCTTTGGGTGTTGTTGTCGGAGTATGTTCATCTTTAAGAGGGGTTTGATGTTTCTTGGTTTTTTCCTTATGGAGATCGATAAGTTTGCAATTTGGGTTTGAAGTGTTAAGTTTCACCTTTCTGGCAATTCTGTCCTAAATGGATTTTGGGGTTTGTGTATTTTCAGGTTTCTCTTATGGGTGTTGTTGTCGGAGTATGTGCATCTTAAGAGGGGTTTGATGTTTCTTGGTTTTTTCCTTATTTCTTGGAATATATAAGATCTGGTGGTATTATTTCATTGATGACTTGTGCAGATATCATAGTTCTTGTAGCAAGTTGAGTCTCACCTGGGTTCATGTTGTGAAGGTGTCGGGTTTTGTTTATTCACTTCCCCTGCCTGGTTTCTTATTTCCGCATTTTAAGTCTCACCATTTTGGCGATTCTTGTCCTAAATAGATATTGGGTTTTGTGTATTTTCAGGCTTCTCTTTTGGGGTGTTGTTGGAGTATGTGCATCTGTAAGAGGGGTTTGATACTTCTTGGTTTTTGCCTAAATTTCTTATAATATATAAGGTGTGGTGGTATTATTTGATTGATGTACTTAATTTCTTATAATACAACTGTTGCAGATATAATGTTTCTTGTGGATAGCCGAGTTGCACTTGGGCTTATGTGGTCAAGGCGTCGGGTTTTGTTTATTCACTTCACCCTGCCTGGTTTCTTATTTCCGTAAAATATGGTGTAAAATCCTTGGTACTTTTCCTAATTAATGTCTTATGCAGAAGCATCCTAGCTTGAAGTCTAATGCGATGCCATGTTGATGGAAGTGACAGTGGAAACAGATGGTGGCAGGACGTCTGGTTTTTATTTACTGTCCTTTTATTATTCATTTGTTGCCACTTGTATTTACTCTTAATTGTCTGGCCATTTTTTCTATCATCTCTTGATTGTGTCTTAATCAACATCTTGTGCAGATTCTCCTCACTCCAAGTCTCACTTTGGTTCATGTTGGTGAAATCAATTTCTCTAGTATCACTTGAAACATGGTCTTGTGTGGTTTGGTTAATTTTATGCTTATGATATGGTTTTTATTTTTTATTTCAGTTGGTCACTATTTGCACGTTAGTCTAAATTTTTGAGCTTAGCAACCCAGTCCTGGAACTGTTCCCTGTTTCGTGGGAATATTTCAGTTTTATTTTTCTTTTTTTGATCCTTGTTTTTTGTCCTAAATGGGTGCTGTGGTGTATTTTAGGCTTCTTTTGTGGGCCAGTCCAAGGGTCAATCCGTGGTGAGATCTGGTTTGATTCATCTCGTCTTCTGATTTAGTTTTGTATTTCCTTTGGGAGCTTACTTGCACTCTATTTTGGTTCTCTGCCTTTTCTTCTCTGAGCAATGTTTGTGCAGTAGCACCCTTGATTCTTGTCTGCGAAGTCGCACTTGGGTCCACTGGTTTTATCTGGTCTGGTTTATGAGTTCAATCATTAAGAGGCGTCCTCTTTAGAGGTGGTTTGATACATCTTGGCTTATGAAGTTATTTTTTTACTTCTATTGGGATCCTACTTGTGCTCTAATTGGTTTATGCTATCGGGCTTTTTTCTTTGAGCAATGTCTTGGGCAGATGCAGCCTTGTCCCTCTGAATTTCTGCTGACAGACCTGGATTTTCAAGAATGCTGAGCGAGCCTTCATGTGGTCTGGTTTTGTTCATCTTTGCCTTCTTTGAGCCTGCCTTGCATCTTGTAGTAGGTGTAATTATTTCTACTGGTGACTATTTGTGATGAATGAAGTTGCATCTGTACTTATTTTTGTTCATTAACCCAACTTCGCAGCAGTAGATTACTTGTGGATATGATATCTGGTCTGTCTGTCTTTGAAGAAGCCTGGTTCTCTTCGTAGCTGAGTTTCTTTATATTTCATCCCTTTTTCTGGCTTCAATCTTGTGACTTATTAAATTCGTCATGGTTTTAACTATTCAAGTTAACAAGCATTGGTGTTATTATTTGTGCAACTTTTAATGCAGTCATTACCTTGCTTGGTTTTGGGGGTACACTTAACCTAAGTCGGTTGGCGGCATCCATTGAATTTGCTCCTGTAGCCTGCAGTTTGACTTCATTTTGGGGACATGAACTTTTGATATCCACTTGATTATCAGATCATATCTTTTTCATATTTTCTTAGTAATCTGTGTTTTGCATGCATGTGGATATTTTACTTGGCCTTTTGGTTCTTCTAGGGAAGTTGGTCTATGGTCATGAAGCAGGAATTCAGAAAAGAAGATTTGTACATGATCAGGTGTGATGGGTTTTACTTGCTCTTGGTTATACTTACTGGTGTTTTGGGTGGTGGCTTGCTGGCGTGTGAAACAATATCGAGTATTTCTTGCTTTGTGGTTGGTTTTCAGGGGGCTCGAGTATGTCTTGGTTGTACTTGCGGTTTGGTAGTCCATTACGATCACTTTTCCAGGGGGTTTCTCGTTGTTCTGTCAATAGCTCTGTTTTGTTGCTCTTAATTTCTGAATTCTAGAAGTAACCGGAGGAACTGCGATTTGGATTTTCAGAGCCGTTAGGGGGGAGCTGTGATTTTGGATTTTCTGGAGCCTGGTTCTCATAGTACAACTTCTTGTTAGGTGTATCATGCATCTGCTTACCTTTTCCTTCTCAATTCAGTTTTGTAACTTCCCTACTATGTTGGAGTCTCGAGTGTTATCCACATGAATGTCTTAACTCACTGTTGGGCAGGAACTTGAGGCCGACTTTGGCATCTACTTGGCTATCATGACATCTTTGTTTTTTAGTATATCTGGTGAATGTGTTGGTTTGCCTTTCTGTTGAGTAGGAGTGGTCAAGTTTCATATTTGGAGCTGGAATAGCAGAGGATTCATCCGTGATCAGGTGTGATGAGTTGCTGTTCTTGGTTGAATGCTTCTTGTTTTCTTGTCTTGGGGTAACCTCTATTTGATGATCTGAAGGCAGGGTTTCTACTGTGTTGGGTAGGTGGATTTGAATGTGGTTCTCTCTCTCTGTATGTGGATAGCTGTTTGTTGTGGCTTCTCTCTTTCTGTTAATGTTCAATCTCTCAAGGGGTTTTAATAGAAGGGGTTCTGTAATGTGTTGAGGATTGCTTTCTTTTACCTGGATTCGAGTTCTCCCATTTTTTATATAAATATTTTGGTTCTTACTTGTATTGTGCCTTCTGGTGTCATCTGATATGGTTACGTATGCTAGAGTTGTATTGGAAACTAATTTTGATTTAGGTAGTAGAATAGAAATAAATTTTTTTGGTTGTAAAGGACTAATTTGCATATTGAGATGGTTGACTTTTAATTCTTCAGAACTGTGTATCGACTGCTATCATGATGCGTTTCATTTTATGCTAGGGAATCAGGTTGATGGTAGTGTAAAGAGAGTTATTGTTGTCAGATCTGTTTTGCCTAGAACAGTTGTGTTTAATTAGTGAACTAGGATTTAATTGGTGCAACTTAAAATGTTGATGGGTCTTGTGTTTTTTAGTGCAACGGGGTTTTAATTAGTTGATTAATTAAAGTTTTAGTTTATTTGGTTACAAGGATTAAGTAATTAGGATTAAATGATTAATTAGGTTGAAGGGATCAATTTACTAGGTTTAAAAATGATTAGTTAACTAGGACAAATGAAAGGGATTAAGTTAAATAGGATTAAATGAAAGGAATTAGTTAATTAGGTTTAAAGGGATGTAGCTCAAAATGGTAGAGCTCTCGGGCTTGTATACCCGAGGAGATCAAGGTTCGAATCCTTGCGTCCCACTACTGCTCAGAATGACACTACTGTTGAGAGATCTTTGAAGCTTGAATCGTATTTTGCTTGGCAATCCTATCTGCTACTCTTGGCTTTGGGTTTGTTAGTTTCACTAGAAAAGTGATGGGGCCAAAAGAGAATCACAAGCATGATGGCTGTGTTGTTTTTGGAATTTTCTAGAGCATCTTCTTTTTGTTTTTTGGTTCCAAGTACTAGTACTCGTAAATCACCGACATGACAAATAAAGAAAAATAGGTGGTCTTGACTCTTGATTGGTATCTTCCTAGCAAGGAAAATAAATGGAGTTTAGATCTCTTGTTTTTGGCCACGATAGTAGATCATTTATTTATTATGCAGGAAGTTCCTAATTTACACAGAACTCAGAAAGAAAGATAAAAAGGAAAACGTGGCTAAAAACAGAGAAAGCAATCTCTAGAGCATCCCTTTTCTAAAATGATGAAATAAGCAGCTGCTTATACTAATCGTTAAATCGAGCAAGTTGTATACTTCACAAGTCTTTTATCCAGATTCAATTTGGACGAGGTTCATCTGATTTTTTACTTTATTTTATTTTTAATGTATTTCCTTCAGCAACTTAAATTATCAATTCCAATAACAAATAAATTTACTCACAGATTCTTAGTTTTTTTCTTTACCAGGAAAAATCTACTGATATTCATTTTAGTGATCTTTACAGATTGCTGAATCTTCAAATTAAGAAAACAAAATAATTTATTTAAATCGCCTAAAATAATATGAAAATCCAATCAAACCTTATATATGCCGTTTGATAAATAAAAGATCCAACCTTATATGGCCTTGATATTAAAGTAGTCACTTGTTTTGTCCAAAAAGTGGTCATTTTCTCATCAAATATTGTAAAAATTTGAATTTATGAAGATTATAAGCAATGGTCTCTTTTAAAACTCAAATAGGTTCCCATTACAAGGTGATATGCTTTTCAGTCAGATGAGCGCTCGGCATGGGCAACAAGTGCTTAGTGTTTTTTTTTTTATTGAAACTGTTTGGTATAATTCAATTCAACCTTTCGAATCTTAAAATCACATAAAAATTATATTTATACAATGTCTTTTGTCTTTTTGTTACATATTTATGTAAACAATAATAAACCAATACAAAAAACACAAAGATACAATCCTTTTAACTAACTTTCATCTTAATTTGGTGTTCCATAATGATTGTATAAATCACCTCTTGGCTCTTTGATTGCTTCATGTCAAGATCTCCTCAAAAGGGACTGGACTTGTTGCTTATCTCATATCTACTAAGAAAAAAACTATGTTGCTGATGGTCTTGCTACTTTTTAGTCATTCTCTGGACCTGAGTGTCCAAATTTTCAACCATTCCCCTTTCTTAGTGTGCTCGAACTATTTTTGAAGATTTTATAGGCATCTTTCATTGTTGTTATGTTTTTAGCTACCTCCCTCTTACCACAAAAAAAAAAAACATTCATCTTAATTGTAGTAGTTACTGTTCTAACAATTTCAATCAGTGTATTATAAAAAAAAAAAAAAAAAATCCACATAAGTGTTTGGACAATGTTTAGGTATTCATATTTGAGTACTAATTTTATATTCATAACCAATCAAATGAGCACATCAGATTAGTATTCAAATCTGAGTACCTAAGCATTATTTTAAGTGCTTGGTTCTATAAAACATGCCCATAATTTTATGAATAATGCTATACTTACCACATTTCTTATACCACATTCTTATACCATCTCACGTGTCATTACTTTATTGGACAGAGTTTTTTTTTTCTTTTTGAGTTTTTATTTTTATTTTTTAGTATCCAATGTATGAATGTCATGTAAGTTGCCACATAAGGTGGTATGAAATTATGGTATAAAAATGTGGTATATCTAGCACTACTGTAATTTTATAGCATGGGTCAATTGTCATCCTTAAAAAACTATGTGTACGTTTTAAAATTTAAAGCAGAATAAATTATTTTATGTATTTTTAATCTTTATATTATATCAAATTTTTATGTAATGGAAGTTTCTTTATGTTGCACTTTTCTTTATCAATCATTTAATGCAATCTAGCTCGAAATGAATCGGATTATTACAATAATAGATCAAATTGAATTACATGATTTACATCGCAAAATTTATATATTAAGTTTTGTTAAAAGCTTTTAACGGTTTCACAAAAAAACATACCATATTTTTTTCTTGTTCGACCCATACCCGACATATCCGGATCCTCTTAATCCGAACTCGGAGGTTTCGTAGACCAGTCACCAGCTGATGAGCATAAACAAATGCTCAATGCCAACGTATATTTTCGCATTTTCGTCGCGCACCACTTTTTCTCTCTCACAGTCTTCGTTCATCCGAGAGTCTTATATTCACATTTCACATTAAATTATTCCAGAGCCCCGATTGAGATCCAGAGAGTGTTGCAGCTTCGGCAATGGCGAAATCGAGCGCAGACGACCAGGAGCTGAGGCGAGCCTGCGAGGCCGCAATCGAAGGGACCAAGCAGAAAATCGTGATGTCGATCCGTGTGGCGAAGAGCCGAGGGATGTGGGGAACTCACAAGTTTGGCCGTCAGGACATGGCCAAACCTAGGGTTCTTGCTATTTCCAGTACGCAATTACTTTTTCTCTTCCTCCTCATAGTTTTATTTTAAGAATGCTTGCTCCTACCTGAGATCACTGATCGAGAATTATGCATTTAAATTAAATGGCATGCGTTTGGGGATATTTATAAGAGAAATTGAGCTTCATTTTCACTTGTTTAATTGTCACTGAATCAGTATTCACAATCATAATGCGGTCGGTTGTTTAATTGTCCTTTCCTGTCAATTTCTATTCCTAGTCATGAGGACTTCTGTGTTTAACTAATATGTATTGAGAATTCGCAAGACAAGAGTTTCCAAGCTTAGAAGAATGGTGTTAAATGAACAATGTTTCCTTTAAACTCCATAAATGCCATTTAATATTGCATTGCTTGCAGATTTGCTTCAAAGACATAAGTCAGTCAATCTTACAGAGCAGACAATCATTTGATTATTGTTACCACTTAGTGGTATTTAATTTGTACGTGACTGTTGGTGATGGTTTGTGCAGCAAAAAACAAAGGTTCACGGACTAAAGCCTTTCTTCGAGTCTTAAAATATTCCAATGGAGGAGTTCTTGAGGTAAAGTCCAGTTTATTTATCTATAGAATTTTTTACTCTTTGATTTGAGGAAAAAAACATTGGTGCAGTTGGTTAGTAGCTGTAGCTTTTTAGTTATATATTATTTGTTGGGAGGTGGGGGGGGGGGGGGAGGGAATTTTGCCTACTTAGGCCATGGGGTGGATGGACCAGTTCTTAGGCTTGTATGAATTACAGGCAGGGCTTGGACGTTAATATTCAAGCTGAGTCTGGCCTGCTGCGTGCAAATGGTGCTTGAATATTTGATGAAACTGATTTAATCTTAACTGTAATAAAGTCTTTTCTGGCAATAAAAAACAATTACTGTTAACAATACTATTGTAAAAGACTAAATAAAGAAACGAAAAAGAAAAAGAGTTGGTATCACCACCCTTAGCAATAGTATCTTATTTATTTCTGTGAAGTTGCAATTGGTTAGGGACTTTCCTTGATTACAAGTTCTCAGAAGGTTTTTTTACTTGCAGCCTGCAAAGTTATACAAGCTAAAGCATCTTTCAAAGGTGGAGGTTATGACAAACGACCCTAGTGGATGCACTTTTACTCTGGTAATGCTCCATCCTCCATGTGTCTATGAAAAAGCTCTCTTTATGTTGAGAATCTGTTTAAAGGAATATGGCTCTTTCAATTAAGAAAAACAAGAAACAATGTTTGAAAAAAATTGTAGTTCCATTTTCTTTTTTCCATTTTAGTCTGACTGAATTTCTTGTAGGGTTTTGATAACCTTAGGAGCCAGAGTGTTGCTCCTCCTCAGTGGACCATGCGAAATATTGATGACAGGTATGCTATCGAGAACAATACACATTTTTAATGCTATCCATTCATTAAGCAAACTAACTTCTTAGCTTTTGATTACTGATTATCATACTTTTTTTTTATTAAAATTTTTTATGTAGGAACCGCCTTTTATTGTGTATTTTAAACATATGCAAAGATGTACTGGGTGAGCTTCCGAAAGTTGTTGGTATAGATGTTGTGGAAATGGCGCTTTGGGCTAAGGTGCATATAATGAATTTATACACCTGTAGTATTTTAGATGTTATTCAGATTTATAATTGAAGGGTTCACTTGCTTGTGGATCAGTAATTATAGGTATAACTGTATGATTAGAATTTTCTGTTAATGGTAATTTCTTTTTTGTTTTGGTTTTGAGAGAAATTCCGTTATTATTTTTTTTATTTCTCCTTTTTTTTTATTGGGCTTCTTCCATGCGAGTATGCTGCTTAAATTCCATTAATTAGTTATTAGTTACTTTGTTAGATTACTATTTGCAATTCATTTATTCTCCATTTATTGTCCAAAAAAATTGATTTAGGAAAATACACCAGTAGCCACTAATCAAAGAAATCAGCAAGATGGACCTGCTTCATCAACAATGACTGAAGGTGACTTGAAAGTAACCGTTGAAAAAGAACTTGTCTCCCAAGCTGAGGAAGAGGACATGGAGGCACTTTTGGGAACGTATGTATTGAGGAATTGTCTTTGTTGTGATGTAGAGAATGTTTGTGCTTTATTTAATTTGTCCAGTTTGGTGATATTCATTTTTAGCTAACATAAGATTTTATTTGAAGCGATTCCTTCTTTGAAAATGAAAACAAATATATGAGCACAAGGTGGATAGAATGTTTAGATTGTTAGGAAGATCTTCTGTAAATTCCTGAATTTTGTTATATTTGATAGACAAAACTTTGGTTTAATGCTGCCTTAGTCATGATTTACATTCTGCTTTGATGCCTGCCAAGAGGTCTGAACAAGTGGGGAATCCCAAATAAACCTGCTCTTAGTCTATTGTTACTTTTTTTTTTTTGTTTTTTCTGTTTTTAAATTTAACTAGTTGGGGTTGACAAATTCCAAACGTCAGGCATCAATGCAGAATGTATGTTATGGACTAAGACAAATACCATGACTTTATAGGACACTCTTAGTCCATTATTACTTTTCTTTCCCATTTTGGATTTGGGTTGACAACTTCCAAGTTTGATGATGAGTTTTGGAGTTTTGTTTTATTGACTAGTTTTCAGGATTGTTTGTTCCTATAAAGTCATGGTACTTGTCTTAGTATTCAGTTTCTTATTTCTTTGATATGCTGTAATTTTAAGATTAAAAGCATAACTCTCCTAGTTACCTTCTGTTGGAACTATCTTGATATAGTTGTGATTTCTTTTGACTGTGGGCATGATATGCAGTTATGTTATGGGTATTGGTGAAGCAGAGGCATTTTCTGAAAGGTTGAAGAGAGAACTTCTGGCTTTGGAAGCAGCAAATGTGCATGCCATTTTGGAAACTGAACCTTTGATAGATGAGGTGATCTTTTGCTATTCAGTTGTGCTTAATTATGATGGCATTTCATCTTTTTGGAGTTGTTAATATATAGTCGTTTTTATGTTTTGGGTTTTTCCCTTGGTTTCATTTTTCTCAAACAAAGTGACTTTCTCAATCCACATCTTCACCTACCATTAAAGTTTGCTGTTGCCCATGTGGCTAATGACTATAGTATATTTGGCGTTAGACAGGTCAGTTTTTTCCCCCTCTTTTGGCCATGAGGTGTTAGGTAGGCCTAAAAATGCCATTTTGTCTTGTTTTTCAACCACTGTAATATACCTCACTTCGATGTTCTCTTCTTTCATCTGCTGACCTTGTCCTTGTTTAGAGCTTCAACTGTCTTTTGCATTAACGGTGTTGCTATCTGAGTCTGAGAAACTTTATTCATCTGTTAGTTACTTGCATACATTGCTTTAACATTGTGTGTATGAGATTGCTGTGAAAGCTATTTTTACCTGCTTCTAGGATATTGATTGATGGTTGTCTATTTTCTTGTAGATATGTGATGTTGTTGTTTATATGTTCAATTGTGGATCTTGTAGGTATTGCAAGGGCTTGAGTCAGCAACAAATTGTGTCGATGACATGGATGAATGGTTAGGCATCTTCAATGTGAAACTCAGACACATGAGAGAAGACATTCAGTCGGTAGGGACTCTAGATACCTTTGATCATTCTTTTATATTTTTACTATTCCTTCGTGTACTACAATTTGTTTGTTTCTAATGTGCAGTTTATGGGAGAACAATTATTCATTCATTTTTGTTTTACTTTATGTTTTTGCTTGTTTCTTATGGCCCAAAAATGGCATACATGTAGATGAATCATGAATGTAGCACTGTACATCTAGTCAAGGCTTCCATTTGCCTGTTTCACGGAGTTGTATTCAGAAAGTATTAACAAGATTGCAAATTGTTCATTTTAGTTCCTCTCCCCCCCCCCCTCCGATTTTCTCATGGTTTTGTGATACCCAGTACCGGAAATATGAATGTCTTCTACTTGAATGCTTGACCTCTTCTTAAGTTGGCCTGTAACTTTTTCTGTTTGTGATGTCCAGATAGAAACCCGCAATAACAAGTTGGAGATGCAATCTGTAAATAACAAAGCACTCATTGAAGAACTCGATAAGCTTCTTCGAGGTTTGCATGTTCCTTCCGAGGTATGTTGTCCATCATGTTTAACTGTGAGAGATAATTGATTAATTTGAACTTGGGAAACTTGTTTAGGACTAGGATCTATCTAATGACGTTTCATTGGTGTAGTATGCAGCATGTTTGACAGGAGGTTCATTTGATGAGGCACGTATGCTTCAAAACATAGAAGCATGTGAGTGGTTAGCTGGTGCTTTACGCAGTCTTGAAGTACCTAATTTGGATCCTATCTATGCAAACATGCGAGCTGTATGCACTCTACCTTTCTCATTTGTTTCACTTTTGTTTTCTTTTTCAAGAAATTGTGGGTAAATGTGTGAACTGTAGAGTTCTCATAACTTGTGGTGTGAACCTAAGAACACTTTAAAGAACCTATTTAATTTGCTATGATGTCAATTAATCCCGATTGTAGATGTTGACATGAAGCTAGATTACAAATAGCAGTTTTGATTATTTGAAATCATCTCATTGTATTGGAGGTAATTAAAATTCTTACAGGTTAAAGAGAAACAAGCGGAACTTGGAAAATTGAAATCTACATTTGTTAGAAGAGCTTCTGAGTTCTTGCGAAATTACTTTGCTAGTTTGGTGGATTTCATGATAAGTGACAAGAGCTACTTTTCTCAGGTGCACCTTAGGACTTGGGCTTTTGTTAATATGATAGCAAATTTCATTTTCTGAGTAAAGTTCTTAATGCTAACTATTGTTGTTGATTTAAACAGCGGGGGCAACTGAAAAGGCCTGATCATGCTGATCTGCGGTACAAATGCAGGACATATGCTCGCCTTCTGCAACATTTAAAGGTCAAATATCAGATTAATTGCATTAACTATTAGGACTTGTGTTGTTTCTACTTGCGTATGTATGTGTTTTTTCTTTTGCTTATCCCCTAACCCCCTTCTTGCCTTTGCATTTGCAGAGTCTTGATAAGGATTGCCTGGGTCCATTGAGAAAAGCATATTGTAGCTCACTCAACTTGCTTCTTCGTAGGGAGGTAAGAAACAAAAACCTTATATTCTATCACCTGATTGTTACTTCGATTATATAACCGAGGTACCTGTGTTTTAGATGTATTATTTGGTTTCTGTCTTATCATGGACATTATCTTAAGTGGCCAGACTTGGGTTTTTCATCTAATGACCAGACTTCCTGATAAGAATGTGACATGGTTTGGTCAACTCAGAATCATATAGAACAAAGTGATGGTGATTTGATTCAGCATGCATCAGTAACCTAATTGAATCTTTCTTGTTGTTGAAATTTATTGTTTTACAGTGGTTCGATAAATTTTAAAATTAAGTATATAATTTGATATCTACAGGCTCGTGAATTTGCAAATGAGCTTCGTGCTAGTACAAAGGCATCAAGAAATCCAACTGTTTGGCTTGAAGGGACCACTGGGACTGGTCAAAATGTGAATGCCGCAGACACTTCTACCGTTTCTGAAGCTTATGCTAAGATGCTAACAATTTTTATTCCACTCCTTGTAGATGAGGTTATAGCCCAGTATATTATAGTTTCTTTAATCCAAATAATATGTATCTTTGTATTAAAGTCCATTCTAATGGCTCAAACTGCAGAGTTCTTTCTTTGCGCACTTTATGTGCTTTGAAGTTCCTGCACTTGTTCCTCCAGGAGGTACTGCTAATGGAGATGAATCTGGATACAATGATGACACTAATGATGATGATTTGGGAATCATGGACATTGATGACAACGACAGCAAAGCTGGTATTTACATTATTATTTTGTTCTAATTCCTTGTGTGCTTTTAGTCATACATTTAACTGTCTGCAATACATGCTTCAGACTTCTGGCAGTTGTGCATCTCTCTCTCTCTCTCTGTGGCATTTTATACAATTGTCTAATTTTGTAGGTAAAAGTTCAGCAGAACTTGCAGCATTAAATGAATCTCTTCAAGAATTGCTTGATGGAATCCAAGTAATGCACACAACATATTGTCTATTTGTTTGAACCTGCTATTGAATTTTTGTTGCCTGCACACTCTTTGTTTTGTGATTGCATATTGATAGTGTTCATGGCAGAAGAAAAATTCCTTGAATTTTCAGAAGAGTATTTATCATTTTAAAGTTCCTGGGTTTCACTGATAAAAAATGCCTATTTATTTGGTTTTCAGGAAGACTTTTATGCTGTGGTGGACTGGGCATACAAGATTGATCCTTTACGCTGCATATCGATGCATGGGATTACGGAGCGCTATCTTTCTGGTCAGAAAGCTGATGCAGCAGGATTTGTGCGTCTCTTGCTTGGTGATCTGGAGTCAAGAATCTCCATGCAGTTCAGTCGTGTAAGCTTTTGTTTTAAGTGGTGATCTTGGTCTTCTGTATTTTAAGGTTATGATCTGAGCCCAAGTCACTATTGTGTTCTATTGCAGTTTGTTGATGAAGCTTGCCATCAGATTGAAAGAAATGAGCGCAATGTTAGGCAAATGGGTGTCTTATCATACATCCCAAGGTCAGATGGATTTGTGTTGCTTATGCTCCTTTTGTTAAGGCACCTTCATATCCTTTTTGAGAATCTAGGCAGTTATCAAGTTGAGGTCTGGCCGGTTTTGGTCAGATGCTATAATATTGAGACACCAAAAAAGGAAAGAATTTTGATGATGCAAAGTTTTAAAGAAATTTGTCAGCTCTGATCAGGCAGCTACTTATGCCATGCGAAACAATATATTTCCTATCTGTTTGGTACTTATTGTTTCACATTATATTTTCTTTTCCTTACTTTTACTTAGATTTGCAACTCTGGCAACGCGAATGGAGCAGTACATCCAGGGACAATCTAGGGATTTGGTTGATCAAGCATATACAAAATTTGTGAGTGCTTGTTTCTGAAAACATATTCTTGTTATCGATATGATGAGTAGCATATTGCAAACAATGTGACATGGATGTCAGATATCATGGTATTGCAAAGCAAGTTGCTTGAAGATAGCGATATTGAGTTTAGTGGGCCCTTGCTGCAATGGGCATACAGTATAACTGATATCCGTTGATTCAAGCATAACTTAGCCTAAATAGTTTTGGTTTTTGTGTTCCCTAGTAATATGTTGTTCAAACAGTGATATATGATCACAGTGGAAGCTTCATAAATAAGTTCCTCAAGTTTGAATTGAGAGACCAACTTTTTTCCCTCCCTTTTGTCAACACTTCCCGGTCTATTGGCTATGTGAAATTAGATGATGAGAATTATTATTAGTTTTCCCAGTTTTTAGTTACTTGAGTTTGAATTGAGAGACCACCTCTCGTTTCTCCCTTTTTTTACACTTTCTAGTCTATTGGCTATGTGAAGTTAGATGATGAGAACATGTGAATTTATACCAGAACTGTAATGATTGTCTGCATTTTCTTACGTGAGATTGTTTGACAGGTTAGCATAATGTTTGTGACTTTGGAAAAAATTGCACAAACAGAGCCAAAATATTCCGACCTTTTTCTTTTAGAGAACTATGCTGCATTTCAGAATAGGTATTCTCCTTTTTCCTTTCTACTATTATCAATGTTTTTATTCTTTTGACTTACCTTTTGATTAGAATCAGTTTGCTTGCAGTTTGTATGACCTAGCAAATGTTGTGCCCACCTTGGCCAAATTTTATCACCAAGCAAGTGAAGCTTATGAACAAGCTTGCACACGTCATATCAGCATGATCATATACTACGTAAGTAATCCACTTTAATGCCAAATCTTATAAATTTTTCTTCCCCCCCGGGTCTACCTACATGGTAGAATTGTTATTTTGTTATAGTTTATAAAGAAAAAGGGAACGGGTGAAAAGCATATCATTCAACCAGAGAGAAAGTGGAAACTACACCCTGCAAACAAACAGGCTATATAGTAACCTTTCTGAAAGATAACATCCAGGCGAACTTAAACTGCAATAATATTCTTATAGACACTGCAATTTTCACAAGGGCAGATATATTTTAACAAACTCATATAATTTTTCTTCTCTCTCCTTCTCCGTTCTAGAGTTTTATTTATTTTTTATTAAATAAGGAGGGATGAGGGTGGGTGGATAAGCATATCACTCAACCAGGGAGAAATACCAGTACATGTATACATCAGGAACAACTATAATATTTATGAAGACACTGCAAGTTTCACGAAGGCATCTAGCTTGCGAAGAATCATTGATCTTTAGCATAGATGTATAACTTAAGTCTGACAACTCCTTGACATAATATTTTTCTATCTGCTATAATATCATTGGGTTTCCTTTTGCAGCAATTCGAACGGCTTTTCCAGTTTGCTCGAAGAATAGAGGATTTGATGTATACAATTGCACCAGAAGAGGTTAGTGCGTCGGTGATCTTTAAATGAGGTTTCTTTCTTGGTCATTAAATCAGATATAGACGGCTGAGATGCATATCAGTGCATCTCAATTGTTCATATCTGGTCTAACAGTTGAAAAACATAACCTCATTTAATGTGTGTGGCTGAGTCACTCTATTGTTGCCAGAATCATTTCTGTGGAGTTTTTTAATTTTAGAAGTCTATCTTGCTGGATGTTATGGCTGATATCAATTTCCTTCACAAATTTTAGATCCCTTTCCAGCTTGGTTTGTCAAAGGGAGAGATGCGGAAGATTACAAAATCAAGTTTAACTGGGGTGAGTTGGCTAATTTTCCAAAATTTCTTTGGTCTCACGACTCTCACCCTCACTTGTTCATTGCTAACAGTATCTTGCTTTACTTATACAGCTTGACAAGTCCATCAGTGCAATGTACAAGAAGTTGCAGAAAAACATGACTTCAGAAGAATTGCTGCCTTCTTTATGGGATAAATGCAAGGTATGTGGGATATTTTCTTTTTGAACATGTTTGGGGCTCCATAGTTAAAGATGGTATGAAGATTTTGTTTTTTTACAGTATGCCGAAGTGCATATTTGACCACTTCAAAATTCTTGTTTACAATTCGCATGGACAAAACTTTTTCTGGATTGGTGGGACAAGGATGCAAGAACCAGCATCGGGAACCCTCCAAGGGGCCCAAAGGCTACTCAGTTCACTGAGAAGTCCTATATGTTAAAGCCTAAGCCTGTAAATAATGATAAAGGATTAAAAAATCCTCAAATCTTGCTGCTCTGTATAATTATACAGAGATATCCGCGCATTGATGGAAGCCTCATCCATTGGTAATTGTAATTAGTTTTTATGCACAGTATTTTTGGAACTCTTTGCTACCCTGTGCAGTGCCATTGTGCAATCTTACAACACTTTTCTTCTAAAGTTAATGTCCAATATGAGATGGGACTATATTTCATGCATGTAATAGAAGTTCTCAGGGAATAGAAAAAGATTCTTGAAACGACATACACTTGTTGCTACAGTATTCCTTTTAAAAAAATAATTGAGAGTTAATGTACTGGTCATGGTTTGATTGAAGATGCCTCTCTCAAGAAACCATGTTTCTTATTGATAATATCTAATGGTTGTTGTGGATTTTGACAGAAGGAGTTCCTTGACAAGTATGAAAGTTTTGCCCAACTCGTTGCCAAAATTTACCCAACAGAGACCATCTATACTGTAGAAGAAATGAGAGAAATTTTGGCTTCCATGTAAAGTGAGAGTTTGTCTTGTATAATCTTGATAGCTTCTTTTGAGGGATGTATTTTTGCTTTTCCTGTAATCTTTAGGGTTTAGGGTTGAGACATTGTTCCCATAATTTGATTTATTATAAATGTAGATTTTTCAATTCTCCTATTGTCAATGTCGGTTGAACAAACACGTGTCATTGTCACAATATATATATATATATATACTGCTAATATATTTTCTGTGTTCTCCTTTTTTGTTCCCACTATCTGTTGTTTTGTGTGCCAGTTCTATTTAGGCTTAATTATCGATTTACTACTCAAAACTGTAATTCATTTCCACTTTACCACCTGAAAGTTTTTTTGTCTCAGATTATCACTCATAACTTACATCCGTGTCTCATTTTCTTTGTTACGTCAATAATTCTGTTAAAAATAATAACCTGGCCGTTAATATTGACGTGACGCGCTAGATTTGTGCCATGTGTCATATCTTTTCTATTATTTTCAGATTTTTTATTCTTATATTTTTATAAACTTTGAAAATTAATTAAAAATAGCTTCGAACTCAAAAAAATACATAAAAAATTCATACGGACTCGTCTTAACTAGCACTAATTTAATATAAGGTTAAATTACCAATTTGTCCTCTAAAAATTTCCAAAAAAATTAGAAAGTCCAAATTTATTTCTAAAAAATTAAAATAAATTTCTCTCTATTAAATAAATTCTAAAATTTTTGTAAATTCTTGGAAAAATTCTCAAAAATATTTTAGAAATTACCAAAAGCCTGTTTTAGAGAATTATTTCGAGACTTTACAAAAATTGAATTTTTCTAGAATTTATTTTATAGGGAAATTTATTTTCCTCTAAGATCGAGAGATCTTTTGGGTAGCAAGTGTTCACGAGAAATGTATTGTTAGTTTTTAGAAGATTAACGGTGCAGACCTCATATTTTTTGGAGTTCGGGAGATTATCCTATGAATTTTCAAAGAGTCTAGAGTATTTTAATTTTCTAAAAATAAATTTGGACTTTCCAAATTTTTTGAAAATTTGTAGTGGGAAAATTGGCATTTTGACTCTATAGTAAATTAGTACTAGTCAAGACAAGTCAGTAAGAATTTTGCGTGTATTTTTCTAAGTTCGGAGCTATTTTTAATTAATTTTCAAAGTTTATCAAAATAGAAAAATAAAAAAATATATGAAAATACAAGAAAAGATGTGACACGTGGCGCACATCTAGCGTGCCACGTCAGCATTAACAACCATGTTATTATTTTTAATGGAATTGTTGACGGAACAAGATAAAATGAAACATGGATGTAAGTTATAGGTAGTAATTTAGAACAAAAAAACTTTCAGGTGGTAAAGTGAGAATGAGTTACATTTTTGGGTGGTAAATCGATAATTAAGCCTTCTATTTAAGATAAAAAGGAAATGTGGGTTGGTATCCTGGCCAGAGGATCAAAAAAATTAAGAAAATTGCTATTTTTCTTTCTTTCTTTTTTGGATGGGAATATGGGATTAGCAAATTGCTATTTTTTAAACTTTTTTCACTAGTCGGAAGGACCATGCATTTAATTTTTCCCTGGGAGCATGGTAAAAATGCAAATAATACTCAATTGTTACTAAGGAATAAAATTTCGGATTTCGAGGAAATTTTGAAAATTTTTAAATTTCGACAAAAATTTGACGGAAATGATGGAAATTGATATCAAAATACGAAAATTTTAAATGAAATTTTACCATATGTTTATTTATCATATTATCTACTAAATTGATAAAAAATATTGAAGAAACCAAATTATATAGTAGGTTTCATGTGATATAAGATAAATATAATGCACGCTGAAGACAAATACTGTTAAATAAAATTAGTATAAAATGAAATTAGTATATTATCTATACTCTATAATATATACACTAAACCCTATATATTTTATAATCTATATTCTATATTGTTTAGGATATGGTATATGATACTAGGGTTTAAGCCCTTTAGGCTACTTTAAATTATTTTTTATATAAAAATATATTATAGTTTACTAGTTTAGGGTTTAAAAACAATTAAACGAAACTCCAAAACGGGCAAACGAAATCCCAAATTATTTTTTTTCTTCACAATTAACCTAAATGCCCTAAACCTCAATCAACCCTAAACCTTTTAATTTTTTTTTTCTTTTTTTTTTTTAATTTTTTTTAATTTTTTAATTTTTAAATTTTTAAATTTTTTTTTCTTCTTTTTTTTTCTTTCCTTTCCCTTTCCTTTCTTTTGCCCCGAGGCTCCAGCAACTCCCCTCTGTTTTCTTCATTTCTTCTTCATCCTATCTCTCTCTCTCTCTCTCTCTGCATCTCCTCCCGCCGTCTCCTGTCGCCCCCTGCCCTCGCCCCATCGCCTCTCTCCCTCGATCTCCCCTTACCCTCGCCTCTCTCTCCCTCGATCTCCCCCTGCCGCCACCCCTCTTTCTCCCTCGATCTCCCCCCTGCCACCTCTCCATTTTTCTGCAAAAAACCCAGCTCCAAAACCAGATCTCAAATTCTCACTGCCAAAAATTTCGCCGAAATTTCGACGAAATCATCCTGAAAATTTAGCAAATATGGGTTTTGATTTCGACACCCCAAAAAATCGAAATTTTTGGCGAAATTTTGCCGAAAACTTCAAAATTTAACACCCTCATTGTTACCATGTAAGCAAGAACTTGTTTAACTAAATTATAAGCCTTTTCAAGTTATACCACCTTGTTAACCAGCTAGAGGAATATCCTTTGGAATCTTGAATTTCTTTTTCGTCAAATTGATTTAGTATCTTATACACAGCTGGTTGAAATGACATCCCTTGCATCATTCTAAAACTACCCCTAAAACGGTACCCAATTTGGAGCATTCTTGTCTACATTTGAATCTTTTACATTGTCAGACTTGAAAAAATGTCAGAACTTAGATTAATACAATGCATATTACTTCTAGTTAATATAATATCAATTTTCAACGACCAGCAACTAGCAAGTCACAGCATAGAAAGAGCTGAGGTCCTGAGGAAAAAAAATAAAAGAAGACCGGCTTTGCCTTTGTAATTGTAAGAGAGGCGAAATCTCAGCCTCTAAGGTGCGCTCGAGGCTATGATAAAAAACGTGTTTCGTGTTTCGTTTTGCTCTGCTGCACCAAGTCACCAACTGACACTTTTGTAGTTGTCAGTCGTCAACGAGCAAGTCCAGTGCACATCGCCACCGTCCACTTGTCCACTGAATCACCCAATGGACGGTGCCGATGACCACCAACCAGTAACCTCCTTGGTCTCTTAGTCTCCAAAGTCTCAATTTTCTATGGACCTGTGATTTTCTTCCAGTCCCAGGCGTTATCTCCACGCACCCAGAAGTCCAGAGCCTCCTCTAGTCTTGCGTTTAGATTTCTGGGTGTTGGGGGGTTTGCGCTAAGGCAATGCCAACATGGAGTCTATCGATCATTTCTCGGACAGATTTCTGAGAGAAGATCAAACGGCCCAGCCACGGCTTCACTACACAGTCTTGAAAGAAGCAGATATAAGTCAACGGAAACTGCGTGATATTACAGAGGTGTGCTCAACAATCTGTGTGTCAAGAGCGGCAGCGATCATCTTATTCCGCCACTGTAATTGGAACATCAGTAAGTTGTTTGATAAATGGTTTGATGAGGAAGACGAGGTCCGAAACAAAGTGGGTTTGTTCAAGAAGAACCCACTAGTTCAATTCTCGTCTGATGGGTCATTTACTTGTGGAATTTGTTTTGAAACATATGCTAGTGATATAGATGATCATAGAATTAGCTCCAATTTTTGTGGTCATTTTTATTGTAGAGAATGTTGGGCTGGTTATATTAGCAAATCAATTAACAATGATGGTCTTGGATGTTTGTCTCTAAAATGTCCTCATCCATGTTGTGGTGCTGCTGTTGGTGAAGATATGATTTTTTTGTTGGCATCCAATGGTGTTGATAAGGACAAGTATTCGCGGTACCTTCTGAGGTCTTATGTGGAAGACAGTTATAGGAAGGGGAAGATAAAGTGGTGCCCTGCACCTGGTTGTGAATATGCTGTAGATTTTGTGGATTATGTTGGTGGTTATGGAGCTTATGATGTTTCTTGCCTCTGTTCTCATAAGTTTTGTTGGAATTGTAACGAGGAAGCTCACCGTCCAGTGGACTGTGAAACTGTGGCAAAGTGGATGTTGAAGAGCAAGAATGAGTCTGGAAATGTGAATTGGATTCTGGTACACACCAAGCCTTGTCCGGAGTGCAAGCGACCCATTGAGAAGAACCAAGGTTGTAACCATATGACATGTAGGGCACCTTGTAAATTTGAATTTTGCTGGATATGCCTCGGAGCGTGGTGTGGCCATTCTTGTAATGCTTACCAGAGGATGAAGGATGAGAGTCAGAACAGGAAAGAGATGGCAAGGTTGTCTTTGGACAGATACACTCATTATTATGAGCGTTGGCTTGCCAACCAAATGTCTAAGCGAAAAGCTCTTGAGGATTTTCAGCTTGTCCAAAATGTTCATTTAAAGAAGCTCAGTCAAATATACAAGCAAACCAATCCGATTCTTAGTTTCATAACAGAGGCCTGGCAAGAGATAATCGAATGCAGGCGGGTGCTGCAATGGAGCTATGCATATGGGTACTACATCCCTGAGCATGAGTATGGTAAGAGGCAGTTTTTTGAATACTTGCAAGGTGAGGCAGAGTGTGGGTTGGAGAGGTTCCATCATTGTGCAGAAGTGGAACTAGAAGAGTATATCAATGCTGATGGAGCCATTGAAG
The DNA here is from genome assembly GCF_963921425.1 of Dryas octopetala. Taxonomy (NCBI): domain Eukaryota; kingdom Viridiplantae; phylum Streptophyta; class Magnoliopsida; order Rosales; family Rosaceae; genus Dryas; species Dryas octopetala. Next base: position 1,854,844 of record NC_141372.1, read on the forward strand.
ATTTCATTGAGTTTCGAACAAAGCTTGTCCAGCTGACTGTCGCAATTGGAAATTACTTCAAGAACTTGATGAGAGCTTTGGAGAATGACCTATCAGAGATAATGAGAAGCTCTTATGAGGATTATTGGTACTGTGAGCTCTGTTCCCATGTCAATGCTGGGTCTACCACCAAGTGTGTGATGTGCGCACACTCTCCACTGCCTGCGAAATTCTAATCCAAGAAGGAATTTATTGGTAAAAGCTTTTTCGTGGGATGTTAACATCAATTGAGGTTTCAGAAAAATAAGAAGAAGCAGCATTTTAGGTGATCCTTTTTGTTAGGCAATATGTTTTTTCATTGAATGCTGTTTTCAACTTGTGTATATTTAGCATTGCCAGACGTGAATGCCTATATGATCTACTCACTTTGTATCCTTATACATATACAAATATATAATGAAGACTAAGAATCCAAATCAGGTTGGGCATGCTTTGATTACTAGTGGATCAAGTGGAATAGTCCACTCTTGCACTTATTAAATTTGTTCTGTCACTCTTTGGCACAATCAATGAGTCTCGTAGTGTTGGCTCCTCTTTGGCACATACAGAGTCTTGGTGCCTCAAGCACACTTTACATTAAGATCCCAATCCAAAGCCACCTAAAACACGTCAAACTACCATGGCTAAGCCACCAAATCCGTAGGACTAGTACTCTAATTCCGATATACAAGGACTTTAAACCAATTCCATGGTGAAAAAGAAGCTTCATTATTATCCTTTTCAAAATAAGAAAATCAACACTAGGAATTTCAAACATATTAAAAGAGTCAGACCCCAAAAAAAAAACATATTAAAAGAGTGATATTTGCCCTTTGATAAGGGGAATATTTATAAAAAAAAAAGATATGTTAAGTATTTAAAATAGGATTTGGATACTCTACTAATCTCTTGTCTAAGTTTAAATAAGATTAATGCATACAAAACTATAAAAGGCTCTGTTCCGTTGCGTGTATACCTCGCCAAGCCAATCTTGTACCCAAACCAAGTCTCTAAGTTTGTAGAGGCGATGGACGACGATGGCTATATATACGATGATGAGAACGATGAAGACAACTACAGCGGCGGCACGAGGAACAATGACGAAGAAGTGTTGGACTTGTGCGAAGATGTAAGGGTTGATGAGTTTTGGTGAGAGTTGGTCTCTTGAGCCAAAGTAAAACAATTGTTATGCAGTTTTGAAAGAAGAAGAAATTGTCCAACTTGAGCAGGATGATATTGCAACAGTATCTACTGTCCTTTCCATATCAAAAGAAAGATATTTTAGGTATTTGAAATATTTCATCTTATCCAGATTTTATAGCAGCGTACTATTCCGAATATAGCTGTACTGGATTTTCAAAATGGTTCAAACTCATTAGCTTGCGCTGGTTCTGTTTTATCTTTATCTATAGTTTTGAATTAAGTCTTCTAGTTAGTTTTGTCTTCCTTCTCTTTAGGAACTTTATGCGGCTGCTATTGCTGCTTGTATTGTATATATTCAGGGTGCACCTATGAATAAAAGAGTGCTTGACTTTTCTCTGAAAATATCAATCTAACATGGTATCAGAGCCACACCTGCGTTTCTGATTTTTTTTCCTCTTCTCTACACACTCAAAAATATCCTATCACCATGAGTGATCCTACACACACAACCCGTCCAAATGATCCATCTCTTATCACCATCAACGTCACAGCACAAGCTCCCCTAAAGCTAAACAGCACAAATTATCTTTCCTGGAAATTACAATTCCAAACCCTGTTTATTGGTTATGATCTACATGGATTTATTGATGATACTAGGCCCTGTCCTGCTCGAACCATCACAACAGACACCACCACCGTACCCAATCCAGCATATAGTCTATGGGTTCGACAAGATCAGTTAATTCTGAATGCCATCATTGGTACCCTCACTCCAACCATCATACCGTTTGTTGCCGGTGCGAAAACTTCCCGTGAAGCATGGAATATCTTAGCAAACACCTATGCAAAACCAACCAGAGGTCGCATTAAACAAGTTAAGGCCATCTTCAAAAAACCTTACCAAAGGGTCCTCCACAATCACTGAATATCTCCAATCCGTCAAAGCTCGAGCTGACGAGCTTGCTCTCCTTGGTGCGCCATTAGATGCTGAAGATATCACGGAAAAGATCTTGGAAAACCTTGGTGATAACTACAAGGAATTGGTCAGGGCTGTCCAAGCAAGGGACAACTCCATCTCCTTTGAAGATCTACATGACAAACTCCTCTCCTTTGAAGCCTCTCTTCAAACCAACACCAATACCCCTCTCCAATTTCCACCTACAGCCCACCTCACAAATCGCTCCAATTCCCGATCACACAGCACAAACTCTTGGAGACCACAACATAACAATACCCCACCCCATCCAACTTGGCGTCCACCTTCCACTGTCAACAACCACAATCCACATCCCAACCGTCCTCCTCCCCGGCCATATCTTGGCTATTGTCAAATCTGTGGTGTTCAAGGCCACACAGCCAAGAAATGTCCTTCATTTCGCTTCATTCCAACTTCCTCAACCCATACACAAACTCCATCACAACCAACAACCTCCACTCCCTGGCAGCCCCGGGCTCATTACGCCACCAGCTTCCCACAAACCAACCCGGCCTGGCTCATGGACAGCGGCGCCTCCCATCATGTCACCTCTGATCTCAACCAGCTTGCACTCCACTCTCCATATTCTGGTCATGATGACGTTATGATTGGAGATGGCACTGGTCTCCCAATCACCCATATTGGTTCTACATCTCTCCACACTCCTGCACAAAACTTTAATCTTACTAATGTTCTTTGTGTTCCACAAATAAACAGAAATTTAATCTCCATTTCTCAATTCTGTTCATCCAATAATGTATCTGTTGAGTTCTTACCCAATTTTTTTCTTGTGAAGGACCTAAGCACGGGAGCAGTTCAAGCCAAGGGTAATGCCAAAGATGGAGTGTATGAGTGGCCGGCCTATCCTCCTTCAACTATCACCTCACCTACTGTTTTTCCGAGTATTAAAACCACACCAATAAACTGGCACCACAGATTAGGCCACCCTGCTCTTCCTGTTTTAAAATCCATCATCTCTGACTTTGGTTTAAATTCTTCTAGTCATGTATTTCAGGACCTTGTATGCAATGCATGTCTCTGTAATAAAAGTCACAAGCTACCTTTTTTACAATCCACTTTAGCATCAACATATCCACTTGAACTTATTTTCTCTGATGTCTGGACTTCTCCAGTTGTCTCTAACGATGGATTTAAATACTATGTGATTTTTGTTGACCATTTCACACACTATATCTGGTTATATCCTCTAAAGCACAAATCTGATGTTAAAGACATTTTTATTCGCTTTAAGGCTATTACAGAAAATCATTTCAAAACAAAAATCACCACACTCTATTCAGATAATGGGGGTGAATATATTGCCCTCAAAACTTATCTCACACTACATGGTATTTCTCATCTTACCACTCCACCACACACACCCGAACACAATGGTTTTTCTGAAAGACGACATAGACATATTGTTGAAACGGCTTTAGCACTTCTTACTCATGCTTCATTACCACTTCAATTTTGGACTTATGCATTTGCCACTGCGGTCTATCTAATCAATAGACTGCCCACAGCCACACTTAATTTCTCATCACCATATGCACTCATTTTTCATGAATCGCCGAATTATTCTAAACTTAGAATTTTCGGCTGCTTGTGCTATCCTTGGCTTCGACCATACAATTCCCATAAACTTGATTCCCGTTCCAAGCCTTGTATTTTCTTAGGGTACTCCTTAACTCAAAGTGCCTATTTTTGTTTTGAGCCAACTTCAACAAAAGTTTTTGTGTCAAGGCATGTTCGTTTTATTGAAAATATTTTCCCTTACACTAACATTGCAGCTTCCACACCGCCTTCATCTACACCTGTTGTTGATCTTTGGGTTCCACCCAATGTCCCCGTTCTCTCCATCCGGCCCTCTACCACTGCATCCGCTACACCCCAGCAAGAACTGCGCCAGCAAGCTCCTTCACTTGCCCCTCTGATTACTCCAGCCCCATCCTCTCCACAACATACTCCAGCTCAACCATCAACGCACCATGCTCCAGCCCCATCATCTCCACACCATACTCCAGCTCCACCATCACCACACCATGCTCCAGCCCCATCATCTTCACAACATACTCCAGCTCCACCATCACCGCAACATGCTACAGCCCCACCATCACCACTACACACCACAGCTCCACAACCCCCACCAACCAACGAACCAGCCCCACAATCTCTACCACATGAAACAGCCACACCTTCCCCTCCATCTATCACTCAATCTCCACCTCGAGCCCCACCTCCACCTCATCCAATGACAACACGGGCCAAAAACAATATCCATAAACCTATCCAAAAACTCAACCTTCATACCCAACTAAATCAAAACACCCCTCTTGAACCCACCTCAGTTACTCAGGCTCTCAAAGACCCCCAGTGGAGACAGGCCATGTCACAAGAATATGATGCTCTAGTCCGAAATGGAACTTGGGAGTTAGTTCCTTCATCTTTTGCTCCTAACATAGTTGGTTGTAAATGGATTTTCAGGATTAAAAGACATTCGGATGGCTCATTGGAACGATACAAAGCCCGCCTAGTTGCCAAAGGTTTTCATCAGCGTCCTGGTTTGGACTTTCATGAAACTTTCAGCCCGGTAGTTAAACCCACAACAGTTCGTCTAGTGCTCAGTATAGCTGTAAGCAATCGCTGGACACTCCGGCAGCTTGACATCAATAATGCTTTTCTTCAAGGGACACTTTCAGAGGACGTCTATATGGCTCAACCCCAAGGTTTTATTGATCAGGATCGCCCCACTCATGTGTGCAAGCTTCGCAAGGCAATTTATGGCCTGAAACAGGCACCTCGAGCGTGGTACCATGAATTGCGCAGCTTTCTTCTTTTTTCTGGTTTTATCAACTCACTGTCTGATACATCTCTGTTTGTGTTCAAACATGGTTCTCATCTAATTTACTTGTTAGTCTATGTTGATGATATCATAATCACAGGGAATGACAGTGCCGTAGTTGATCAATTCATTCACTGCTTAGCCCTTCGTTTTTCATTAAAGGATCTGGGGTCTCTTACTTACTTCCTTGGCGTTGAGGTTCTTTCACATCCTAATGGTCTGCTTCTCTCCCAAAGGCGTTATATCCAGGACTTGCTACATAAAACTCATATGGAGGCAGCCAAGCCCACTACCACCCCCCTGCCCCCTGGCTCCACGCCTACCCTCAATATGGGGCATCCTCTGTCTGATCCTACAGAGTATCGGGCTACTGTAGGCAGCCTGCAATATTTGGCGCTCACTCGTCCAGATGTGTCCTATGCTGTCAATAAGTTGTCCCAATTTATGCATCAACCCACTGATGCTCATTGGTCTCTTGTGAAGCGTCTGCTGCGCTACTTGTGTGGCACCCTCAACGATGGCTTGCTTCTTCATCATCAGTCTCCTCCATCTTTACATGCATTCTCTGATGCTGACTGGGGTGGTAACAAAGAAGACTACTCTTCCACAAGTGCTTATCTTGTGTACCTAGGCAAGAATCTCATTTCTTGGTCTTCCAAAAAGCAACACACAATTGCTCGGTCTTCAACTGAAGCGGAGTATCGTTCAGTCGCTGACACTGCCGCCGAGCTCAATTGGCTCTGCTCCCTGCTATGCGATCTTCATTATTCCATTCAGTCCGCTCCTGTGATCTTTTGTGATAATGTAGGCGCCACTCAACTCTGCTCCAATCCTGTGTTCCACTCTCGGATGAAACATGTCGCCATTGATTTCCATTTTATTCGTACACAGGTGCAGTCTGGTGCTCTTCATGTCTCGCATGTGTCCTCGCATGATCAACTTGCCGATGCTCTTACCAAACCTTTGTCCCGTCCACGCCTCCTTCTTCTCAAAGACAAGATTGGATTGCTCACTCGCCCTCCATCTTGAGGGGGCATATTCCGAATATAGCTGTACTGGATTTTCAAAATGGTTCAAACTCATTAGCTTGCGCTGGTTCTGTTTTATCTTTATCTATAGTTTTGAATTAAGTCTTCTAGTTAGTTTTGTCTTCCTTCTCTTTAGGAACTTTATGCGGCTGCTATTGCTGCTTGTATTGTATATATTCAGGGTGCACCTATGAATAAAAGAGTGCTTGACTTTTCTCTGAAAATATCAATCTAACACGTACTAGTAGTGTTGGTGTTTGCGTGGAAAGTGTAGTTTGAGTCTAAATAGGAATGCATGTAATTTCTATGAGAACGACTTTACTCCCCACCCCATCACTTTATAAAAACGACGTCTACTTGGCAGCCCAACACAGACCATATATAAAACCAAAAAAAGGGCTCTGTTCCGTTGCATGTGTACTCAGAGATAATAACAAATTCTTGTTGGGGTGTTATTGGTGTTGTGAGCTCAGTACATGTCCTTGCTGGGTCTACCACCAAGTGTGTGATGTGCCCACACTCTTCAGTGCCTTCCAAATTCGAATCAACTGAGGTATTCAGAAAAATAAGCTGCAGCCTGCAGCATCATGTGATTATTTTTGTTACGCAACATTTTCTGTCACTGAATGTCGTTCTCAACTTGTGTATATATATAGCATTTCCAGACTTGAATGCCTATCCACTCACATTGTGGCTTTCTACAATTCCTTTAATATTCCTATCATGAAGACTAAAAGAATCAAAATCAGGTTGGGCATGCTTTGATCACTAGTGCATCAAGAGGAATAGTCCATGGACCGATGGACTAAAGCCTAAAGCTTCCTCTGCTCAATTCTTTGTTTGTGGGTTGTGGTCCCTGGTCTCCCTTTTACCAAAAAAAAAAAGACTTATTATATATACGACTATAAAGCCAAAAGAAGAGCTTTGCTGTTAGCCTGTCACATTGAAAAAAAAAAAAACTGTAAAATACATAATTACTTTAAGAATAATAAAATATTATTGTAAATTGTAATTAATCAATAGAATAGCAATTTTTGCGCCAAAGAGGCTAGTTTACTTACTATGCCACATAATATTTTTATTTGTATTTAGCGAACAAATTAAATTATTGTTTAACGTCTCTTTCACTCCATTCTTGTTACCTTTAAAGCCTTGCACTTGTTAAAATTAAAATCAAAATAGGATGACTTTTAAGTCATTAATGATGTGTTTGAATGAAGACAAAAAACTTGGAATTTAATAAAACTTAGCATTTAAGAAATTATATGTTATAATTTTAATGTAAAAAAATTTGAAAGTTGAGGGCTATAAATTACTTTAAGTTTTATTTAAATTTGTGTCATTTTCAAGATTCTAATTTTTACAAAAGAAAAATAAATATTGTCCACTTATCACCTTGTCAATTATTCACAATACCACCACCACTACCACCATCCCGATGTCGGCGCCCCCACCATCACTGTCACCTTTGTCGCCGCCACTGCTACCACCCCAATTTTCACCACCACCATTTCTCCCACCGCTCGTGGGCCATCTCCCCTACCAATACATCATTGTCAACTCTCCACAAGCATCATCTTTATTATTGCTACCATCACCATCACTCATTTATAATTGATGCATCAAGAAATAAAACTACAACAAATTATGTATTTTAATTCTATTATATTTAATGTATTAACTGAATAAGTGAATTTACATATTCTAATATTTTAAATCACTTATTATTAAGTTCCATAATTTTAAAATTTTTTAGTAATTCCAAACTCCATCCAAACACACCATAAACCAATTTGTTGGTGGAAAAGAAATAATAAAGTAGACAAAAAATTAACCAAATTGAAATTTTCTCATTATTATATAGAGCAAAATGCACAATTTGTCCACTTATTTTCACGTTTTTTTCAAATTAGTCCACAATTTTTTTTTTTGTATCAAGTTAATCTACTTTTTTTTCGACATGTACCAAGTTGGTCAATTCCGTCAATTTTATTATAAATTATGTTAAAATGAAAGACAAAATTTTCTTTTCATATTAAATCAATTTTTAATTTTATTTATAATTTAAAAAATATTAGAACTAAAAAAGAAAAAATAATAAAAACTCAATAATTAAATTTAAAATACAAAAAAAAAAAAAAAACATCCGACACCCATAGATCGATCAGCCCTACAATTATTTTCTTTCTTCTTGTTCTTGTTCTTTTTCTTTCTTCACCTATGGCTGAGGTTGAGTGATTGCTCAGATTGGTGGCCGCTCACACTCTCTCCAAGCAACAACCACCTCAGCCCTCAATCCCAATCACGGAACAAAATCCGACCCGTATTCTCGACGCCTGACCCTGACCTTGAGACCCAACAGTTTGCAAAATCCATGGCTGGGCGCCAACAGTCTCTCGCTTCAGTCCTCAACTCTCACCGTTCGAACCCACATGCCAAAGCTCCGACCTTTACCTTCCACAGTTTGCCTCAGCCTCCCTACTGCGTAAGTCCCATTCTCTCACATTTCCAAGACCCTCTTTCTTGATTTTTTTATTTTAATTTTTGCGCATTTTAGATGACCGAGGTGTTGTTTCAGATGCTTCTGATTTGGTCATTACAGAAACCCAGAAAGAGTTTCATCTACTGAGAATGTGCCAAAGTGAGTATTTCTTTTCTTTTATGTGGGTTTAGTGTTTTGGTTTCTGGGTTTGTTGGGATTGAGTTTTTGGTTATGGGTGAGCGGACGCAGATGGTCTTGGAGGGCTATAAAGTCATTTTCCATGGGTGAATTGGAAGCCGGGAAACTAAAGAACAAGAAAAAGAAGAAGAAGAAAGAAAAAAATGATTGCTCAGATTGGTGGCTGGGGTTTGAGGCTTGGTTGGGGGACGTAGGGGGGATGGGCTGGGTTCTAATATTTTTTGTCTTTTTTTTTTTAATCATTTCAGATCAAACAAGAAGAATAAAGAAATAGAAAATAAAGAAGAAGAAAGAAAAAAAAAATTTGGGGATTGGTTGGTGATCAATCTACACAACGGTGGGGGGCAGTTTTTTTGCTTTTTTTATTTAATTATTGGAATTAGAACTAAAAAAACAAAGAAAAAACAAAGATGCATATTTAATAGAATTAAAAATTTATTTAATACAAAAAGACAATTTTGTTCTCCATTTTAACAGAGTTTATAACAAAATTAACAGAATAGACTAACTTGGTACACGTACAAAAAAAAAAAAAAAGTGGACCAAAAAAAGATTATACACTAATTTAAGAAAATGGTGTATTTAACTCTATTATATATCCTTCTCAAACTTGATTACTATGAGATGAGCAGAGAAAGTATTAGAGGATCCAAATCATTTTTAACTACTACTTGGCAGCACAACACAAACGCAAAACTATAAAAGGCTCTGTTTGGTTGCGTGTGTACTTCGCCAAGCCAGTCTTTTACCCAAATTAAGTCTCCAGGGTTTCTAGAGGCGATGGACGACGATGACTATGTGTACAATAATGATGAGAACTACGAAGGCAACTACAGCGGCGGCGGCGGTGGCATGAGCGACGACGAAGATGAGTTAGAAGAAAATGACACGGTCGATGAGTTTGGTGAGACTCGGTCTCTTGAGCCAAAGCAAAATTATAGAGTTCTGAAAGAAGAAGAAATTGTCCAACTTGAGGAGGATGAGATTGCAAGAGCGTCCACTATCCTTTCCATATCAAAAGCTGCTGCGTGCTTGCTTCTCCCTCACTTTAATTGGAATGGTGATAAACTGCAAGATGAATGGTTTTCCGATGAAGATAAAGTCCGAGAAAAGGTAGGCTTGTTGAAGGAACCAGTGGTTATTAATGTACCCAAAAAAGAAAACGAACCAGCTGTGGTCCAATTTACTTGCGGAATATGTTTTGATGACTATTCATCTGATTCCCGTAGTATGTTCTCAGCCGGTTGTGGTCATCTTTTTTGTCAAGGTTGCTGGAAAGGTTATGTTCGCACATCCATCCATGAGGGTCCTTCATGTTTGATGCTGAGATGCCCTGAACCATCTTGTAAGGTTGTAGTTGGTCCTGATTTAATCTCTGTCTTGGCATCCAAACAAGACCATGAGAGATATAAGCACTACCTTGTAAGATCTTATGTGGAACAACATAGGAAGATCAAGTGGTGTCCTGCTCCCAACTGTGAGTATGCTGTTAAGTTTGATGCGGATGGTACTGCAAGTTATGATGTTTCGTGCCTTTGCTCGAATGGTTTTTGTTGGAATTGTACGGAGGAGATTCATCGTCCTGTGGACTGCGGAACCGTGGCAAAGTGGATTTTGAAGAATAAGGACGACTCTCAAAATGCAGAATGGATGCTAACGAACACCAAGCCTTGTCCCAAGTGCCAAAGAGCAATTGAGAAGAACCAAGGGTGTAATCACATGACGTGCAGAGCACCTTGTAGGTTTGAATTTTGCTGGTTATGCCTCGGGGACTGGACAAAGGGTTATTGTAATTGCAATCGTTATCGGCCAACTAAGGAAGATGATGCTGACCCTGCGGAGAGGAAGAAAAAGGTCAAGAGATACTTAGAGAGATACATTCATTATTATGAAAGATGGGTAAACAATAAATCTTCAAAGCGAAAAGCTCTTGAGGATTTTCATCAGGTCCAAACTGTGCACATTCAGAACCTTGCTAGCATACAAGATGAACCTGAAATTAAGTTCAATTTCCTTAAAGAGGCGTGGCAACAGATAATTGAATGTAGGCAGGTATTGCGATGGACCTATCCATATGGCTACTTCATACCTGAGGATGAGCATGCTAAGACACAACTATTCGAGCACTTGCAAGGCCATGCTGAGTTCAGCCTGGAGAGGCTTCATCAATGCGCTGAGAACGATCTGGAACAGTTTCTCTTGGCCAATGGCCAACTGGAAAAGTTCGCTGACTTCCGTGTAAAGCTCATAAATCTGACAAAGGTGACTGCAAATTATTTTAAGAAGCTGGTTACAGCGTTGGAGAATGGCCTGTCAGAGGTGGACATATAGGGGATGGGGCCTTGGAACCAAATCCAGCTGATAACACATGTATTGTTCTCAATGCTTGGTCTTCTATGGAATTTGAGGTATGTCGGGGGATCGATGTGTTCATTTTCTACTGGACAGTAGGATTGGATAGATTCACCCATTTCCTTCCATGGCATTTCTGCATTTGGATAAAAAATTCATGAGTTTTACTTTATCAATATGGTATATTCATAGTTAGGTCTTACTACTTTATATCACCGCTTTATATTACATTTACTAGTCATTTTCAATTTTCAATATACCATATGATGTCCAATTAATATACATTATTAATTTCAAGCCATGTCATAACATGGTTTTGTGATACCCAGTGCTGGATATATGAATGTCTTCCCAGTGCTGCTTTTTCTTTTACTTGGATGCTTGAATGTTTAATACATAATTATCCTAGTCACACAGCTCAATACTGAAAATGGAAAAGAGATCACTTACCAAGCATATGTCATGGACCCTCAATTGTTCTCTGCGAACACCACAAAGACCCTGAAGAAGAATAGCTTCAACATACTGCAACTCCAAAATGTAAACCATATGTTAGATGGAACTCCAAACAGCTAGAAGGGGAATAAAAAAGGAACAAAAGGTTCTGTCAAGGATTTTTTTCTCCCCTATTATAAACAAAACAGAGCCGTTGATTATGAATAAATCTGTGCATATGTGTCTGTTTATGAAATGAAGGAGCTTCCCTTGCCTCTTGTGGCGGAGGTAGCGGCTCTCCCACCAAATTGGAGTTACACTGAAAACGCATTTCTTCGCAGCATCTTTATTTTAACCAATGAACCATCCGTTTGTGTTTTCTACTAAAATCCTTTTCTCTTTCAGCGGTTTATGCCTCGGATCTTTTATTTTGGGCTCTACCTTTTGTCAGGCCCACTCTGCTTCATGATGTTGTTGGAGCTCCACCTAATAACCTCAAACTGCTATGGGTAAGGCAACCAATACCTTAGAACTAATACCAATGCATAAGGACTCAGAGAAACTTACCTGCACCGGTGCCAATGAGGTGGTATGGCGGTGCAGACCTTTTCTCTGCACTAGGATACCACCTCAGTGCCATTGTTGTAGGCAAGTTTTTTTAACTTTAAATCAATTTTCTACTATCCTTATTTTTATTATTTTTATTCTAACCATATAATATAAATTTAAGAATTATAAATAAATAAAAATAATAAGTTCACTCATACCTAAAAAATGTTGTGAATTCATTTTATTTTGTACTCCTCACTTGCATAATAAATACATAAAGCATGACTATAGAAAATTAAATAGAGGAAAAAAAAAAAGTAAAGATCTAAGCAAAACTTTTGACAAAAGATAAACTGAAACTTTCACAACTCTCATTATTATCCTTTTCAAAATAGGAGATTATCACTAGGAATTTCAGATTAACATATTTAAAGACTGCTAAGTGCTAACTAACCTTTCCAATATTGTTTCCGAACTTTGCGAAAATAAGGAGAGTATTTTATTTCTTTAAACAAGAGAATACATATAAAACAAGATATATTAGGAAATAGGAATTTAGGAGTTTAAAATATTTCATCAAATGAGAAATTTAGGTTTTAAAAAAGTGTTGGTGCATAAATAAAAGTCCAAAGTAGTCCTAGTTGGAACGCATAAATGCTACCCTGAAAAGCATCGCGGTCCAAACAACTAATTGACAGCACAACGATCAAAGGCTCTGTTCGCTTTCTTTTCTAAAGACAAAATGTATGACAACGATGACGACAACTACAGGGGCGGCACGATGAGCGATGAAGAAGAATTGGACTATGGCGGCGACGGAAGTGCTTCTGATGACTCTGGGTATAATATTGAAACAGAGTCTCTTGATCAGCCCCAGAAAAATTATTATACAGTTTTGAAAGAAGAAGAAATTGTCCAACTTGAGGAGAATGATATTGCAAGAGTGTCTACTGTCCTTTCCATACCAAAGGCTTCTGCGAGCTTCCTACTCTGTCACTTCAATTGGAAAGTTTCAAAACTGCACGATCAATGGTTTGCTGATGAAGATCAAGTCCGAGAAAAGGTAGGCTTGTTAAAGGAACCAGTACTGGTTCAATTTAATGGCAGTGATGTAATTACATGCGGAATATGCTTTGATGAGTATACATCGGAGGAACCCAATAGGGTTTTCTCAGCGGGTTGTGGTCATCCTTTTTGTCGAGATTGCTGGAGAGGTTACATTAGCACATCGATCAATGAGGGTCCTGCATGTTTGATGCTGAGATGCCCTGAACCATCTTGTAAGGCTGCAGTGGATGATGATTTAATCTCTGTCTTCATATCTGAACAAGACCAAGCATATGAGAGGTGCAAGCGGTACCTGGTAAGATCTTATGTGGAACATAGTAAGGAGATCAAGTGGTGTCCTGCTCCGGGATGTGAGTATGCTATAAAGTTTGATGGTGATCGTGGTGGATCAAGTTATGATGTCTCGTGCCTTTGCTCGAATCGTTTTTGTTGGAATTGTACGGAGGAGATTCACCGTCCTGTAAACTGCAGGACTGTGGCAAAGTGGATTTTGAAGAATAAGGACGACTCTCAATGCGCGCAATGGATAGTGGTTAATACCAAGCCTTGTCCCAAGTGCAAAAGAGCAATTGAGAAGAACCAAGGGTGTAATCACATGATGTGCGGAGCACCTTGTGGATTTCGATTTTGCTGGTTATGCCTCAAGGGCTATGAAAAGGGTCATTGTCATTGCAATCGTTATCAACCAACGAAGGGGGGTGATGCTGACGGTGAGGGGAGGGAGAAAAAGAAGCTAAAGGAATATTTACAGAGATACATTCATTATTATGAACGCTGGGCAAACAATCAATCTTCAAAGCGAAAAGCGATTGAGGATTTTCATAAGGTGCAAACTGTGCACATTCAGATACTTTCTAGCATACAAGATCAACCTGAGATTAAGTTCAATTTCATTAAAGAGGCGTGGCAACAGATAATTGAATGTAGGCAGGTATTGCGATGGACCTATGCATATGGCTACTTCATACCTGAGAATGAGTATGCTAAAGGACAGCTATTCGAGTATTTGCAAGGCCAAGCAGAGTTCAGCCTCGAGAGGCTTCACAAATGCGCTGAAAAGGATCTGAAACAGTTTCTCTTTGCTCATGGCCCAACGGAAAAATTCAATGACTTCCATTTAAAGCTCGTAAACTTGACAAAGGTGACTGGAGATTATTTTAAGAAGCTGGTTAGAGCGTTGGAGAATGGCCTTTCGGAGGTGGACATGTAGGGGCTGGGGCCTCGGAATGCTTGGTCTTCAATGGAATTTGAGGTATTGCATTAGGCGCTTTAATTATCTGCTGGACAGAAGGATTGGATGGCTTTGGGCCAATTCCCCTTTCCTTCCAATGCAGCCTGCATATTGGAAACTCAAAAATCATATCACTTTACAATAATGATCTTAGTTAGGTTGTACAACTCTACTGCCCCAATTAATAGGACTGCTATTACATTTAATAGTCATTTCCAATTTTCAATATACCATATGATGCAGTATACAATTATTATTTTTATTCCAACAAACTCTGTGATGGTATCATGATCTTGTTGATTGAAAAGCCTGACTAATGGCTGCAAGTTCTCGATTGAATTCAATTTCCCTCAAGGTTCTGAGGCTGATTAAAGAGGTGGTTGTTCTGTATGTCATGTTATAACATGGTTTTGTGATTACCCAGTACTGGATTTATGAATGTCTTCCCAGTGCTGGGTTTTTCTTTTAATTGAATGCTTGAATGTTTGTTATTCACACTATCCTAGTCAGTAGTCACACAGCTCATTACTAAAGGGAAAAGAAATCACTTACCCTGAAACATTCTCTGCTAAGTTGCTAACACTACAGAAGAATGGCCTCAACATGCTGCTGCAACTCCCAAATGTAAACCATATGTTAGATGCAACTTCAAACACTCCCCCAGAATGGGAAAACAAAACAGAGCCGGCTTATTATGAATAAATTTGTGCATATGTGTGTGTAAACTATTGAATAAAATGATGAAAATGAACTTGCTTTCTCGCAGTCACAGATTAGAACCATGTGGTGAACTTGGTTAGAAGATATTCACCAAAAGAAAAAAATTACTGAACAGAAGGCACTCGATGCTTCCTCACATAATTATAATAGCAATACATTGGCGTGCCATCAAATGCCATAAAAGTGATTAGAAGCAATTGCACAAGTCGTATAACAAAACAAACATAAGCCCAGCTGCCCAGCCCTGCCCAAACCCACATCGGTAAAACTAGTTTACTTTTTACCTGTGTTTCTTTAATTCCCTGGACCAACCACTCCATCCAAAATTTGCTTTACTTGATCACCCACTTGCTGATATTCCTTCACTACCTCTGTCAATTCCTCTGTGTATAACCGAACTGACTGGAAAAATTGATCTCAATGATGCCTATAAAGCACTGAGCACTCACACCCAAAAATTTCAAAAGTCAAGAAAAAATAATACGAAATGAAGATTTTAAATTGCATAGCATGGGTCTTGAATTTAAAAATCAAAGCATAAAAATCGAAACGAGCGTCGGAAGCCAACCTTAATGCTGAAAGCGCATTTCTTCGCAGCGTCTTTATGCTAACGAATTATTCATCCCTTTGTGTTTCTACAAAATTCCTTGTCTCTTACAGAGTTACAGACTTACAGCGGCTTAAATCTTTTTTTGTTTTGTTTAGAAAAGATGGTTTCTATCTTTCTTTCTTTTTTCTTTTTTTTGGCCATATGGTTTCTATCTTTTTAGTCAACGGCTTGTGTTGCCTTATTTCCGCGCTTTGTATTGATAAAGGGCGCCAACTTAGGCCTTAGTTTGGAGCTGGGCCTTGGATCATTTAGTTTGGGCTCCACCTTGTGTCAGCCCCATTCTGCTTAGTGTTTGATGATAATGTTGTTGGGGCTCTCTCCTAAAACCTCAAATTCTAAAAACATTCCATTTTTGCTTTCCATACTTCACAATTTTGTTTTTTGGTTATAAGGGAGGCCCAAGGGGAAGAGAGGAATTCAAACTAAAACTGTAAGCCCTCACAAATCCCGCAATGTTTTACTTGGAAGTTGTGTATGCAATTCCTACTGTTAGATAAAATTTTTTTTTTTAGTTTCCAATAATTTATACATGGCTACGACCCATGATCCTAACCATGTCCAATTTTTTTTTGTTTTTTTTTGTCCGACCACGTCCAATTTCAAGACTTTAAAATTTTGTTTTCAAATTAATTTGTTCAAGTACTTTGTCTTTATGTTATTGAGTCGTCATTGTTGCTTGTTGCACAAGGTTTCGGCTATTTCTTGTATGATAGAATTGACCCATTAAATATGTAGCATAATCTTAATCTTTGGATTTGTTTCGATGGCTAAGATTAAAAGTCTAGTTGGTTCCCAAAAAATGTAGTAGAAAATCCACTTTCCTTGTGAAAAATTTTCTTGGTGGACAAGAATAACCAAATTGAATGCTTGAATCTTTTAGTCATCCTTCAAACAAAGAGATGGAATGGCTAATTCGATCACGACATAAATTAAAGACACAAACTACACAAATTCTTGTCTAACTATACATTGAGCTTTTACTTTCACCTTGTGTAATTGGAATTGAATATCGATCTATATTCTATAAAGGGATTAATGAGGCAATCTTCTTCCCTTGTCCTTGTGTGCAGTATATATATTTTGGCTTGAGTATGGCTACATATATATACGTACGTACTACAAAAAGAATGGGTAATTACAAATTAATAAATAAATTGGATGGTACGTCTGTTGGAAACTGCAGTTTGTGTTGTGGATGACATGTCATCATTGATCATTAGTTGTATGCATGCATGATCTATGTTCCAAGGAGAGCAGTGGTAGCAGATGAACCAAGTCTGGAGAGAAGGAAGACACAAGCAGAGGAGACAAGCACAGCTCCTGCAAAGCAAGCAAGATCCAGAGGCGTAACCAGAGGTATACTGTTGAACTTCTCCAACAGTCCCACTTGAAGTATCATCACCACTGCATGCCCAATTTTTGATTTCGCTTGCGAAACCGATTTCATATCAACCCATGCTGGAGCTGACTGCACGTACAATTAATAACACCATCTAATTAATTGCGTGAGAACATGCATATATATATATATATATATATATATGTATGTATGTATGTAAAAAGTTATTGAAAGGTACCTTCATATAGAAGAGGCCAAACAAGTTTGACTCAGTAAACCTTGGTCCTTTGTCTTTTATAGCCCTTGACCCCATAAACATGGCATACAACCCAACTCCGAAAATAAGCATGGCAGTTCCTACTAGGAACATGTCTGTAAAAAGAATCAAAATTTCATTAATTATTATACGCTATAGACTGTAGTCTGATGAAGGTATATACAGTACAGACTACAGAGAGCGAGAGTTTATTAGTATGTACCTATGGCTTCAATAAGTAGGTGCACCATATGTCCTTGATCTGTCTTGTCTGACAAGGCTTGGAAATACTGGAAATATGACTCTATAACAATAAAGCAACCCTGCAATATTTAGACGAATATAAGTTCAATGTGATATGATAAGTCAATGCTAAAAGAAATACGTACAATTGTTCTCATTCTTAAGTAGTCAACGATTCATTTAAAGGGAGTTAAAAAGAAAATGTCTCACCTCGACAAAGCACAGCACTGAACCAAGTAAGGAACCTGCAACAGCAAGTAATGCAAAGAATCGACAGTCTATTATGCCCTGCACGTACGAGTGAGAACATGTAATTAATTAGTTAAAGAATTAAGCTCAAAGCAAAGAGACTAGTAATTAATCAAATTTGAAAAGAAAACAATATATATTTGGTGATAATTGGCATACCCTTTCAATGAACATCTGGACCTGCAGCATCAAAGGCTTTCGTTTGAGAGCCTTTCTTAATAGAATGGGGAAAGCACGGTTTGCCTTTGTAACCAAAGAAGCCAAATCTATTACTCCTTGATTCACTTGTGGCTCAGACCTTATCATTGTCTCTGAAGAGGCTACTGATGATTTCGCAACCACCCTTTGTTTCCTCTCATCATGATGATCATAATTATTCCCAGTAAGCATTACTGATCTCTTTTCTCCGTTCAACCCACCACCGGCCTTGCTCGAACACTTGAGTGTTGTTGGTGGCGACGAAGAAGCGGAAGAAGAAGAGGAATGAATAGTCATAGGCTTAAACGTGCGCAATAATCTAGTGGCTGCCATTCTTTAGCTGCTCCTTTGAGGCTTTGACGAATGTGTACTTAGTTGTTGGTTTGGTCATTGGAGGGTGGAGGGTGGAGGGTGGGTTTATATACAACATGCAGCTACCACTGTCTGTGGGAAACAGAAGATTCGCGGCATATTAGCTGGGCTTGTCCGGGCATGAGTGGCCTTATCAATTTGTGCTTTGCTTGGAGAGGTAGGTTTTGAATTTTTCTCAACAACTGGACGAACCAAACTGAACCCTGAAATTACTCTCATCGTCTCACGTGGTCTTTTACGTGTGGGGTACACTTAAATTCTAAGTCGCACACATGTCAATCGTGATATTCGGAAACTTATTTCTCCCTAGACGGCTGCAAACTTGGAATTTGAAACTTGGAAGGAGCTTTGGGCTTTCGGGCTTTTGGGATTTGGGCTTTGGGCTTCGGTCAAAGAAGAACAGTCGGCGCATGCAAAAAGACGAAGTAGGAATTCCGTAGTCGCTGTTGTAATTTGTACGCCAACAGAAAGCTTTGCATTCCATGCAAGACGACAGGAGTGCACAGCATCAGCATTCAGCGCAGACATAGACATAGACATAGGTGGACTGGAGCCGTGGAGGCATGCTCAATTGCTCATGCATGAATCATGATGAATCGATCATTTGTTATCTTACTCTTCGTATTTCACCATTTCTCCTGTGAACACGAACCAAGGGTTTTAACCGTCGGAGTACTCCAACGATTAATACATGGGTTACGTGGCCAATGTCAGCACCAGCCACATGAATTCTAAAGGGAAAAAACATACTACCAAGTACCACCTTCCCCTCATCTTCCTCAATATTGTTTTGAATTATGCAAAAAAGGTTAAATAGACATCTTTTCAGAAAGAAAAGTTAAATATACAAATCTCAAAATTAAAAATTCTGAAAATTAATGATGAATAATCATTTATTACTCAACCAGTTTTATTTTCCTCCAATTAAGATTTATGTTTACAAGTTTACAACCAATGAGAACTCATAAATTCTTTTACATGATTTCCCCACCTTTTCTGAGCTCAATGGTTTCCCAACCTTACCCCCACAAGATCATCTAGAAACAGGAAAATTGGAGATGTATTACAATATAATACATATCAACTTCAATCCAGCTATGTCTTTACTCCCGAGAGGCTCTTGCCTAGATTAATGGCCACCAGCACCCTAACACCCCATATTAGGATCAGCCACCCTTCACACCAACCATACTATAGATTGAAATAAAAGGGAATTGGTGCAGCACCTTACCATGAACTTAACGCCTCAACAGCAGTGACAGTTGCAAATTGGAGGACCTCCCATCTCAAAGCAATCCATGCCCAATAATAACATGCTGCCCATTTCATACGGAACATAAGACAATCACTAGCACATAAACATATACAACACAATGCATTTGCAACTGTGGAAACTCGAAAAGGAAAGAGAAGAAAGAAAAGGGTCCAAATTTATTCAAATCCTATCACAGAAATCATATCCCATATAGTATTTCCCAATATTCTCATATAGTGCTCAAAAACTTGGAGCAGAGAAAGTAAACAAAATGAAAAAAAAAAACCTGAAAACTACAGTTATAATGATACAAGTTGATCTTACTTCTACAAAAATATGGCTCAAAAGGTTCTTGAAAGCTCATGAAAGAGAATTCCTCGGTAAATGAAAGGGTCTTGATTCATCAACATTGCCGCATTCTATTTCATAACATACTTCTTTTTTGGACGAATTTCATAACATACTTCAGACGACAAGTCAATCTGTACAAAATTGAAAAATATTAAAAATACTCAATCCAATTCCTCCAAAAAGGAAGGCACGAAAATGCAAATAATACAAGTAACAGAAGCATAGTAATTAATCTACAATAAGCTCTGCACAGACTTCCAAAAGGGGGTAGATTATGATATGAGGGCTTGATTAGCTAAATGAGCTTGGCCAAGGTTTTCATAATGCTTTTTCTCTCAAAAAGAAAAACAATATAGGTGATATAAAACCTTGGAATGATAGACGTATAATTACTATTATAAATATAGAAATCTGAGAGCAGTATACAATAAAGCTTCAATTGAACTACAAAACTTTATTTCACAATTTGGTAAACATAAGCTACAATTGGACTACCAAAATTTATTTCACAATTTGGTAAACATTACCACTACTCAATAGCCTTTGTTTCCCCGAATCCTAGCTCTCATGTCAACCTGGCCTCTCTTGCAATTGAAATATGTTTCCCTCAGACCGATACATTCGCTTGATATTGATGGACTCTTCTCTCCAGCACATTCCCTATATGATCGCTTCTCAACCTTAACACAATCACACTCACTAAGACACTTGACTAATTCCAGTGCTAAGCCCTTGCAAGACTTTGCCATTTTTCCCTTGCCTCACCTGAAAATTTCAAGTGTTCAGGAAATTCAGAAAAGAAAACAGAGAGAAAGGCAGCGCTTAAAATACAAGGAATTGCATGAAGTTCAAACAACCAATATCCAAGAGAAAGGTAGAACATGTGAACACTACCATCCAACTTAACCAGCTGATATACACTACTATAATTAGTTTTGTTGGATACAAGAACAAGTGATTATACAAACATGGGAAGTAAATGATGGAGGCTTGGTATGCAAAAATCAGAAACCTATCCATTTAATCTAAGAGAAAATGTAAGAAAGAAAGCATAAAGGTGAAACTTTGGACAAAAGGGTGGTGATAGAGGTACTTCTATACAACTATTTTACAAACTGATAGGCAATGTATCTCTCTTTTATACGCTAATGTCATATTGTACAATAAATGGTAGAAATAGCAATTTTCTTGACCAAATTCATTGGAAATTGGATCCTGCACAAAACCCAGACAAACCAACACTAAAACAACAAAACCCAGATGAGAAAACTGTTAATTTAACCTCAGAATCAAAATCTGCACGAAACCCGTTCACAACAAAACAAATCAGAAGAACACTGCTTGATTTCGGACCATTATGTCTAAAAGTGGAGAAAGGTCCCTTTACCTCCAAGAGCGTTAAGGGCTCTGCTTTCACTTTTTGCAGTCTACGCACGGTCTCGAATCGTCAGAGAAGAGAGAACGAGAAAGAGGTGCAGAGCAAACAACAGCACAATAGAGACGGGTGCGTTTTGTGGCAGACTTTGGATTGGGCCGGACAGGCAATGGCCCATAACATGAACAGGCCAATTTTAACTAGGGGAGCCAACACAAGTTCAGAGACAATGTTTGTACAAAATGAGAGCATAATCTGAATTCTTTTTGTTCCTTTTTTCTTTTATTTATTTATTTGCTAGAATCCAGTCTATGTATTCAAATTTTCATTCCATATCTTCATTAAAAAAAAAACATTTAATCTATAATCATATGTTTTACTATGCTCAATTGTCAACAAAACCATTTCTTTTCTCATGTCTCTCTGCATTTTAGACCTTGCCAGTGTAACAAAGTTGCTCATGTATTGGATCAGTCTGGCTTATCGTGTACTGACCCTGTGTATTGAGTTGAATAAGACCACAGTGGCTGCTTGATGTACTTAATGGTGATCTTCACCACAACTATTTTCTAAATAAGTTTCAGTTATAAACTAGAATACATATCTTATAATCACATATCTTAGTAACAAATCAGCCTTTCATCCTAAACCTACAAGTACATTGAAGTCCATCGAAAAAGTGAAGAAAATGGTTACTTTTCTTCTCAATGATAAAAATATAAAATTAATTACACCAAATACTCCACAGTAGATTCACAAGATGTTCCATTTTCTCTCCAATGCAATGCATATCCGAGTGAGACACAAAGACAGTAGGCAGCACTCATGGGAAATCATCCCACTAGCCATTACACCGACCACAAAAACCAGGTTGACATCGTCCCCAACACCATGACAAACATAATCTCGTCACTGAACCGCCTTGTTGGAACTAGAGGAAAGCCCAATCTTGAAGGAATTGACAGGCAAGTGCTGAGTTACAAACTTACAGGGTTCTTAAACACACGAAAGAGTGTTTCGCGTTTACCCCCTGGATTTTAGCTTAAACTTGCGCCATCATAGAACAAAAATCGTCCAAGGATTCCGGTATATGAGCACGAGGATCGATCCACTTTAATCAGAACCCCTTCATCAGTTTTAATGTACACGGCTTCTACTCTACCAGCCTTACAGAGCCTCATGAACAATGTCGGGTCGGTACTTATAAGGGTGAATTAATGGATCAATTATCAGACTCCTCATCATATTCATCATCACAGAGAAACCCCCCAATTTATTCCGACGGATTAATGAGAGCCCATACCTCTTTGGACTGAACTGCAGATGCGGAACCTCAGAACATGTTCACGTACAAGCAGGAAGGCTGAAAAATAAGGTTGTAAAATACGGCTGTGATTATTTATAATTATAGGGAGAGTTACTCTGCCCAAGGGTTTAGGAATTAGGAGGGTTTAAGGTTTACAAGTAGATGGCACCTTCACTGCTAATAGAGTCCTGTATTATCCATTTTGCATATATATCACACACACAAACACCCCCTCATGTCTTATCCGGGCTTTATCAATCCATGTGTTAATCAGAATGCTGAGGTTCAATTTGTTTATTTTCTTCCACACATTCTGATCGATTTGGTCCCCTGCATTTACATTATCTATTCATTTTGCCAACAGGTTATTTCAGGTGTCATGGGCTTTACCTCATAAAATTTTCCTTAAAAAAAATTCATAAAAGCTTCAATGACACTGACATCCACAAATGATTACAAAATTTCATAATCTTGTTCTCAAGGGAGGCATTCTTGAATACCAAATTTCTTGTTCTACCATTACTGTTCAAGAGTAAGTAGAACCTAATTATATTGGAACAGTGAAGCACCAAATAGGCTACAACTAGATTAAAGATGACCAAAATTAAGATTATACGTACAGATCTTAAGTGAGCAAAGAAACCAGAATTAGAATATACAGCATCCCATATGAACATCAGTATTTCTCAGCAACAGGTCTGGAAGGAAAAAGCCTCAAAAGAAATGTCATCAGTGACCAGAGGCACACCACACCAAGGACTTGGAAGGTCACTATCATGGCAAATAGTGCCCCACTTCTTTCTAAGAGTTCCGAGGAGGCAGGAAGACCCTTCATCGCATACATCAACTTCTCAATAAAGTAAGCAGCTTTTGTCAACTGATATAGTCTGTAAACCTGCTCATAGAT
The DNA here is from genome assembly GCF_963921425.1 of Dryas octopetala. NCBI lineage: Eukaryota > Viridiplantae > Streptophyta > Magnoliopsida > Rosales > Rosaceae > Dryas > Dryas octopetala. The sequence goes on from NC_141372.1 coordinate 1,878,350, forward strand.
ACAAAAATATAGCTTAGGAAAAAAGAAAGAAAAAAAAAAGAGTATTCAGCTCCAAAACAACGAACATCAAGTGATCTTGATTATATATCTACCTCAAAAATAATGGGAACTAAAGGCCAACAAGATGACCCACGCTTGTCAAGACCCGTCTCAAATGCAAGTTGAGCAACACAGCCGACTAGAAAGGGAACCACAGAGACCAAGGCCGGCAAGCCAAGCAATGGCCAGGTTACATAAACAGCAAATAGAGGGGCAATGACCTTGAAGCCCATTGTGAAGAAAGCAGATGTCAAGTAGCCTCTTAGGCCAGTAATGAGACCCCACCTCTTTGGACTGAAGTGCAGATAGGGCCTCTGGACGTGCTCAGTTACAAGCAGGAAGGTTGCAAGACCGACATAAAATACAGCCTCAAAAGATAATGAAGTCACGATTTCTGCATTCAAGAAAAATGATTAAGTGGATTTATTTTGTCCTATGATTAGGGACTCTGGACTGAACACTTCTGTGCATAAACAATTAGATGCTTCACCAAATAATTAAAGTTGTCCACAAAACTTGAATTTGAAGTCCAGAAAGCTTTCATTCGATATAAACATCAATATGCAAAATGAGACACAGACTCTCTGCTCTAAATTGGAAGGACGAAGATACTTATCACAATACTTGTTAGATTATTGAAAAGCAATCCACTGTAAAATAGGACCTTGACTATAAATGCTAGCAAACAAGCCATTCAAGATGATCTTCCATATGGACTAATAACCATTCATGAATCATGATTTAGCTGCTGAAACAAAGAGCAGGTTGTATCACAAATCCCTGGGACAGGCACATATAAAACAATTTACCAAAACTAGCTTATGTTATTTGCTAACTATTGCATACGTTCCATGTATGTCAAGTACTAGTTAACCGCTATCACAAAGGAGTGAAAATCCAAAGCGAATCAAATTAAGTAAAAGCTCAGTCCAACAAATACCTACGAGAATCTCGTCCTTCAAGAAAGCCTCAATTGCATTACCAATGAAGAATTGTGGAAGAATCAAAGACGAAATCAAAGCAACAGGGGCAAAAAACCAAAGGATCGAGCCCTTGTCTTCATTGAAAGGGGCTGAGACCAATTTCCCTTCCTCTACCAGCTGGTAAGTCAACCCATGAAACGAAACAGAACCTGATTTACCACGAAAAGGCTCCACCCCACGAAATGTACTAATAGGCACATTAGAATTTTCCCTTCCTGAGGACTCCAACTTCCCATCCAGACTAGAATTAGAAGCACACCTAATAGCTCCTCTGTTTAAGCTCAGCTTTGAGGATTGTGAACTCTTCAATCCTGGCATCAAATATGCTGAAGTGTACTTCTTCCGGTTAGATCACTAAAGCAAGACTATATACTCTAAACATAAATTAAAACCTCGTTTGGTAGCTAAGAAAGACAAATATTCATCCTTGCTTTTGTCCAACTTTCATTGCAAATGTAATGAACTTTGAAATAGATGGAATACGATTAAGGTGAAGGGAAAGCGTACATTTGGAAGCAATTTCATAACGGAGTCTTTCATGCCTCAGCCCAGCGTGGCTTGCTGAAACCTTAGGAATTTAACAAAATAGAAATTGGTGATTCGTTAACACTATGTATATGCGAGTGAGATTGAGACAGAGATTTCCATTTCGAACTAGAATACAGTGTAGAAATTTACTTACAATTTGGTGAGGGGATACGCTGTGATTGAATAAACCGAAATTTGAGGTGGGAAGGCCACGACAAACCGATTGCAGCTCCATTTTTGGGATTTAGGGTTTAAGCAGAGTTCCCCTGGTTTTCTTCTTCTGTTTAGTATTTTATCAGCTTAAACCCTAAGTCCACATATTACACTCACAGTCGAACAGGTAAAGGAACCAAAAGCCCAATTGAAATGAACGTTTCGATCCACTGTGGTCCGGTCCAAGATAGGTAAAAAGGTCCACAACGAAACCAATTGTTAGCCCGGCCTGTTGAACAACATGCTGTACCCGAAAAGAGCCCTTATAAATATAGAAATTGTAACCCATAATTTTACCTTCAACCCGCACCAGTTCAGGTGAGGTACAAGGTACAAGTACAACCAACATACATGCACGCTGAGTCGCTGACTAACATTTTTTTTTTTCTTATGAAAACATTTTTCATCAACAATATTTTGATTTTGTTACAACGTAAGATGTACTTTATATTTCATCCCATTGATGCTACTTGAGGTGGGCTCATACCTCCATAGACTTCTTTTTCCGGAAAAAAACAAAAAATTTATGTGCTTCTTTAATAATATCCGTGACAATATTATAGTTTTTGTTTTTTTAAATAAATTGAGAAAAGGAATTAAGTCTTGAGTAACAATATTCCTATTTGTTTTCAATAACTCTAGCCCTATGCCTCTAGCCAATCTACCAAAAAGCCAAACAATGTTCAAAATTCCAACAAGTACTTCTTTAGGTTCCCTTGATATATCATGTAATTTAAAAGATGGAGTACATTGAGAATCTGTATAGACTTGATTACTTTGGTTTACCAATATTAAAAGTGTTTGAGCTTATTATTGATTTTTTTTCTTATGCATGTAAGTGTTTGTGTGTGTTTGCAAGTTTATATTCCATTCTGAGGAATGTTTGAGGCATAATCAATCAAATTGTTTAAACCAAATCGATTACGAAATAGATTATTCCAACAGTAGCAACCCCAATGCCCATAATAATAATATGATTTTTTTTTTTAATATCAAACAACAATATGATGTACAATAGTAACTAAAACCCATATTGGGTTTTATGAGCTTCTTCTTTTTTAATAAATTGGAACTAAATGTTTCTCTATTGTTATAAAATTATTTTTATAACTGATATTTTGTCAGGTAGTATAACTGTATAATCAATTTATGTGTTATAATACAAGTAAATATTATTAATACTATATTCTGTAAATATAAACATGTCGTCTAATAATATCATTATACATTAAATTTGTTATATCACGTGTCTATATATCAATTATATCCAAATTTAAATCCCACCTAAAAGAGAAAATTCATTAAACGTTCTGAGACACGTTGTACAAAGTCTTTTCTACGGAGGACAAATCTCAAAAAACGTTAGTCGCATTTTCCCCAACCGGCCAAAGTGGTCCAAGTGAATAAGAAAGGTGGTTGTACATTTGGGTACTTTTCCGGCACGCACTACACCGTCTACGACTACAATCGTGACATGCGCGTGCAATTTGGCCGGCAGTGAGAACCATACCTCAGTCACATTAGTCAGTATCGCGTGGTCGGAACTGAAAAGTATATGAAGCATAGCCTTTTTTGACTTTTAATTTTTCAAACATATATGATATGACTGTATGACTAAACCTTTGTGTGATGACTGATGAGTATTCAACTCCGTCCACGGTTTGGGCTTGACGTGTATACTTTGTTAAGACCCACGCGCAATACTATAGGCAAGGCCCAAAGTTTACATATAACATTTCCAACACGCGCCACTAATGAAACTGGTGTCGGTTTCAACTTTCCTTTTCCCATGACCTGAAAATCTTTCGTTTAGTATTAATATATATGCTGCACTAAATATCTGTACATGTTTGTATAATTTGATATATTTATTAGAGGAATGTTATCCTAATTTTTTTTAAGAGTGCTGCTATTTGCATACCCTAAATTTCTCTTTGCACACTCTTTCTTGAAAAAAAAAAAAAAAACTCAAGGGAAAAGACCATTTGGCCCTTCCCTCACCCACACACCCCCATCCATTTTTCTTTTTGCACACCCTCCCTAAACAGAAAAAAAAAACACACACACACACCCAAAACTCACACACCCCATCCTCATCTCCCCCCCCCGCGTACACACCCCCTCCCCACCTCTCCACCATGCTGCACCACCCTCCTCGCGCGCAGCACCACCACCGTGCGCCCACCACCCTGCTGCACCACCCTCCCCGCGCCCACCACCATGCTGCACTACCCTCCCCGCGCGCAGCACCACCACCTTGCGCCCACCACCCTGCTGCACCACCCTCCCCGCGCACAGCACCACCACCGTGCGCCCACCACCCTGCTGCACCACTCTCCCCGTGCCCACCACCATGCACCACCCCTTTCTCTCCTCCCTGCTGCACCACCCTCCCCGCGCCCAACCCAGCCCCGACCACCCCAGCCCTCCAGCCACCGCGCGCAGCGCTCTCTCTCTCTCTCTCTCTTTCTCTCTCCTTCCCTCTCTCCTCTCACCCAGCAGACATCCAAACAAATTAAAAAAAAAAATGCAGCGGGTTCGGCGGACCAGTGCCGAACCCGGTGGTTTCGTTCGACAGGTACCCGCTGAATAGAATAGGATTGTTCGGTGGGTACTTACCGAACGAAACCATCGGGTTCGGCACTGGTCCGCCGAACCCACTCCAATTTTTTTTTTTTTTTAAGTTATCTTCTCTCCGGCGCGCGACGGTGAGCTAGCTGCGAGGAAGGTGGTGGCGCGCGGTGGTGGTTCTGCGAGGAATGTGGTGCTGCTGGTGCGAGGAAGGTGGTGATCGGTGGAGGGAAAAAAAACAGAGCAAGGGGGAGGAGTCGGAGAGGAGAGGAGAGGAGGGGAGGGCTCGGGGGGAGGTGGTTGGGGTGGGGGGAAGAAGAAGAAGATAAAGGGTGGAGGGTGGAGGGTGCGACGGTGAAGAAGAAAAAAAAAAATTTGCAGGTGAGGGAAATTTGCAGGTGAGGGGTGGGGTGTGTACGGGGGGGAGATGGGGATGGGGTGTGTGGGTGAGGGAAGGGCCAAATGGTCTTTTCCTTTGAGTTTTTTTTTTTTTTTAAGAAAGGGTGTGCAAAGAGAAATTTAGGGTGTGCAAATAGCAGCTTTTTTTTCTTTATAAAAAATTATATAATTAAATAATTTTTTATTTAGTTAATTTTTTATAGAGATAATTTTTAAACAATTATATAAAAAATGAATGATTATCATAATCATGAAAATATAATGTAGGATAAAAATAATAAAAGAGAAAGTCAATAAAAAAAGTGAATTGAAGAAATTAGATAGCATTAATATTTAACATACAAAAAAAAAAAAGTTTGAAAATACAACATGAATACGTGATGAAAGATTGGGTTTAAAAATACAATATCATTTAATCAATTTCCAAATCCTTGTTGATGGAAGGACTAATACCTACATTGGCTTTTGGGATATTTAAATGGATTTTAGATATCTACATGGTTTTGGGATATCTACATGTATTGGAGTTTGAAAATACCTACATTTAATATTTGGGATATCTACATGTATTGTTGAAAATTGGATTTTGGGTTTGGTTTTTTTGATCAAAGACTTTGGGTTTGGTTAAACATTCAATAAACATATATATCCATAAAGCTATAAGAAATGGGAAAAGAAAATAGAAAAGACATATTTAAAGTAGTGAGTAGCTTGTCTCTCCAAAAAAAAAAAAATAGTAGCACATTGTCAATTACATGTTTAGGAAACTAAAGTTTTTTTTATGTAGGAAATTAAAGTTTAGATTAGTTTAAATAAATAAAATCATGGACACAGCATCAAAGTTATCCTCCCTTCCTTATAATTACAAAATTAGTAACCCATGAAAATACAACTTAGTAACAAGAAGAAAGACTTAGCCCAAGTTAAAAGCTCATAAATAGTAATTTCATCATGCACATCTATAAACAACAAAATGATGGGTGCATTTGCAGAAAAAGGGCAACAACAAAGAAGATGAGTGGTATGCTATTTTATTCCTTGGTATCAACAAAGAAGATTTTTATTTAAAATTTAGGGTACTTTCTGTATTGTAATTTGGAATGTGGTCTCCACTGCCCGCAACCGCACCACCCAAAGCAACATATAAGACATTTAATGCACACCTTTCACGACCCTTATTCAGGTAAAAACTTTTGAGCTTTCGTATACCCCACCGTTCCCACTCACTCACCCACTAGTATAAATATAAGGCCTGCCACCCAGTCATCCTCCACAGTCATCTTTATTATTCAACCCCTTTTCCTCATCTCTCTACCATTCCTCTGCAACTTTACAACGAAACCATTCGTCAAACACTCGAACCCAAACCCAAAGCCGCCTCAACTCAAACAAAAATGGCTTCTACTTCTCTAGCTTTCCCTTCTCTACAACTCCAATTCCAATTACCATCCAAGTCATTCAAGTCCTCCACGCGTCGCGTTTTCATCCGTCCGACCTCCTCCTCCGTGTCCGAGAAATCACCATCCTCCTCCGTCTCGGCGCAGCCCGAGCCAAGCAAGCTCCCCTTCAAGAAAATCCCCGGAGACTATGGCCTTCCTTTTGTGGGTCCCATCAAGGATCGTCACGATTACTTCTACAACCAAGGCAAAGAGGAGTTCTTCAAGTCTCGAATCCAGAAGTACCAGTCGACGGTGTTCCGGGTCAACATGCCACCCGGCCCCTCCATTTCGACCAAGTCCCAGGTCGTCGTTTTGCTCGACGGAAAGAGCTTTCCGGTGCTTTTCGACGTCTCAAAAGTCGAAAAGAAAGACCTCTTCACCGGAACGTACATGCCCTCCACGGAGCTCACAGGGGGCTACAGAGTCCTCTCCTACCTCGACCCATCGGAGCCCAAGCACGACAAGCTCAAGCGCGTAATGTTTTATCTTCTCAAGTCGGCTCGCGACTCGGTCATACCCGAATTTCATTCCAGCTACACAGAGCTTTTTGACACCCTGGAGAGCAAGCTCGCCGACAAAGGGAAAGCCAACTTCGTCGAAGCGAACGATCAAGCCGCGTTCAACTTCTTGGCCCGGTCACTGTTGCGGGCCAACCCGGCCGACACCGAACTCGGAGTCGACGGACCAAAATTAGTACAGAAATGGGTTCTCTTCCAACTGAGTCCGATTCTGGTTCTTGGCCTTCCCAAGTTTATCGAAGACCCTCTGTTCCACACGTTCAGACTCCCTCCATTTCTTGTCAAGAAAGACTACCAGAGGCTCTACGACTTCTTCTACCAGTCGTCCGGTCACGTGCTCGACGAGGCTGAGAGGTTGGGTATCTCGAGAGACGAAGCGTGCCACAATCTGCTATTCGCCACGTGCTTCAATTCCTTCGGAGGCATGAAGTTCTTCTTCCCCAACATGGTGAAGTGGATCGGGCGTGCCGGGGTCACACTCCACACCCAGTTAGCCCAGGAGATCAGATCCGCCGTCAGATCCAACGGTGGGAAAATCACAATGGCTGCCATGGAACAAATGCCCTTAATGAAGTCCGTGGTCTACGAATCGCTCCGTATCGAACCCCCAGTTCCGTTACAGTACGGGAAGGCCAAAACTGATCTCGTGATCGAGAGTCACGACGCGGCGTTTAAGGTCAAAGAAGGGGAGTTGCTATTCGGGTTCCAACCGTTTGCGACAAAGGATCCGAAAATTTTCGGGTCGAATGCAGCGGAGTTCGTGGCGGATCGGTTTGTGGGTGAGCAAGGGGAGAAGTTGTTGAAGCACGTGCTGTGGTCTAACGGACCGGAGACGGAGAATCCAACGGTTGGGAACAAGCAGTGTGTTGGGAAAGACTTCGTGGTGTTGGTGTCAAGGCTGTTGGTGGTGGAGTTTTTTCTCCGATACGATTCGTTTGAGATTGAAGTTGCAACTTCGCCGTTGGGGGCTGCCATTACAATGACCTCTCTCAAAAGAGCAAGCTTTTGAGTTTTTTGCTTCCTTTTTTTTTTTTTTTTTTTTTTTGTAGTAGGTTTTTGCTATTATTGTTTGTATGGATAGCTGGGGTTTCTACTGCGTTTGTGGGAATCCAGTGTAATTGGAATATTATTATGTTTGTATAATTGTATCCAAATAGGAAGTATAAATATTCAACTTACATGACGGATTTACACTGTTTTCACTTGCATCATCACATGCTAGCACCATAATGTACATTTCCCAACAAATTCCCTTATTAAAAAAAAAAAAAAGATTAATTGGTTAAGCAAGTTGATTATTATTTGGTCTATGTTAACACAGAATAACCTACGAGAAACGGGGGTACACAGCTGGTATCCCCCCTCTCCATCTCTCTCTCCTCTCTTTCTCTTACTATTACACAAATCTGCCCCTATCACAACGGGCAGAAGTTATTCTCGTGTTAACATGATACTAATCTGATTTGATGAGGCTGGATATTTAGAGATGAGAGGAGGTGTTATCTGTTGGCTCAACAGCTTTGAATGGTCGAAGGTGTTTTGGGAAAGTTGGAGTTGAGACTCAGTGGAGGTGTGAGTCTGATCGATGCCTGTATGTTTAGTTAAAAAGGTTGAATAGCAAAGGTATAACCACAAAAAGAAGTGCCTCCATATGCCTGGTTTGAGATTCCGTTGACATCGATATGTACAACTATAAGTCTACAAACACATGTCTTATTAAAATTAAATAAATAAACTAATTCTTATTTTATGCCGGGGGTCATAGTGTAAATGTGAGGGCTAGTTGAAGGCAGGTAGGGAATCGCTAACGGTGATGTGCAGGCGGTGGGGCTGCTACAAATAGGGTTGGGTAAGAGAAAATGTGAATTTGGGATAAATGGTGAATACCCATTAGGCTTATGTTCGTTTTTTTACTTAGTTTTTAACAAAAATTTAGCTCCAAAACGATTTCTTTTGGGTCAGACTTTAAAAAAAAGAGAAGTGAAGAATATCTCATAATCATTTACATATTTCGTCGAACAAGTTGTGGACATGCTTGCAAGTGGTCATTTTGGAGAGTTAACTCAGCGAGTTTGGCAAAAAAAATTCGGTAGGCGAGCGGTCAGGCTGTGACAATGTGGAGTGTTATCCTACATTGGAAAAATATAACCTTGCATAGTGGTTTATAAGGGTTTGTGCTACTCCTCCTATTGCCAATTAGTTTTGGAATGAATGTCTAGATTCTTTTATGGTATTAGAGCACATACTTCACATCACCCAATATGAGTTATTCACGTGTTTGGCTTAAGGCGATCACCCTTGTCCCTTGGTGAATCCGTCCTTGAGCCTAACTATACCCTATTAAAAGACATGTTATACATATACATGCATTTTTTTTGGTTCTAATATATACATAAACATGGGATTGGGAATTGCACGTTGCAAAAGTGAAAACGCTCTCTCCTCACATATACACGGTGCATCACCGATGAATAGGTCAAATGTATAGGCCAAAAGTGTCTTTTATTAACCCATGTGGCACTTTGATATAAAAATTTACTATCTCAATAATGTGTCACTCCAATGAATGAGGTAAATAGTTAGAGTAAATATTATTTTAATAATTTAGTAAAAGCTATTTTATTGAAATTGATGAGATAATGAAAATGTTAGATTTTTTATTGGTTGAATAGTATCTGCCCCAATTTGCTCTAATTTAACATTGGATCAAATATAAGATTTTTTTTTGCATCAAATTTGACCATTAGTTTGTCTCATCTATTAGTGGTGCTTTAAAAGTTTGTTACTTTAATGGATGAAGCAAATATTTACAAAAAATATTATTTTATTGATTTAGTAAAAACTACTTTATTAAAATTGATAAAATAATGAAAATGTTCAATTTTTTTTATTAGTTGAATAATAAGTGTGACCCAATTACTCTAATTTGACATTGGATTAAATATAACATGATTTTCTCTTTGATCAAATCCGACATGTCGCTACAAATAAAGCGTGCTCCATCATTTGCCTAATCCATCAGTGATGCTCATTGCCATATAAAAGGATTGTATAGTACAATGCATTATTATGATAAAATGACCTCCACGAATATTTGTTGCTGTAAACCAACCGCAGGCAGGCATAAGTTGACGGTTCAAGAACAAGGGTAAAATTTTATATTATCATCTTTATCCAAGTTGATTTGTTAATTAGTTTAGTACATTAAGTCTACAAAATCAGGTTCATGAATGTACTTTCATTTTTTCAATATTTTTTTTAATAATATTGCTGAAATCAGTATTTAAAATAACACTAGCCAGTTCCTTCATGTGCAGAACCACATCCATTTTTGTATACATTTTGAATCTTTTCATTTTTTTTTTTTTGGTTAACTGGGGGGTCAAAGACCCCAAACAACAAAACTAGGCATCAACCAAACGAGATTTACAGACACCCAAAAAATCTTCAAAGAGGCAAGTAGAACACTCCAAGGGAGGCTGGGAAAATTCCACAATGCCAAGATCAAGACCATGGCCCAATTGAGCCAATTTATCAGCAGTACAGTTCTTCTCTCTAAAGACATGAGAGATCTTGCAGACCCAATCTCTTTTCAGTAAGCAGTGACAAGTATCCACCAAAGTAGCCAAGGGATGATGAATAGTGGAAGCCTGTAGAACAAGGTTGACAGCACAACTAGAATCCATCTCCACAAGCAGCAGTCTAACCCCTTTATCCCAGGCCAGGCATAAACCATGATAGAGACCCCAAAGCTCAGCAGTGAGCACCTCACCCCTACCAAGATTCCCAGCAAATCCAGCAAGCCACTGACCATTAGAGTCTCTAAGAAGGCCACCAGCACTGATGCAACCATGAGGCTCAATCCTACTACCATCAACATTCAGCTTGACCCAATTCTCAGCTGGAGGAAGCCAAGACATAGGGATAGAAGTTCTAACTTTCAAGGACTTACCATGAGACTGGACATCAATCCATTCCTTGACCATAGAGATAATAGTACCATGAGGATTAGTTGGAAAAGAAAAATAGATTCAAAGAGATCCTTATTATGCCAGTTCCAAAGATACCAACAACCATAGCAGAAAATAATATTCCAAGCAAGCCCATCATGAATAAGATCCTTAGTAGAGAGGTTCAGCATAAGCCAATCCTCAAAGCCTATATTAACATCATTAAAAAATCTTTTCATTTTTTGGTGACCCGGCCACAAAAGAAGAAAACAGGACCACTTGCTTATTGTTTGAGAAATTATGTAATTTTTAAATTTTTGAGTCCTTTTGACATGGCCTACTTGTTCTGATCATCAGTTCCACATACCATGCTTGGAAATTATTCACTTGCCCAACAAAGTTAATGTGGCAAACTGATATTGCACTCAAAGTGAATAATTTTGCCTTGACAAAAAGAAGACATCAAAAAAGAGAAGCATCTATATAATGTATCAAACTATCAATCTCAGAACCATCACCAAAGAGCCAACAGCTTTGTACTCTGTGTAGTTTCTTAACTAAAAATTACCAAAAAGACCATATATGAAAACCAAGATTTTGTTTTACCCACAAGCTTTGTGGTTATGAGAATATAATGAACAATGATGAGGAAGGGACAAATCTGCTGTAATGCTAAACTAGCTTGATGGTATTAAGTATTAACATTATGATATGTAGCTAATTTATTCAAGCACCCAATAAAGAAAATCACCTCGAGGTCATCACAGAATTGCATTACTTAGCAAACTGTTTGATGAAGGTGAGCTCTGTTCACTCAACCATGGGTCTTGGACACAAACTGGTGAATCATCCTTCAACTTTTCTTTTGAATTGAAGCTGCCAGCTCCAGTCTGCAGCACAAAGATACTTCTCTCTGTTTGGCACTTACTGATATTCAGAGGCTTTTGATCACTCACACTAGATGAAGAACCGAAAGAGGAAACCTCTGATGAAGCTGTGTAAGTGTTTTCTTCAAAAGATGCCCATCTACTTAGCTTGGTTTGCTCTTGTTAAATTCCTAATTTATATGGGTTTTCTTGTAATTATAGGAATAGATGTATTTGCTATTTAGACCCTCACTTGTACAGGTATAAATACCTCTTTTATATGATTAATGAAATATGCTGAAATTATTAAACCCTAAACACATTGTTTGATATGGTATCAGAGCCACCCAAACTCCTATTCATCAGATTTAGGTTTTTGGTGGTGTGTTAGGGTTGATCTTGATCTGTTTTATTGCTCCTTGCGTGCCCAGTTAGTTGAATTGTTGCTGGGTGCTGGGATTATTTTTTGGTCTTACGTGTTTTTCTGCCCGCCACTGCTGAGACGACGCAGAGGTTGATCAGCCCAGGTTGACGACGCTGCTGCCGGCTGCTGCCCAGACGACGACGACGCCGCCGCTGCTGCCCGCCGTTGCTGTCGCCGGCCGTCGTTCTGCTTGCATCCAGAGGGTGACGACGTGTGCAGAGACGACGCCGACTTCCTGTGTGCAACGCCGCTGCCCAGGCGCTGCCCAGACGCCGTTCCTGTGTGCAACGCCGCTGCCCAGACGCTGCCCAGACGCCGTTCCTCTTCCCTTGCTGCGCCGCGACGACGACGCACTGCCCAGACGACGACGACGCCGCCGCTGCCATCCAGGAACGCCGTTCCTCTTCCCTTGCTGCGCCGCCGGTCTCTTTTGCTGCGCCGCCGTTTTTTCCTGACGCCGATCCTTGTTGCTGCGTGTCAATCTTCCTACTTGCAGCACTAACTGGTCCTTCAGCATCCTGCGTGACATGGTGTGGCTACATGGTGTGGCTGCTGGGATGAATTGACACCTGCTTTGTGTGCTTTGTGCTGCTGCGTGACACCTGCTCTCTGACTTGTTCCGCTGCTACAAATCCGTTTCTTGGTCTAAGTTTTTTTGTTTTTTTGGGTATCATGGCCGACTCTTCCAAGACTGATGGCAAGAAGTCTGAATTGAGTACACCCCCTACACTTCCTCCGGTTACTTTTAATGACTCAGTAATCACACCAGAAAAGCTTGATGGCACAAATTATGGTGAGTGGGCTTTAAATGCACAGAATAAGATCCGAGGCCGGAAGCGCTGGGGTTTAGTTTCAGGTTCACATCCTATGCCTACGGATCGTGATTCACCTGAATTTGAGGCCTGGGAAGATGAAAATTGCATGGTTAAGTCTTGGCTCTTGGATGCAATGACCAAAGATGTGCGTTCATTGTTTATTCGTATGGCGACAGCCAAGGAGATATGGGACGCTCTCAAGAGGCAGTATTCTGTGAGTCAGGATGGTTCCAAGGCTTATTCACTCCATTGTCAGGTTATTTCCACTCGTCAAAATGGTCGAACTATTATTGAATATTATGGTATATTGCAGAAACTTTGGCAGGAGGTGGATGCAATTCAACCTTGTCCTATGGAATGTTCGCGAGATATTGGGTTGTATAATGATATTGTTAGTGCTAATCGGCTATATGTTTTTCTGGCTGGGCTTGATTCGCATTTGGATAGTGTTAGAGGAAGGATTCTTGCTACCTCTCCTCTGCCTGATCTTCGTACTGCTTATGCTATAGTGTGTGCTGAAGCTAATCGCCAGGATGTCATGCTTGGTGGTCCTACTAATACTAGTATGGCCATGGTGGCCAGACCCTCGAGTGGTAACCGGTTCGGTTCTAGAAAGAATGAGACTCGGAAATGTACTCATTGTAATGGTACCAATCATGTGGTGGAGAAGTGTTTTCAACTTCATGGGTATCCGGAATGGCATCCGAAAGGCATGAAGGCATCTCCAGGGGACTCTCCTTTTAAGGCTACCCAACCGGCTCCTAAGGGAAATTTGGTCAATACTTCTGTTTTTGCTGCTAAGTCAGGTATATCTTATTGTGCTTTGCGTACTCCTGCTAATTCTTGTACAAATACATGGATAATTGACACAGGTGCCACCGATCATATGACTTGTGATAGATATGCATTCCAATCCTTGTCATCTAGTAGTCCCAAACCATTCATCACTAATGCCAATGGTGTGTCTTCTCCAGTCCTTGGCATTGGCACTGTGTCTGTTTCGTCTCTTACCTTGTTTAATACCTTGTTTGTTCCGTCCTTAAACTGCAATTTATTGTCTGTTAGTCAACTCACTGCTTCTCGTGGTTGCGTTGTTGTTTTCTTTCCTACTCACTGTATTTTTCAGGATATTCATACCAAGGAGAGGATTGGCAGTGGTAGAAGAGATGGGGACTTGTACTATCTGGATGGTGATACTTTGGGTCTGGATGGTGTCAGTCAGGCTCATCATGTTAGTGGTACTCAGTTAGTTGCAAATAAGAAGAAGATCTGGCTCTGGCATCAGCGGTTGGGTCATCCTTCATTTAGTTATCTAAGGCGGTTATTTCCCTCATTGTTTCGTGGTTGTAATTTCCAGGATTTCCAATGTGAAACTTGTGTGTTGGCTAAGAGTCACCGAATAGTGTTTTCTTCTAATGATAATAAATGTGGAATTCCTTTTGGTTTGGTTCACTCTGATGTTTGGGGACCTGCCCCTCTTTCTACTTGTAATGGTGTTCGATGGTTTGTCACATTCATCGATGATTGCACGCGTATGACCTGGGTTTATTTTCTTCATAATAAAAGTGATGTATGTGGAGTATTCCAATTGTTTCATAAGATGGTGAGAACTCAGTTCAATCATTCGATTCGTATTCTCCGCTCTGATAATGGCGGCGAATATGTTAACAAAGGATTGACAGATTACTTTGGTTTACATGGCATTATCCATCAAACATCTTGTTCTTATTCTCCCCAACAGAATGGGGTGGCTGAACGGAAGAATAGACACTTATTAGAGGTTGCTCGATCATTGTTGATTGGCGGTCGGGTACCGACTTTCTTATGGGGTGATGCCCTTAGCTCAGCCGTGTACTTAATTAACCGCACTCCATCTAGTGTTCTCGATTTTCGGCGCCCATTGGATGTCCTTGCTGCTTCCTGTGAGCTTCCGTCTATTTTGCATTTGGAACCTCGAGTGTTTGGCTGCGTTGTGTATGTCCATTTACATGGGCATCAACGTACCAAATTGGAGCCCCGAGCTTTGAAATGTGTATTTGTTGGTTATGGTCGTGCTACTAAAGGATACAAGTGCTATCATCCTCCGTCTCGACGGTTCTATGTATCTATGGATGTTACATTTCATGAGGAACATTTTTTTTATGAGTCTTCTGCATCTTCCCTTCAGGGGGAGAACGTTGGTGAAGGGTCGAATGCCATAGATATGGAGTTTTTCAATGTTTTCAGGTTACAGGAAGAAAAGGACGAGCAAGGTAGTATCGAGCGCTCAGTGGGTACGGTGGGTGACATACCTCCTCTGGTAGATCAATCCTGCTTACCTACAGACTCGGTGGTGCAGTGTGACAGCAGTGATCGTTCTGACTCCTCAGTGGTTGGAGGTTTGTTTGATGATAGTACAACTCTCAGTCCTCATACTTCACCACTGATACAATCTTCTCCAGAGATGTCTCATGAGGTACATCCTATTTCCCCTTCTTTTTCTGATGATTTGAGTATCCAATCTGAGTCTGAGCCTGACACCTCTAGGTATAAGCTTCCACATAGGTCAACCCGAGGTATTCCACCTACATCTTATGAACCAGATCCTAACGCCAAAGCCAAATACTCTATAAATAGTCATATGTCTTCGCATAGGCTATCCGAGTCATATAAGTCATTTGTGCATCAATTATCTTCTGTATCTGTCCCAAGAAATTTGCAGGATGCTTTAGCAGATTCAAGATGGACTAAGGCAATGGCAGAAGAAATGGAGGCATTGATGAAAAATAGAACTTGGGAGTTGGTTCAGTTACCTAAAGGGAAGAAACCTGTGGGATGCAGATGGGTCTATGCGGTTAAACATAGAGCTGATGGTTCCATAGAGAGGTATAAAGCTCGTTTGGTTGCCAAGGGGTACACTCAGTCTTATGGAGTTGACTATCAGGAGACATTTGCTCCAGTAGCAAAGCTGAATACTGTGAGGGTGTTGCTGTCTCTAGCGGTTAATCTGGAGTGGCCTCTTCTTCAGTTTGATGTCAAGAATGCATTCTTGCATGGCGATCTTGAAGAAGAGGTCTATATGGATCCTCCTCCTGGAATTCCTGAACTAGAACAGTCTGGTATGGTGTGCAGACTAAGAAAGGCATTGTATGGCCTGAAGCAATCACCAAGAGCCTGGTTTGGACGGTTCTCCAAGTCTATGAAGGCTGCAGGCTATAAACAAAGTAATTCAGACCATACACTATTCATTAAACGAAGAGGTAACAAGCGTACTGTACTCATTATATATGTGGATGATATGGTTTTGACAGGAGATGATCAGGAGGAGATGGCCTCGCTACAAACGTACCTGGCTTCTGAGTTTGAGATGAAAGAATTAGGTAACCTGAAGTATTTCCTTGGGATTGAAGTAGCGAGATCTTCACATGGTATTTTTTTGTCCCAGAGGAAGTATGTTCTTGATCTCTTAACAGAAACAGGTATGCTTGCTTGTAAGCCTGCTGCAACTCCTATTGAGCAGAACCATAAGTTGTTTGAAAGCTACAATTCTGCTCCGACTGACAGAGGAAGATATCAGAGACTTGTGGGGAGATTAATTTATCTAGCTCACACTCGACCGGACATTGCCTATGCTGTTAATGTGGTGAGTCAGTTCATGCATGACCCACGAAAGTTACATATGGATGGAGTTGAGCGTATCTTGAGGTATCTGAAATCCGCACCAGGTAAAGGGTTGTTATTTAGTAAACATGATCATTTGGATGTTATTGGATTTACAGATGCTGATTGGGCAGGATCAGCAGATGATAGAAGGTCTACAGCTGGGTATTTCACCTTTGTTGGTGGTAATTTAGTTACTTGGCGAAGTAAGAAACAACAGGTGGTGTCTAGATCCAGTGCAGAAGCGGAGTATCGAGGTATGGCAAATGGTATTTGTGAGCTCCTATGGCTGAGAAGGTTGTTGATAGATTTGGGGTATAAACCCAAGGTCGCTATGAAGTTATTTTGTGATAATAAATCTGCGATTGAGATTGCTCATAATCCGGTTCAACACGATCGTACGAAGCATGTGGAAATTGATCGTCATTTCATTAAGGAGAAATTAGAGGCTAAGATTGTTGATTTCCCTTTTGTGAAATCTGAAGACCAGCTGGCAGATGTTCTTACCAAGGCTGTGTCGAGTAGGATATTTGATTGTTCACTTATCAAGTTGGGCATGTGTGATGTTTATGCACCAACTTGAGGGGGAGTGTTAAATTCCTAATTTATATGGGTTTTCTTGTAATTATAGGAATAGATGTATTTGCTATTTAGACCCTCACTTGTACAGGTATAAATACCTCTTTTATATGATTAATGAAATATGCTGAAATTATTAAACCCTAAACACATTGTTTGATAGCTCTAACTCAGCTGCCACTTCTGTCATTGAAGGTCTCATGTCTCTGTGAAATGCTAGACATCTAAATGCCAATTCGGATACCTTATGCACTGATGAGAGGGTCCAAGAATCCATATGGGGCAAGAGGAATGGATCTATGATCTCATCTAAACACCCCTTTCCAATTCTGTCAGTGGCTAGAGCAGCCAAATTCACTTCATTTTGGGGCCGACTAAAGTCCACTGCTTTCAATCCTGTTATGATCTCAACAAGTACAACACCAAAGCTATATACATCGCTCTTATCTGAAAGATGAAAGTTCTGATGGTACTGAGGATCAAGATAACCCGGAGTCCCCTGCGGAGCTGTTGAAATGTGGGACGATTCGGCCATGCCAAGCCTTGAGAGACCAAAATCTGCAACTTTGGCCTTGAAGTTGAAATCCAAAAGAATGTTGCTTGACTTGATGTCTCTATGATATATTGGGGGCTTAACAGCAGAGTGGAGGTGGGCTATTGCTTGAGCAGTTTCAGTGGCAATGGTGAGGCGTGTTGGCCAAGCAAGCCCATCACCTCTCTCCCTTTGTAAATGTTGACATAATGTTCCATTAGGCATGAACTCATACACAAGAATCTGTTCACCATGTTCTATGGAGCAACCCAATAGGCGGACTAGATTCGTGTGCCTTACAGAGGATATGAGTTTGATCTCATTCATGACTTGCTCAATGCTCTCACTGTCTCTATGTTTGATTCTTTTTATGGCAACCCATTCACAAATATCGTGGAGTTTTGCTGCATAAACAGTTCCAAAGGCTCCAGTCCCCAGCCTTTGTTTCTCTGAGAAGCCATCTGTGGCTTTCTCGATTTCTTTGTAGGGATAGATGTTAATTTTGCAGTTGCCTGTAGCTTCAGTTAGACGGCGTCTAGTGAAGTGTCTAATTTTCATTTTGGATTGCCGCCGAATGAAACAGAATATTAAACCCAGACTGACCATTAGAGAAGCTCCAAGAAAAATGCCTGACAAAAGGAGATTCCCAGATTAAGAACAAATTTATAGTTGTGAAAAAACTCATGTTTTAAATCATTATACAATATTGCTGCTAGCTCATAGATGGGGCATCAATGCTAACAGAACTGATATGCAGTTTTTTTTGGCGATGAAGATTGGTTGAATGAGGCATGGAAGTTGTGTCTAATTCATTGCCTCAGTTGGGCATATACACATACAGTTTGGTATACGAAATGAGACCTAGCTAGTACTAACATCATACAAACTCATTTGTGTGTGTTTGTGAGCTCCCCAATGGTATATATATTGTGCAGGTACATTGAAAGATTAGTTCCACTTGAGATTTCCTTGAACAATTAATATTTTGAAACTCTACTTTGCATCACTCTTAAGCTAGCTTTGGTTCTTGAATTTGTACATTATATTTTGGGTTGTTTCACTAATCAACTACCCATTGTACAAAAACTTCAGAAAGTCGTAACCCATCAAAATTCAAACAGTACAATGTATCCAAATCTGAGTTCCTTTAGTTGAAGTTGTCAACAACAAAAGTAGTGGTGGAGAAGCAAATTTTTATATATGTACTGTTTTCCATTAATTAATTAGTTCCAAGAGGAGTTAATAAATTACCTCCAACCAAAACGATGACTCTGGCAGTTTTTCCACATTGCCCAGACATGTATTTTGAAGCGTTGCACGCCGATTGGGCTGTTTACAAAACACAAGTCATATAACATTAAGACTAGGATTTCACATTCACAGTACAATATAACATTCTGAAATATATGGATGTAACCTTTGAGCGTCTCTCAATCAAGAATTAATACGAGTCAATATCCACAACACTAGCTATATATTACAGTCAACTTGATGCATAAAAATGATCATCACACATTCACACCTATCTTTTAATTAAAAAAAGTAGCTATTATTTTAGTCTTAAACAAAAATACTTTTCGGTATAATTATTTTCAGAACAAAAATCATGCCGTGGCTAGATTTCTTCCTGCCATATTTATACAATTGTTACAAAGAATATTACAATGGATCTATACAAGGCAATATTATAAAATACATCTAATCAAAGCCCAATCAAGAGGAATCTAATCAAGGAGAGAAATTATAGTGATGGATCAATCAATGAGAAATGTATATGTTTAAGTGATTCTCGTTCATGATTGAGTATATTTTAAATTTTTAGTTGTTTTGGCCTGAATGATTGAGTAATTTAAGGGATTGGGTATTTCACTATTTTGTGCAAAATGAAAAGTTTAAATTGAACTTTGTATAGACTTATCCTAAATAAGAACCTTTACGTCCAAGTACAAGGCATACAATTTTTATTCATTGTTCTTAACAATTGATGCCTAATTCTTTTTCTTTTTTTTTGGTCAAACAATTGATGCCTAATTCAAGATCTACATTTTCTTCAAGTTTGACAAAATTTAACTAACCTCAATGACGTTGGTCACACTACAAATTTGAAATCAATGGTCAAAATCGCCTACTGACTCTGGGCTAGAGGCCTCCGTGGCCTTTTCGTATTTTTGTGCCAAGTTGATGGCAATACTTAATTAAACATATCATTTGGACAATTACACTTCTCTACGCAATTGCCAAAAGATGCCTAAACTCCATCTAACTCAATGACTCATGTATATTAGGTAAGATTATCTATCCTTCATTCCTTCCTTTCTCTTTCTTTTTCTCATACGAGACAAATAGGATAAAAAAAATACAGAGAAAAAGAAAAGCTCCTAAATTTAAAAAGGAAACCATTGACTGCTGTGGGCTAAGTTGACCCCATAATGATGGACCGACCCCACAATTTGAGTTGCCATGATGTTAACGATCACAATTGCATTTTATTGGGCCCATTGTCAGGGCCCAGTTCGTTACATGCGCAATTTTGGTATGATAAATGGGGAAATTTCCCTAACTCAAAACCATATTCTACGCATTCCGTATCTGGCTGCTAAAGCAAATAATATAAATAAAAAATTTGTCGTCCAAAATTGATACGGACAAAAGGAAATATAAAAATTTGACATGCTTGTTTTTCAGGCTGTGTTCCTAGCTAGGCTCCTAATAATATCTCATTGAAAACAATTTTGTATCTAAGCAAATAAACTTTTTATATCTTGGTCTATAATTTCAAAGATATATTGAGTGAGTTAATTAAAAACGGATGCTGTTATTTCCACCGTCGTCTTAATTGACGAGTCTAATATTTTTTTTAGAAAAAAGGTTTACCACATCATCCGTTAAGATTGTTTAAATAATTTTATTCGTAGCACCTATAATTAAGTATAATTGATAATTAATTAGGCAATAATGAAGCATTCCGGCTGAAGAACTAACCTTTCCGGCAGCCCAAGCTGGACTTATACCCATCTCCGTCGAAGCCTTGGTTGCACTTACACCTGTACCCCTGACTCCCTTTGGGTGACAAAACCAGTGTACAATTGGCGTTCGTATCACAGTTGCACGGCCCTTCAAGCCACCACCCCAACTCCACCACCTCAACCTCCAGCATCACCGGCACCCCCGTGGTGTTTGACACCGGCGCCGATATCGACGACAAAAAGTAGTTACAGTCCTTGTGCTTAACGGTCTCGAAATCGAGAAACTCAATCGCCTTATTACTTTCGGCGTAGCAGCTGAGGCTGCTGTTGTCGCTGCAGTTTGGCGGCGCGTCGAAGCGCGCCTGGACGTGGATGTTGGGAATCTCGCAGCTGCTGGAGGCGGGTTCGTTGGTGCAGTTTTGGAGGAGAATTGCGTTTCGCTTGGAGGGGGCGAAGTTGGGGCTATACAACTGGTGTAGGCTCTGCAAGGGACGTTTGCATTGGCTTTGAAGGGTGATTCGGATGCTGTCGGGGTTTAGGGACTGAACTGGAAACTCTCCAATGAAGATGCCAACGTGTGCGGTGTCGCCGTGTGCGGTGCAGTTGAGGCGGATTTCGCAGCCGTCGGAGAATCCGAATGGGTATTTGACGGGTTCGTTTTCCTGGCTTGGACATGACCGGTTGCAGTGGGTTGATGCATGGCTTGTGATCACCAGTCTTGGAAGAAGAAGAAGAACAATTGTTATGAGGGCAAGAATTGTCATGGAATTCAAGTACTGGCTTTCAAGAAAAACAAGAATTATGGGACTCAAGTGTTTAAATGCATCAAATTCATAGCAAGTAAAGTGTCAAAAAAACTAAAGTGACACAATTTCTTAATTTAGTGACTTTTGGGAGTGATTGCTTTGGTTCTTCAACAGCTTTGATATTGATTGAAATGGATATTGGAGAGGATAGGAACCAATAAAATGTACAGAGAGAAAAACAGAGAGAGAGAGAGAGAGAGGAGGGAGTTTCCTCTTTCCACACTAGAGAGGAGTCTTGTCTGTGACACCAGTCTGTGTCTTCTTTGTATAAAATTGGCGTTACTATATATTTTATCCTAAGATGACAAAACTTTTCCTTTCAACATTGAACTTTAATTTGGTTGGAGACACGAGAACAAGGTGGGATTAGAGTTGATTAATTTTGTTATACGACGACTAAAATGAAAAGTTAGAAATCACGCTCGTAAAGTTGGGCATGAGTATTGTTTCCATATCAGGGTTTTTTGTATGATGATAATAATGAAAATTACACTATAGAACAAAGATTTGACTACACGGATTTTTAAACTTCAGAAATATACAACACCTAAAAATTTATTTTTCTGTATTTTTCAACCTCAAGATTTTATTTTTCTTTATGTTCCAAAAGTCAATGAAAATTACGTGCCACGCGCCTTTTCTTTTGACTGATGCATCCTCTATAAATGTATTTTTGTACAATGAAATTTCTGGCCCGTATGGCAAAAATTAGGAAGATCAAAGAAGTCAAAGCGCTTGAATTTATTTCCTGTCGAATTGGGCAATTGTGACAGCTTGGCTGCTTGAGCTTTCTATTTTTCTAATTAATATGCAAATTAACTTTGCTGGGTTTTTCTATTTTTCTTTTAATTTCATTTCAAATTTTTTTAATAAAAATCCTTACAATTACGGGAGCCTGATAAATAATTTATTTAATCACCTCGGCCTTTGGCATATTTAATCCAAGAAACCAAAAATAAATATATAAATATAAAATGGCATAATTAAAGTCAATCAATTTGCTGAATTTTTTTACATGGTTCTCAGCGGCTATGATTGTTTTTCTTTTTGTGGCCAATAGATCTTGGTTTTCATGATCATCAAATTTAGTGGAATGAATATGATAGAGGTAACTGGACAAAAAAAATAATGTGATAGGGATTGGGTGTGAATGTGGGTGGGGCCTTCACCTTTGAAGATTGAACAACGTAACAAATTCCCCGTGATCTTAAGCATTACATGTACACTATTATATTTGTACGTTGGCCAATTTGTAATATTCTACACGTACAGCACCGTATCATTTATATTGCACACGCAATTGGACTCATCACCTTGGTCGACTGTCTGCCTTGACTTAAATGCTTGCTTAAATTGAAAAAAAAAAATAACAAAAAAAAAAAATTAAAGCTTTTTTTTTCCCCATCACTTGGCAGTAAAATTTTGTAAATACAAAAAAAAAAAAAAAGATAAATAAAGCAAGGAGAAAAATAATCGATTCAACAACAATTATTGATTTTGGGTAGCTCTCAGCATTCTTGTTTATTCCTAATATTTAACTTGTCACAATCAGCTTCTAGAAACCTCACATTTTCTTCATTATCGATTTCTAGAACACTCACATTTTTTTATATTTATATCTTGTGATTTCAAATACTAGAGTCTAGACCACGAGAATAACAGTAATAAAGAAATTAGTGGCAATTAATGTATGTCGAGTAGGCGAAAGCTTGAAATATACAGGCACCCAACCAAATATAGGAACTATTGTCTCGTTTACAGAAAACATTTTGAAAAAACAGAAAAACAAAGAGAAAAGAGAAAAAAATAACGACAAAATATTAGTGTTGAAACAAATTCTCATAAAAAAAGAACAATAATACCACACTCAATGAAATTATCCCTGTATTTGTCGGTGTTCACTGTTTACAAGTTGTACCGGTTTATGTGGAGAAGACTATATAGTATACAAGGAAAATAGAATATCTGCTCCAATAATTGTGTTAGATAATTCTAAATTAATTAACAGCAATTAAAATAAACACACCTACTATCAAATCCCTAAAATTAGAAGGAAGGAATAAAGAAATATAATCTTCTAGCAGCCATGGTAATTTCAACAGGGACTGCCCATCTGAGAAAATAAAATAGATAGGAGTGGGGCACTCAGAAAACTTTGAAAAGCGCAAAAAACAAAATATATCAATTTTGGCGATGAATAAATAAAAAAAGTATTGGAATTAATTACAGTAAATTCGTAATCGATTAGGTATGCAGAAGAATCATCATCCTAACTATTAGATAAATAAAATAGACAAAAAGGATTAGGGCAGGTTTGAATCACCTCACTACAAGGCCCTCGATCCGGATCGATGAAGCAAGCATTAGCTATAGCAAACGTCTCTGAGTTTCAGTATGATGATGATGATGCAAAAATACTATACAAAATGTAAAATGCCTATTTTTCTTTTCTTATAATGTTTTAAATAAAGTTTTACAGACTCACAATTTGATATATATATATATACAGAAATGATCACTCGCTCACCATAGAGCTGGGAATTCTCCGCTCACCACAAAGCGAGGAATTCAATGATCGGGACAATCCATTTTTAGGTCCATCCTTGAGGGTCGTCCCTATAAAAAATCAGCTAAATCGATAATTGTTTGGTTCTCCAAACTTTGCAGACAAATACAATTCGTCAGATAAGGTAGAAATGATGTTAACAGTAATACACTGGCTAAACAGTTTCTGATTTAACTGATTTTTTGCAAAAGTGATATTTGAATGATGTTCTAAAATATGGACGATTCCGATCATTAAAATTCGTTGCTGGGTAGTTCTAATAACTTAATATTTTGGGACATGTTGGTAACATGGTATTAGAAGAGATCTAGAGTTTGAATTCTCCATGACCTAATTCTGTTATTAGTATATGTTTGCTCTCCATATACATGTTAGGATTCTATGTGAGAAAGGGTATTAACTTAATATACATTTTTTTTACTATAACTTAAAGCTTGTGAGCTAGTACGTGGTTGCCTAACATTGAGAAACATCATCTTGACTCTTAAAGAGGCTTTGACAACTTGAGTGGTACGTGATGCAAGTACTCTCAAGACCTCCACTAATCTGTTAATGTTAATTTCCTTAAAAATTAGAGAAAGTTGAAAGAAGTGACTAAGTACGTTAAAGTACCAATTTTAGTTACTGCCTCATAGATTCGTGATTCTTGCAATTGGATTAGGGAAGCAATTCTGCACGTTCTTCATATAGAAGTCAATGGATTCCACCAACGAATTACACTAAAATAAGAAAATACAAGGATGGTTCATATCCAATTATCCATAACAATGTGATGGAATATAGGGCCACTTGTTTAACTCTTCCCACACTCCGGGCTTTTTTTTTCCTAATTATTTTTTTCTGCCGCAAATGATTCCTCTTTTTGGAAAAATTAAAAAACCAAATACAAAAGGCTAGGCCCAAGGCCATCTCTGGATGCGGAAGTTGACAGTAGCCCAACCCAAGCCTAATGTTTTGGGGCCTGAAACACAAACTGAATGTTTTTGGACCAAATCATCCATAATTTCATAACCATAAAGTAATTAATACGAAAAAATGCTAAAAACTCATGTAGTAGAACAATATTATTCGAAAATAATGTACAAATTTCTTCTTCAGACAGATAAATTTACACAATATACCAGATAATCCAGTCTACGTGCAAATATAGATTTTAAACATATTTACAAAAGCATTAACGCATTTCTGAACACCCCCACCCAAAAAAAAAAAAAAAACTACTACAAATTAAGACAGGGTGATATAGATTTGATGGAGGGTAGGCTTAGGGAGCAGCAAAGGCATCATCGACCCACCTCTTTTGGTGGTGGTCCGATGAGTTGGAGGAGAAGGGGGAGGTGAGAAAGGCTTGAAGAGCGGTTCGAACTTTGTTGGCGCGCTTACGTTGGCGGATACGCCGCAGAACCTGATCTTTATCTAGGGTTTGGGAGGTGTGAGTGGGCTTTATATACACATGGCTGCTGATCATATGGTTTTGGATTTCTTCTGCTGGGTCTTCTTGCTCTTCTTCCTTCAATTTCAGGTTCACAGCTTCTGCTACAGAGGATAGGGTGGTCTTCGGCACCATAGAAGAGGAGGAGGATGAGGAAAACATTGTGAAGGATTAATGTGTTAATTCTAGATAGGTAACTAAAATAAAAGAGGCTGTGAAGTAGGAAGGGAAACAACCACTGAAGGTAGATTTAAAGGGTGAGATATTCCTGGTGCATGGAGTATTATAAATTATAAAAGAGACAAAGATTCTGGGTAGGTCGGTGAGTTGCGAGGTTCAAGGAGCTAGGGTATATCAGACACTCTGACTGTACAGTACAGTATGTCTGACAAAGTCGGTTACTAAAAATAGAGGCTACGTACGGAGGAGCAGTAATACTATACGGTTCCAGCACTAGTACAAGTTTCGTGAGTTTGGAATTTGAATTCCAACCGTATTTGATTAACTTTTAACTAAACTTTGAAGCATAAACCAACAGTAACATGTGATTCTTAATTTTTATTGCCTTATTGGGGTGCTCTTAGTGGGTTCTATACTTCTATCCATGTCATATCACTTTTTTTTAGGATTAGATTCCACATGTAGGTCTCTTTTGTATTAGATTTAAATATATCTATTGGATATAATTTTGATTTTTTTTCCCTTCCTTACCAAAAAAAGGGTTTAATTACTTTGGAAAACTTACAAACTAGGGGGATCGGGTAAGGCCAGTTTGGATGATCGTTTAGAATAGTCCTCCAGAGTCCAGATTATAAACATCGGGCTCGGGCCTGAGATTCCCCGTGACATTGAAAGCGGAGAGTGGGCTTCAAACAAACGGTCCGGCCCATTTTAAAGGCAAGGGACTGAAATGTTATTTAAAGGTCAAAGGGCCCAACACTTGATATCATATGGATCATATAAAGGGCTTTAAAAAAAAGATAATAAATAGGCCCATTATTCCAAACCACTTCAAGAAGAAAAAACCTCATTATGAATTCATGACATTGCAGTCAAAGTAAAAAGAAGGAAAAATATTACGAAAAAAGTGAGTGAGGATAATAGTATAGAGATAAAGTTGGATCAATCGATCTCACCAATTTTATATAGAGATAAAGCTTTACCCAACTTTTTCATCTTGTTAAGTTTATATACATAAGTGTCGGAAGATAATAATATTTTTGACATTTACAGTAAAATTCTTTTTTAGTTAGTGTGGCTTCGTCTATGCATGTGAAACAGATAGAAACTTGTTCACCATTAAAAAAAAAACAGATAGATATTTATCTACGCATCCAGGTGTCCTGCTCCTGCCTACATAAAAAGGTGAGTTCTACTAGTTGAGTGTAAGAAACAAAGCTAGCCATGCATTTATATTAGAGATCACAAATTTCTATTATTAAATAATGAACCAAGACTTAGTAATTGTTACCCATTATTATGGGTTCTTAAATGAGGAAAATTACGTGTCAGAACTCTGTAGAATTTAGAGAAGAAAAAGAGAAAAGATCGAACAACCCTTTTGTTTCTATACGGATCATGATAAGTTTCACCCTCACTGTTTGGAAAAGATATTTTGGCGGTGCTTCTCAAATGTTGAGTTTGGTTGAGATTTGAAAGAAAATAAATTTGAAAATTTAGTCATGAATCATGATAAACATTAATTCAAGATCAAAAGAGAACTGGGAGCTACTTAGCTGGCTAGGCCAAGTGTCTCCAGGCCAGCTGAGTTTAAAGAAATTAATCATGATCACCACCCACCCACCAGCATTTTGTTGAGTCCCCCTATTTTAATTATCTGATATATTTTATGGTTAAGCAACTACCAGCTGATTTTTTTTTTGTTAATTTCTAACATTTATATAAAACATGCACCATTGCGTAGAATTAATTATTGTGTATATATTATATAGAGACATATAATTAATGACAAACAATATATATTGATCATGGGTGGGTAGCAAATCGATAGAGTAGGTACAAAAAAAAAACCCATGTTGATGTTGTTCCATATACGTGCGTAGCACTATCAATAGCAGATTTACAACAATATTAAACTCAAAATTAAGGTACAAATTAGTATGTGGCTTACAAAATTACAATGCAGTGTTGCATATATAAATAAAATCACGTAATTTAATTACCCTGGTGACTTCCAAACAAGTATGCTTTTGTAGCTACTTAAAAAGGCTAATACTTTGTAAAGAGAATAAGAAGAAGAAGACAAAACCGAAGATATTAATCACTAATTCCCTCGTCCCTTCACCGATCGAAATATCGAACACTTTACCACAATTGCATTCGCAGAATTGGCAATGCATGTATCTACACACTCCATGCTTCATAGCGTCATGCCTGGAACAAGTGGCATATACGTGGCTTCCAACCATTGGTCACTAATTAGACACGAAACAATCAACAGAACCTTGGAAAGTGACAGAAAAACAGCAACCGTGTACGTGGCGTCTCGGAAGGCGACCTTGGGATTCGCTCTCACACCTGTCGCTATGTAAGTGGCGGTTCCACAAGCACAGTGACGGCCTATATCGGTCGGGTCAAATCACTTTCCCTTCTGGGTAAGAACCGGTTCATTGAACGTTGCCGCTGAGCAACCGGCAACGGCCTCTAACAGAAAATAGAGAGAAAAAGGAGCAACGGTCTTTGCTAACATTATTCAATTGGCAGCTTCATGAAAACTGCTCTTCAAAAGCTCTTTTGGGCGTTTGCGATCATTAGGTGTCATTCAGAAAGCTACACGCCAAGAAACCAATTGATCGACTTATAATATCTATCTATTTACTTGTTTAGGTCTAGCACTCACCGACTAATAAAAAACATTTTCACTAGTAAAGTAAAGAGTTAGTATAAGTCTTTAAGATTAACTGTAAAATCCTTAATTTACTAGGTAAATATAGTTTATGCACTATGTTGGAGAATACGACTAATTATAAGATGCATTAGAGCTATATAATATGTAATCCCATGTCCATTTTATAATTAGGAGACAGTAATTGGTATACTATAACTATATACACACAGATGACCTAATAGTGGTTCACAAGTAATTAAAGTAGGTGAAAAATCAACATATATAATATAATAAAAGTGTGTAATTAGACTCGTCAACTGTCTTACGCTTAAGATATAGAATTATCAATGCATGCACAAGACCTATCTTATAATCAATTAATTGTGAGAGTTTTTCATGTTATTTACTCAAAAATAAAAGTTTTTTTTTCCTGGGTATTTCCTCCCTCATCTTCAGCTTCCACTTGTTTTTGTCTTGGTAAAATAATATTCTGCTTTATCCCACCATTTACGCTATTGCCAAAAATATTTCAATCATGGAGCAAAGTCGCAGCTGCAATGTTATATATATTGTCACACACTTGAATTAAGCATAAGAAGGAATAAAGGCTATTAGCTAGCTTGTTTTTTCTTTATTTCCCTTTTCTTTCCGGTGATCAGCAACTCCTCTTATTTTATATCCCATACTTTTGGGACGATATAATAGTACTCTCTCCATTTAAACACATCCCATTTCCTTTGGTTATCTTTTAGATTTTATAAGGTGGGTGTGAGCGCCCTAACAATTCGGGCAAAGTGGCTGCGACGTTAAAGGTTCCTAATGAGCTTCACTTATATGCATGTATATCTTCAAAAATCAAAATCTAATATGCACGAACATAAATTAAAATATGCAGCAAGGATGCCGTTCCAATTCAACAAGCTAGGAAATATTGCATGGATGTGATTTACTGATTTCATAGTAAGTGATATGGTTAGTTGTTGTTTAGACTTTATGGTCGGCACAATAAGACCAACAAAGTCAGAGAGTCTTGGCTCAATATATATGAAACGTCAATGGCTCAATACATTTACATGCATGCATCAACAACAGCCATTAATCCATTAAAGTCTAATGGTGGACCATGGTGAAGCCTATTCCACAAACTTGAGCTTGCTGTTTTTTCCAACATAACACAAAATATAGCTACATTAATTTAGAACGATCAGCGATGTACCGATGTACGTGCATGTGTGCCCATCATCATGTCTTGGGAGAAATATATATATATGGTTCCTTAGTTTTTTTTGGCCAAATGGTTGCTTAGTTTACATATATAGTTTCTGTTGTGTGTCAATTATTTATATTTGTGTCCTTGTAGCTTTTGCTAAAATGGCTAAGGGCAGTGCTTTTGTTGTACCTCACCATTCATGTCCATGCAAAATGGAGAAAAGGGCACATCATATCACTGCTGCTTGCAAGTTGGTGCATATATATGATCTTTTAACTTTTGAGTACTAAAGTGACATTATAGCAGCATGCTTTCTACCCACAGTAAAATTATATTGAACCATTCATATTCATGGTGCGTGGTTAAAGTAGAACAATCATACAAGCAAGACAAAAGAGATCACGATCGACCAACACCTAAGTGACACGTACAAAACCCAAAGGCTAGGGGTAGCTACATATCTTACATATTGTAATGTCTACTGTGTAATACAAGATTGATTAATTATAAATGGTTTGTTCATATAACTGGTTTGTTCATATAACTATTGTAATTTTCTTTTAATGTAATCTATTTGCACTATGTATTTAGTCAGTAGACCCATATTTATATAGAAATCACTCTAAATATATACAAAGAGGCTATAAATCACCTATTTCGGGACTTAAATCTTATGTCAATTTAAATCGATTAAAAAAAAATAAAAGTAATCACAAGCGCGTACACTTAATGATGAAATCTTTTATTATTTTTTCAGTATCACAAGAGATATTAGATGATTGATTTTCACATTAAGCATAGATCTTATCTTGATTAATAGATCTTATATTTAGTTGAATGGTATAATTTGATAGTATGAAATATAGTTGACTTGCTCGTTTACTTCTAAATATATAATAATGCATAGTTGATTCAATATATAATAATGCATAGTTGATTCAAGCCTACATGTCCTTACTTGCACCAAGCTTTTTGTTTTTGTTTTATTAAGAAAGGGCCTAAACGGCTAATTAAGGCCCCGTTTGGGATTGCGTTGGAAGACCCAAAAGCTGCTGTGGATGACAATTCTCAATCACCTACAACAGTTTTGGTGTTTGGTAAAAAAATTAAAAAATTGTTTTTTCTCACAATTCTCAACTCCCTACAACAAAAACAGAAAACAGGTTTCTAGGTGCTTTTGAAAGCTGCAGTGAATCACAGCAACAATGAATATTTTATTTTACCCGTAATATCCTCATTGATTTCTATATTTTTAATTTGTTTATTTTAAATTAAAAAATATGTCTATTGTTAGTTATATTTTATATTGTAATAATTAATTATGATATTTTATTTGCACGATTAAAATTATAATATACCTAAAAAAATATTAGACATAGTTATTTAATAATGTTGTTCTTAGAAAATTAATGCTAATAAAAATTTGTAGCAAAAAATTTAAAAAACAAGTAAAACACATTTTATTTTTACCAAATAAATAAGTGAAAGACACTTTTTGCATCATGTCTATTTTAGTAATTATACACAGTCACAACACTTTTACATTAACATTTACCAAACACTTTGATACTGTTTTTTGCACTCAGAATACTTTTGAAAACATACTTTACCAAACACTCAGCTGCTTTACTTTACAGCTGACTTTACTTTACAGTTGTTTTACCTCACGGCTGTTTTTTCACACAGCAATACCAAACTGACCCTAAACATGATGTTCTTCCTTTGTTACCAAATTCAGAAAACAAAAATATAAATAAAAAAGGAGCAAGGATCGATTGTGTCCAATTGATGCAGCTTGTATATACAAAAACCTTAAAACATTCAAAATGATACCAAAAATATCAATATCCATAAGACCGGACCGCCAACTCCAACCGTTGAATCCTAACATCCATCCCAATTCCAATCCCTAATTCCCAAACCAACAAAACGAACAAAGACAAGCTAATTCTGAGCGTCCGACCCGGATTCTCCGCACCAGAAAATCTCCATCACGCAACCCCTACGTATCCCCTCACACGTGTCAAAATCATATCGGTCCTCTCACTCCCACCCCTCCTATATATTCATATTTATATATAGTCCCCTCTTCCTCATCTCCCGCCTTCTCTCGTTAATCAGTTTTGATAAATATATTACTGTTAAACCAGTTGGCCTCCTCTGTCATTCTCCTTCATTTTCTCTTCACCAATCACCACCCAACCAAATCTTCGAATCCTAATTCTAATCGATCTTCTCTAAATTAATTAATCTCAGTATCTGATTCAATATATTTTTCCCATTGATATAATTGATAATTGATAATTGAGACGTGAAGTGACAAAATAAAACACTCAAGAACAATATATATCGTTCGTATTAATGAGAGACGAAATAGAAGGCGGGATGTTTGGCGACGGATCCAAGGCGGCGGGGAATAAGTTCGGCAACCTCACGCATTCCGACCCCAACATATCTTCCAGCGGCGGCATGATGTCCGGCGACATCACCGACTACCCGATGCGCAACAGCAGCGCCTCCGCCTTCAGCCCCAACTCGTCCTTCGACCCGAGCCGAATGAGCGGCGAGGGTTCTCCGATGACCATGTCGCCATGGAACCAGACCAGCACTTCCCCATTCAACGCCTCTCCGTGGACCCCATTCGAAGAAAACGTCCCCCAGAACGGCCTCATCGGCTCTCTGGTTCGCGAGGAAGGCCATATCTACTCTCTCGCCGCCACCAGGGACCTCCTGTACACCGGGTCGGACAGCAAGAACATCCGGGTCTGGAAGAATTTGAAGGAGTTCAGTGGGTTCAAGTCCAACAGTGGGTTGGTGAAGGCCATTATAATCTCCGGTGATAAGATCTTCTCGGGTCACCAAGACGGTAAAATTCGGGTGTGGAAGGTGTCTTCGAAAGACGCAAGCGTTCACAAGCGTGCCGGGACGTTACCGACTCTGATGGACATTTTCAAGTACTCCGTGAAACCTAGCAATTACATTCAGGTCCGGAAGCAGCGCACCCTCTGGATCAGGCACTCGGACGCGGTCTCGTGTCTGAGCTTGAGCGAGGACAAGAAGCTTCTCTACTCGGCCTCTTGGGACCGGACCCTCAAGGTCTGGCGAGTCGATGCATCCAAATGCATCGAGTCCATCCACGCTCACGACGACGCAGTCAACTCCGTCGTCGCAAGCGTGGAAGGACTGGTATACACCGGAGCGGCGGACGGGATGGTCAAGGTGTGGCAGAGGGTGCAGAATGGGAAAGTCATCAAGCACTCGCTGGCACACACGCTGCTCAAGCAGGAGAGTGCGGTCACCGCACTCGCCGTCAGCGCGTCGGGTTCGATCGTCTACTGTGGGTCCTCGGATGGGCTGGTCAATTTCTGGGAACGCGAGAAGCAGTTCTCCCACGGTGGGGTCCTCAAGGGGCATAGGCTGGCGGTGCTGTGTTTGGCGGCGGCGGGGAACTTGGTGTTCACTGGCTCCGCCGATAAGACCATATGCGTGTGGAGGAGGGAGGGCGTCATCCACACGTGCCTCTCGGTTTTGGCGGGTCACACCGGACCCGTGAAGTGCTTGGCCGTGGAGCATGATCCGGACTCATCCAAAAAGGGCGATCACCGCTGGATCGTGTACAGTGGGAGTCTTGATAAGTCGGTCAAGGTGTGGGGGGTGTCGGAGCAGGCGCCGGAGCTCACTCCCATGGCCATGCAACAGCAACGCGCCGCTAGTTCGGATTCCGACTCGTTGCCGTCGGATGCAAGCTTCGCCTCTTCGGGTCGGGCCAGCAGCCAGAACATAAGGTACTAAGGTAGGGATGGATCCCAATGACTTCCTCATCTCAGAACCCAATTGTGAGTCGCCACGTGTCTCCACTCAAGATATTTGCCTGCTAGACTTTGGAGTTTCTTCTTCTTTTTCTTTGTTTGTTTGCTTTGTTTTTTTTTTTTTTTTTTTTCTTCTCAAGGAAATTGAATAGTTATTGGTGTTGACTGAGAGTGAGATGGGTGGACTGTAATATGAGAAATAAAGTTCTTTTTCTTTTTTAATGTAAGAAATGATTGGCATGATCTCCTCATCACAGCAATCATATTAGGTGCTTTAATTAATTTTCAGTCTAAGAAATGGTTGGCATTGTTGACATGTATATTTCTTGCTGTGAAGTGAGTTTTGGAAAAACAGAGAAACTATTCTATTATACATGTAACGAATAACGATTACAGGCTATTTTTGCAAATCTTAAAAAAATGATGGAAGAAAAAAAAAAATCTGTCATGGAACCCATAAATGTAATACAATTTGTTATCACCCGAAAGATGGATGAATTTTCAATGTGATAGTGTACGAGAATGGTATGCTCTTGCCTCAGGTTGCCTTTGTGAACTTAGACCATGCAAATGACCACTTCTACTACCAACTGAGTTCAAGTCTAGGCCCAGAGGAACAACTGGATCTCCTCCTTCTAGCACTCTGAGTACCTATATATGCCGAAAAGAGACAATTTCAACTCAAACAGCTTGTCCAGAAAATGGGAAGGGATTTCATTTTTTTCAGAAGATATATATATGTGCCAATGTCAAGGAAATTAAAGATATGGAAATTAAGCTAGGAAACCTTTGACATTGGGGGTCTGGAATCAGGATCTCGACGTAGACACAGAGAAGCAGCACGTGCCATCGCCTGTAGTTGGTGGGGGAAGTCAGGGGATTCATCAGAGGCCAAGTTTGGATCAAGCAACTGATAAGATTTTGGTGATATATGGTTGGGGTCAAATGCAGCAAATGGGTAGAACCATTCTTCCAAAAAATGATGTCCCTTGACATATTGCAGTTCACTGATTCTTCGACCTGTCATAAGCTCCACTAAAACCACTCCAAATGCATACACATCAACTTTATGTGTACTTTGAACTCCATCCACATACTCTGGTGCAAGATACCTGGAGATCACATTGAGTTTGATCAGACTACAGATGGAATTTCTTTTTTTCATTTCCCCTTGTACAGATCATTATGTGCATATAATTGAATTGCTTTTGTAAAAAAATATTGGACCCATATCAAGCAGGATTCAAAGAAAGTACCCTGAAGTTCCAATCACCCGGTCATCAGTGCCAGTCTCCCATTCAGAGTGCCATCTAGCAAGCCCAAAATCCGCAACCTAATGAAATAACAAATGAGTAAAGCATTGTAGTAGCATCTTACACCATATATTGAAGCATGTTCCCATGTCTGATAACAGACAAGTAAAAGAATTAATAGTCTGCCTGGCAAATTGCAACGCGAACAAATTGAAAAATCATGGATGCAATATCAAATTAAGAAATAGGATCTGTCATAGAGAATGACATTCTTTTAAAACTAAATGTTATAAAATCCAAGGATCAGTTTCAAGTACCAGAGGTTCAAAATCGTGGGTTAGAAGGATATTGTTTGGTCGGAGGTCTCTGTGTACTATACAGCCGACCCTACAATCTTCATGAAGATATCTCAACCCACGAGCAGTTCCTGTTGCTATCTTTAGCCTTGATTCGCAATCCAGAGGGGTCCTGTTTCCTACCATTCAAATAAATGTAGTATAATCAAATAAAAGCTGCAGAGTAGTTTACATGCAGAGAGAATGCCATGTCCATGAAACTGAAGGAGCTGTGGAATATGTTTTCATAAGCCAACAACCAAAGAAATCAAAAACTTGAAGTGAGAAAGGAGCATACCATGTAAATGGAAATCCAACGAGCTGTTGCAGATGTACTCATAAACCAATACCCTTGCCTTGCCTTCAATACAATACCCAATGAGCAACACAACATTCCTTTGTTGCGCACAGCTCAATACTCGCACTTCCCTGCAGAAGTCAGCATCTGCTTGAGAGCCACCAAACTTCAACTGCTTCACTGCAACAACTTGGCCGTCTCTCAATAACCCCCTGTGCACCACACCAAAACCACCTTCTGCCAAGAAGTTAATATCTGAGAACGCGTCTGTAGCTTCCTCTAACTCTTTGTAAGAGAACTGTTTTGGAGGTTTTCCAAAAACCGGTGTTTTGTGTTGGCATAGAGAGCATAAAGGAGGAGGTATGGAGGAAGTTCTACCCAAAGAAACAGCATCCCTGATGCTTGAATTTATAATGTAACCTTTGTTATGGGTTTCCATGGCCCCTACCCTATCTTTCCTTGTATCCTGATCAAAATGTGCATACTCATCAAACAGAGTTTGGAAAGTAGGAGATCTTACTTTGTGGGCATTTTTATTATTTTGGGGCATTGGGGGCTTTCCATCACCAATGTGATTTTGGGAGATCCAAAAGACACTCTGATTAGTAGCTACAGTTACTGTTTGGGGATTAGGCAGAGTTATGAGCGTTTCTCCAATTGAGTCAAGTTCTTCATATGGATCTTCCCAATCATTCGGTCTGTGATTTCCTTTTTGCGATCCTTCATAAAGAGGGTTCTGTTCATAGACAAGAAAGAGAGAAGTCACAGTGTCATAACTAGATGATGAACCTTCTCCTGTGGTTCTTGTGTAGGAGGTACTTGGTTCTTCAGGACTGCTCACTGGAGTGGAATGCTTCATCCTATGCCCTTCCAATTTTCCAGCACGAGTTCCTGGTGAAGAAGCAGCAGAAAAGAATGGGGTCCGGAGTTCATCTGAGCATGCTAGATTGAGCCTCAGGACTTTAGGCTGAGATCCGTTCATCACTACAATGTTGCATCCAAGTTCCTCCATGCAATGCTTCCGCTCTTGCTTCAATTTTCTGTTACAGAAAACAATCTCACTAAAAATTATGAAGAAAGATAGGTCACTTCAACATACACGTTGAGATGAAAAGGTAAGAGAACTACTACACAGATTTCAGAACATCACGTTTTCTTAGGTTAGGATAGTAGTAGATGTGTGAACTTGTGAAGGATGCAATAGACCCACATAAGCATGCACCTAAATTAATAGCTCAGAAATAAGAAATAATACTTTTTCTATGTTTAATTACTTGTCCAGTACGACCCAGTTGGCTCCATTGCTTCTTGCTTCAGCCGCCACAGCACCACTAGGTGTACTTAAAACTACCTTAATCCTCACTGTTACCTGCAAGTATGATCATAACTAGTTAGCTGCCTAGTAGCTGAAACTGATAAATGATTGAACCTAAAAGCAGGATGGACCACTATACTTTATTAATTATTTCATTACTCAAGGCTTATGTAGCTAAACAAGTATTCAGTATATACATTCTTATAGAGCATTTACACCATTGCAGGTCCGTTCCTTATTATAAATTATGTGAACAGAGTAAATTAGAAATCTGATTCCTGCATATTTCTGGGTGAAATGTGCAGCCTGGTAACAAGAAAAAAAAAAAAAAAAAAGATTGTGCAAGCAAATTCAAATGATTTGATGCGGGCCACACCATAATTGGTTAATAATAATAATAATTTCATAGTTCATATAGAAGATACGATTCTGTGCATCCAATTGATCTTTTTCTAACATGATTCTCACCCCACGACATGTTGTAAGCACATGCCATGTTCTCTCAAATGATTAACTTAACTTGTTTGTGCCTAAAAAGTAAAAAATAAAAAATAAATACAGAATCTACTAATTCTGACAACCCAATGATCAATAGCGAATTTGCGAGAGACACTACGAGCCAAATGATTAATCTTTTCATATTTAAGTTTAAATATTTATTTTTTATTATTTTAATTATAAAACCATCCTTTATTATATGTTCAAGTGTTTAACTTATGATCTTGGCCAAAAAAAAAAAAGTGTTTAACTTATGATCGTAAAATCCAATTGAAAATTGAATGGAAGTGTAGAACTGATTTGTTTATAATTGTAAATAAAAAGATAAAGCCAAAAAAGAAAAAACAAATACAGCAAATATGACAAAGTGGGACGTGTACGTCCACGTGGTCTTATTGTAAGCAAGCAAAGTAGCAAACCAAACGACGTGGTGTTGTCGCTTAAGGTTAAAAAAGAAGGGCGGTTAAAAAGTGGTATTATCGGTAATTTAGGAGAAACGACAAATTCACCTGGATTTGGTTGTAAAACTGAAGCACCATCTGAGAACAAGACTCCGAGATCTGGCAAATCCGATCCGGCAAATCGTCCCTGTGTCTACTCCCACAATCTCCGGTCAACTTTGGAAAGTTCCAGAATCTGGTACCTGTCTCGCACATTCCACATTAGAAACACAAATTCAACTGCAAAATTCAAGGTTACAATTTGAAAAAAAGAAAAAAAGAATTACCAATTAAATTACCGGTTTTAGCGGCAGAGAAGACGGCGAGTAACGTAACGCAGTCGCCTGGGTGAACGACGTGAGTGAGAGCCCAGGCCAATGCGGTCTTGGAGATCACCTTCTCTGCCTTCACCGCCACTATCACCTTATCAGCCGCCGTGGCGTTGGCGGCGCGTTCCCCAACCCCAAACATTGCTTCCTCAGGATTCAAACCTCTCTTTTTTCAAGTGAGAAGGGACTGAAACAAAGTCGTGGAAAGTGTGGAACTTTGGAATATGAAATTGGACTTTGTGTTGTGTTCGTTAGGAGGATGATAATAACAGGCTAATAATGCCAACCCTGGTTAACAGTTAACTGACCCCAGTTAGGCCATGAACATTATTAACCATGGATAAATGATAATTAATAGGTTTCGTCTAATTTACTTTAAATGTCTGTCTTTTGTCCCCTTTTATAAAATTTTTGTTGTCCATTTATTACTCTAAATTTGGTCACTTTCCAATTAATTGGTATTTTTCTATTAAATGGTTTTCACATTGGTCACGCTGAGCCTGCAATATGCATTGCAATTTGTAACCTAGCTAGCTTGTTATATATCACAATCATAATTTATCAAATTTCAGCAAAAACTATAACTGGCTCGTAGAGCTAATATAATTCTCTATTATGTGGGTAACGCATGTTCACATAAATTGACGAAAGTAGCCCTTAATTATCAAAAACACAGAAAAAGACAATACGGGCTGGTGAAGGCTATAAAAGACTATTTAGCTTTTGATTTGGTAGCAATTTCATGCAACAAACCCGGAAGGAAAGCGCTGTCTTGCTCGTCGTTTCTTAGATTTTGACTTGCTATTAAGATGAATCAATGAATGCAGATGAGACTCATTGATCCAAAATATATGTTTAGCAGCGCCGTCCATGGCCTCAAAACAATTATTTTTTCATTTTGTTTTTTGGTTGGTTCTGCCAATTAGACAAATTGATTTTGATTTTTTAAATTTGAAATCATGTCATCTTCATATTGATTTGACCATTGTATATTTTTGTCTAACCTCTCATATTTTGGAGGATTATATATATTGAGCTGAAAACATATCTAAAAAGGTTGGTCGCATTTATGGTTATGTGCTCAAAATAGACCAGGGACCAGCTTCGAAAATAATTGATGGCATACCTTAATCTAGTGATTGTTTGGTAGGAGTCGGGCTTTGTAAAAGAAATCCAAAACTTTTGGGTCTGTATAGATCTAGAGTAGTGTCTGGCTAGTTTGGGTTGTTTGGACTTTGGCCCGCCATTTTACCAAAAAAAAAAGAAGGGAGTCCAAAACTTCGGGCTCTAAATTAAAATACTTATTGGGCTTACTGTCCACCCAACCCAACCAAAGTGACAAATCTTGCGGAAGGGGAGTCAAAAACCACATATGCTCATCTCCGAGCAAATTTTTTTCTTTAACCAATAAATAGATTATTACAAAATGGAAGAAAAAAAGTTAGAAGACACCCTTCATTTTTATGGTTAAAGAAAAAAAATTTGACTAGATTAGATTGGATATATTAATGGCTAGATTTAAGTGTATTAATTGAAGAAAGAAAATAAAGGATGTCTTCTAACTTGAAAGAAAAAAAAAAATAGTCATTTAACAGATCTAATCCAATCCACTTATGCATCAAATTAGGCGTAATAATACATCACTAACAACATTCATGTATCTTGTATCACATGATTTTATTTAATTAATGACTTTTAATTTTGAATATTTTCAAAATTATTTCCAACATTATCATCTAGTCAACATCTTGATAAAGTTTGGCATGAAGACGTGGGGTGACGAGGACCTCCAGAGGGGTTGCCTTCATGTTGGTTATTCCAGAAGTCTCACCCATATCAACTGGTTCATCAGATGGGGTTGCAATTTCAAACCCATGTAGCAATTGAGCCAGAGTAAGTTGCACAACTTGAAGAGCAAAAGAGATTCCTGGACATATTCTTCTACCACTTCCAAAGGGTATGAACTCAAAATTCTGGCCCCTAACATCAAAATCCTTGCAAGTTGTAAGAAACCTTTCTGGTTTGAAGAAGGACGGGTCGGGCCAGACATTTGGATCCCGCTGAATCTTTGAAATATTGAAAATAAGACGCGTGCCTGCAGGTACATGGTAGTTGTGTAGGGTGCAGTCTTCGATGGATTCATGGGGTACTGAGAGTGGTGCAGCAGGGTACAGACGCAAAGTTTCTTTGATAATGGCTTGGAGATAGACTAAGTTTTTCACATCTGATTCCTTCACTTGCCTTTCTCTACCAACATGAATGTCTAATTCATCTTGGGCTTTCCTCAAGGCTTCACGGTTGTTCAATAGTAAAGAAAGAGCCCACGTTAATGTCACTGTAGTGGTGTCCGTTCCTCCTAGAATAAGAGCCTGTGCAAATGACAAAAGACAGTTCAAACTGTTGAGAGTAATGTGGAGTAATGTCCCACATCGGAAAACTAAGGCTTAGCATATGTGCTTATAAGTCTTGGGCCTCTCCACCCATTGCCAATTGGTTTTGGGTTGGATGTTCTAATTCTATCATGGTATCAGAGCCAGGTTATCCGCGTGTAAGGCCCAACGGCCACACGTGCTCCCACGTCACCCAATACAATTTGTTCACGTGTAAGGCTCAAAAATATCGCCACACGTGCGGGGGCGTGTTGAGAGTAATGTGGAGTAATGTCCCACATCGGAAAACTAAGGCTTAGCATATGTGCTTATAAGTCTTGGGCCTCTCCACCCATTACCAATTGGTTTTGGGTTGGATGTTCTAATTCTATCACAAACTAGGCGCTTACGTACACTCAATGTCAAAGCTCAAAATAGCATGCTTAACAAATTAACCATCTAGCAAGGGCGTAACGAGAAATTTTGCCAAGGAGGAGCTAATATTACCTTAAAGCTTAATGACTATGTTTTGCCTCTAGGTACAATTATATTATAATCCTCGTAATAATAAAGATTTAAGTCAAATCTTATAACAGAATAGCTAATATGAGGAACTAATTATAAGAGCTCTTAGATAAATTCAATGGCACATAATTAACATCACCTATATTCATTTTATTACCTAATAACCTATTTTCAATTACTAACCATTAAAGAAAAAAAAAAAAAAACACCCAAACCCATATGATTATTTTGTATTTATGTTGTAGCCCAAAAGTATATATATAGCCTACCTAATTAAGAGGTAGCTCAACCTAGCTATTAAGTTTTAGCCCATTTTTCCAGTCAAAATTAATTTTAAGAAGTAGAGGACTAATTAAAAAATTAGGCTCAGAATCAGTACATTAATTGGGCTAACTAACTCTTAATTGGGTGGGCTATATATGTACTTTTAGGCTACAAAAATATATAATAAGAGATTTTTTTCCACGCTACCTAAGCTACAGCCCATGGTAACCCCAACCTAGTTCCTCACCTGAAGTCTAGGATTAGATTGAATAGGTTAACTTACAAAAATCAATGTATAATTGAAGGAATAAGGTGGATCAGTCATGAGGAAAACTTATCCCTTCCAAATTTCACAAAATGGTAGAATATCTGTTATGACTAATCCAACTTATTCCTTCAATCTTTTGATATACTTGAGTTAACTCATCCGATCCAATCTTTAGCAATCAACAAGGCCACAAAGTCCAACCAACTTGTCTTTGGTGGTGATGAATGTCATTCATTAAAAGCAGTATAAGGGTTGCTTTTGAATTTGTTGAATAGAGAATATATTAGACTAGTTAGACTAGGGGCGCATACGTACCAAGCAAGTAGCTTTGTTGACTGTATCAGCAGCAGTAGTAAACCCTTGTATATTGTCATCAAGAACGGAAAGCATCATGCCCATGAAGTCTTTTCCATCAATACCAGTGTTTTGCTTATGCTCATCCAACCATCGTTGAAGCACACCATCAAGTTGTTTGGCCGTCTTCTTCATGGCCTTCTCATACCCACCCAAATCGAACCACCTCAGAAATGGAACTGCATCGGACATCACAAACTCACCGCCCAGTTTGAAAAATCCCCTCAACGCCTTTCGGCACATTTCATTCTCTTCCTTCTCATGTTCAGACGTAGCCCCAAGGAAGCGCTTCCCAACAATCATCCTGAACATAACGTTCAAAGTTACATCTCCGAACCACCTCTTCATCTCCACCAACACCTTTTCTGAGCTTCCTCTGTTTTGCTCCCATAAATCGTATATAAGTTTTGTACAAGCCTTCACCTCGGATTCACGCACGGGCTTGAGCAACTCCAAGCGGTGGTTGGAGAGGAGCTCGAGCGTGGCTACCTTGCGCACCTGGCGCCAATAAGAGCCATAGGGGCTAAACCCAAACATGGCATAGTCGTATCCCATAATCTCTGCAGCCAACACTTTTGGGCGGCTGGCAAAAGCTTTATCATTCGTTGTTAGACACTCTTTGGCCACACCCCAACTGCTTACAACAACAGCAGGGTGGATGCCTAGCTTCATTGTGAAGAGAGGTCCGTACTTGTCAGCCATGTTGCCTAAGATTATGTGCGGTGGTGCTGAGCCTCGTAAGAGGGGAAGGTGACCAATTAAGGGCCATGCACCGGCCAGTTCAGGGGGTCCCCTCTTCTTGGCTTTGTCTTTGGCCAACTTTTTTGATATCCATACAAGTGAGGAAAGAAATAGTAAAAATGC
Organism: Dryas octopetala; assembly: GCF_963921425.1. NCBI lineage: Eukaryota > Viridiplantae > Streptophyta > Magnoliopsida > Rosales > Rosaceae > Dryas > Dryas octopetala. Next base: position 1,920,594 of record NC_141372.1, read on the forward strand.
AAAGGTAGCCCAAATGGGATCTGGAAGAGGCAACTCCATGGCCATGGGAAGCAGCTTTGAGGTTGCCAACCCGGCCACAACTCCAATTATTTATAAAAGAACAGATAAGCAGCAACATATGGTCCATATATATTATGATATTATCTACCCCCGATGACTCCCATTAATTGACCTTATCTCCAATATTTAATTGTCCAAAACTACCAAGTGTCTATTTCTCTGGTGCACACGTACGTGTTCTGACTTAACCCAAAAACCAAAGAAAAGAAGGGAATAAAGTAACAACCAACATCTCTCCGAGGCTAGTCACGTGACACCAACAGAACAAGTTGACCAAGATCATGGATGATCTGCACCAGCTAATGGACAACCTTAAACTAGGACCACTAGTCTCTTATCTCATTGATAACTGTGAAACCAAAAGCTTCTTTAGGTTTTCTTGTATTACTTCATATATAAAGATCATATTCTGCTTTTGGCCAAAAAAAAAAAAAAAAAAAGATCATATTCTGCTTGCTGTGTGTTGAGCCGCAGCCTATTGTACAAAACACTTCTCAAGATTCTTAATACAATGTCAACTTCAAGCCATCAAGTCTGATTTCAGCTGAGTGTTAACTTTATCGGAAAGCATCCTATTAATGTTATTAGTATAAATTTAATTTAGAAATATAACTATATATATATATGTTATTTCAACGAGATTTATAAATTTTAAAATATTTTAAATATATATTTGATCTACTATCTAAATTGAAAATGGACTTCTGTCTATTAATTCGTTGAGAGATTAGTTAAATGTCAATTTGGTTTTGCTGACCATAATTTCTTGATGACGTGGCGCCATCTCAGCAAACATTTTTCGCCAAATGAGTGACAAGATGACACATGTCCACTTAACCCCTGACAAGGGCCCACAAACTCATCATCTCTTTCTCGCTCGTCAAACACAGATGAGAGATTTATATTCAAATTTGGAGGAAAACGTAATGTTTTTGGGAGATTAAATTGTCAGGAAAGCGTTCGACGAGCAGAAAAGAGGTGATGAATGTGTGGGCCTGTGTTAGGTGAACATGTGTTGCTCATTTGGCAGGAAAGTTATGCTGAGTTGAAGCCACGTCACCAATTAATCCCCGTCAGCAAAAACAAAACTGGTATTTAATTAATCTCTCAACAAATCGATGGACGAAAATCCATTTTTCAATTTAGATAATAAATCGGGTGTATATTTGAAATCTTTTAAAATTCATGGACCATGTTGAAATGACATATATAGGTATGTGTCTAAATTGAATTTATGTCAATGTTATTATATTCAACAGAAGAAATAAGAAGAATTTGTATATTGATTTGCTTGTGTTGCAACATCATATTGTTAGATGGAGAAGATATATATATATATATATATAACAGTTCTATAATAATTTTTTCCATAATAAATAGATGAATTACAGATTTGGTCAACTTATTTTATATCTAGTCCAATTTTGGTCCACGATCTTTTTTAAGTTTTGTTTTGATTCACTAATTATTTCACTTGTTCAATAAATATCCAATCCGAAATTTCAGTTTTGGGGTTTATTATTTTAAATAATTTGGGTTGTGTTTTCTTCAATTATAATTGAAGTATAAGTTATATTTCATCATTTCTTAGTTATAGGAACCAATTTGGAATATTAGAATTTAAGAGAATTGAAATTGGGTGAAATTTGAAAAATTTGAAAATTTTCTTGAAAAATTGGTTGTTTCGGGTGCCCTACTTTGAGGTTAATTATCTTGAATTTTAGAACTCTATTTTGAATAATATTTATATGGGTGTAAAGAGGAGAGGTATAACATTAAACCAAGTATATGTTTGATGAATTTGGGTGACATTTGATAAGGTAAAATGTTGGCAAAATTTTAAAAAATAAATCTGGACATTTATTGAACAAGTAGAACGATTAGTGGATTAAAACAGAAATTAAAAAAGGTCGTGGACCAAAATTGAACTAGCTATAAACTAAGTGGACTAAATCTGTAATTTAATTCCTCTAAATTTTAAATTAAATTAATTTTGTTGTGATAGTTTTTGAATTTTCAATTATTTTGGAGATAATAATTTATTTATTTGGCCAAACTCACCTTGCATGCCCGTAATTTATTTATTTAATGTGATATATATTGTTAACTTATGTTTTAGGAGGTTAATAGTTGACTAACTGTAGGCGTTGATTGTTCTTGTGTTAATCTGCATGCTTTTGATTTGTTAGCTTTATTCTCTTACCTTGTTCATATAGTTTGCTTTTCTCTCCCATGGTGTGGAAATTTTTTGGCTACAACACGGCCACAAAGGGATTATATAGAAAAATTACTCGCATATTTGATACAAAAGAAAGATATAAAAGCACTTAAATAGTGGACTAGTAACATATACACATTCATGTAGCACATGATTTTATTTAGTAACTTTTCATTTCCAGGATTTTCAAATTATTCCCAACATTATTAGATATCTAGTCAACATCTTGATAAACTTTGGCAGGAAAACGTGGGGTGACAAGGACCTCGAGAGGGGTTGCCTTCATGTTGGTTAACCCAGAAGTCTCACCCATATCAACTGGTTCATCAGATGGGGTTGCAATTTCAAACCCATGTAGCAACTGAGCCAGAGTAAGTTGCATAACATGAAGAGCAAATGAGATTCCCGGACACATTCTTCTACCACTTCCAAAGGGTATGAACTCAAAATTCTGTCCCCTAACATCAAAATCCTTTTGAGTCGTAAGAAACCTTTCTGGTTGGAACTTGGATGGGTCGGGCCAGACATTCGGATCCCGCTGAATCTTTGAAAGATTGAAAATAAGGTGCGTGCCTGCAGGTATATAGTAATTACTTACAGTGCAGTCCTCTATAGATTCATGTGGTAGTGAGAGTGGTCCGGCAGGGTATAGACGCAAGGTTTCTTTAATAATGGCTTGGAGATAGACTAAGTTCTTCACATCCGATTCCTTCACTTGCCTATCTCTACCAACATGAATGTTTAATTCATCTTGAGCTTTTCTCAAAGATTCACGGTTGTTCAAAAGTAAAGAAAGAGCCCATGTTAATGTTACTGTTGTGGTGTCTGCCCCTGCTAGAATAAGAGCCTGCAAATGACAATATTTAATTAAACATGTAATTAAAAAATATTATATTGGCGCTTTCATTTCCATGCCAAACTTTTATTGATCCAACAATTATATATCTTGAAACGGTTGAAAATATTAAACCTACTGTCAATTTTATGAGTTAATATATGCTAATCAGAATCACTTTTCGCTTGCGCGACTGTTTTTGTTGTTTCTATGTTATCTTAGCTCGACCACTCGCATGCATGTATCTTAGAAATATTCCGTGTACTAAGAAAAATTAGATGACCAGCCCCATGACAAAAAAGTCAAATTTGATGGCAAGCCACTTGTGCCAAAATCGTAATAAAGCAAGAGAATAAATTGCTGGGGTCCATGGGGACATCATAATCTGTTGACAAGAACTGTTGATTAACATCTTGTTTTGTTGTCTCCACAATAAGACAATTAATTATAAGATTGGTCAGCCACGTACGGTTCCTTTTCTCGATCTAATTGAAATTTTGACATAATTAAGAATCAATAATTTTTTTCCTGGGTACAAAAAAATCAATAATTTAGAGTTACATACTGACATGCGTGTACTTAATTACGTATGGAGAATAAATCTTTAAAAATTATATAATCTCGTTTGGTGTTAAGATTGAAATAGATATATCAACTGATTAAATTATGTGTATACAAAGAAGAAACTTATTCTTTGAAAGAATTATAAGAAGTAACCTTGATGGATATAGGCAACTTGCAATGCAATAATAACATTGATCATAAGCAGCAAAAAGAGAAGAAAAAAGGGGCAATAATTTTGTTTTAATAATTTTAAATTATTGGAGGGAGAGAGGAGAGAGGTAGAAACACATACCATGCAAGTAGCTTTGTTGATTGTATCAGCACTAGCAAACCCACCAAACCCTTGTGAACTGCCATCAAGAACGGAAAGCATCATATCCATGAAGTCATGCTTGCCTTTAACATTCTCAGAAGAATTAGTATTAATTCTGTTTTGCTTATGCTCCTCCAACCAACCTTGAATAACATCATCTATTTCTTTGGCCGTCTTCTTCATTGCCTTCTCATGTCCACCCAAATCCAGCCACCTCAGAAACGGAACAGCATCCGACACCACAAACTCACCTGCCAATTTGGAAAATTCCCTAAACGCCTTTCGCAACCTTTCACTCTCTTCCTTGTCATGCACTGTAGTAGCCCCAAGAAATCGCTTCCCCAACACCATCCTAAACATAACGTTCAAAGTTACGTCTCCGAACCACCTCGTCATGTCCACCAACACCTTATCTGAGCTTCCTCTGTTTTGCTCCCATAAATCGTATATTTGTTTTGTACAAGCCTTCACCTCGGATTCACGCACGTGCTTGAGCAACTCCAAGCGGTGGTTGGAGAGGAGCTCGAGCGTGGCTACCTTGCGCACCTGGCGCCAATAAGAGCCATAGGGGCTAAACCCAAACATGGCATAGTCGTATCCCATAATCTCTGCGGCCAGAAATTTAGGGCGGTTGGCAAAAGTTTTATCATGAGTGGTGAGACACTCTTTCGCCATATCCCAACTGCTTACAACAACAGCAGGGTGGACACCTAGCTTCATTGTGAAGAGTGCTCCGTACTTGTCAGCCATGTTGCCTAAGATTATGTGCGGCGGTTCTGGCCCTCCTAAGAGTGGAAGGTGCCCAATTATAGGCCATGCACCGGCGGCTTCCGGGGGTACCCTTTTTTTCTTTGCTATGTTTTTGTGGAACTTTTTTGATATCCATAGAAGAGACAAAAGAAACACTAGAATTAAGACAAAGATGGCAAAAGGAGAAGAAATGGGACATGGAAGAGGGAACTCCATGGAAGGCTACAAACGATTACAAGCTTGAATTTCCCATTAATAAAGGAACAGATACGCACCAAAGATCGATATTACCCGCCCCCACCAATTTACCCTATCTCCAATTATCCTCTTAGACAAATGGATATGACGTACAATTGGTGGATCTCCAATTATGCTCTTAGACAAATGGATAAGACAATGGGTGGGGGGTGTAACTATGTAAGGATTTGTTGGATTTGTCATTTGGGTACAATATTGGGTGTGGATATTTTGCCTGAGGCCCAAAACAAGAAAACAACAGCAGGCTATTCCTGGGCCTAGCTATACCCAAAACAATCAACCACATGCACAAGAGGGTCCTGATGGATATGCAATCCTAAACCAAAGACAGAAATCAGATACCTTAATAGTATATTAAATGATCAGTTACATTGATCAATGACATACATTCATGTAGCACACGATTTTATTTATTTGTATATTTTTTGGTACAAAACTCACGATTTTATTTAATTCCCAACACTATCATTTAGTCAACATCTTGATAAAGTTTGGCATGAAGGCGTGGGGTGACAAGGACCTCCAATAGGGTGGCCTTCATGTTTGTCGATCCCGAGGTCTCACCCATATCAACTGCTTCTTCTGATGGGGTTGCAATTTCAAACCCATGTAGCAATTGAGCCAGAGCAAGTTGCATAAGTTGAAGAGCCAGAGAGATTCCCACACATTCTCCTACCACTTCCAAACGGTATCAACTCAAAATTCTGGCCCCTAACATCAACATCCTTTTGAGTCGTAAGAAACCTTTCTGGTTGGAACTTGGATGGGTCGGGCCAGACATTCGAATCCCGCTGAATCTTCGAAAGATTGAAAATAAGGAGCGTGCCTGCGAGTACATGGTAATCATCGATGGATTCATGGGGTACTGAGAGTGGTGCAGGAGGGTATAGACGCAAGGTTTCTTTGAAAATGGCTTGGAGATAGACTAAGTTCTTCAAATCTGACTCCTTCACTTGCCTTTCTCTACCAACATTAATGTCCAATTCGTGTTGAGCTTTTCTCAAGGCTTCACGATTGTTCAAAAGTAAAGAAAGAGCCCATGTCAATGTCACTGTTGTGGTGTCCGTCCCCCTAATAGATGAATTACAGATTTTGTTAACTTATTTTATATCTATTCCAATTTTGGTCCATGATCTTTTTTAAGTTATGTTTTGGTCCACTACTTGTTTCACTTGTTTAATAAATATCCAGTCCGAAATTTCAGTTTTGGGGTTTATTATTTTAAATCATTTGGGATGTGTTTTTTTCAATTATAATTAAAGTATAAGTTATATTTCATCATTTCTTAGTTATGGAAACCAATTTGGAACATTATAATTTAAGAGAATTGAAATTTTGTGAAATTTGAAAATCTGAAAATTTTCTGAAAAAAATTGATTGTTTTGAGTACCCTACTTTGAGATTAATTATCTTGAGTTTTAGAACTCTATTTTGAATGATATTTATATAGGTGTAAAGAGAAGATGTATAATGATGAATTTGGGTGAGATTTGATAAGGTAAAATGTTGGCCAAATTTGAAAAAATAAATCTGGACATTTATATATTGAACAAGTGGAACGATTAGTGGACCAAAACAGAAATTAAAAAAGATCGTGGACCAAATTGAACTAGCTATAAAATAAGTGAACTAAATTTGTAATTTCCTCTAAATTTTAAATTAAATTTTGTTGTGATAGTTTTTGAATTTTCAATTATTTTGGAGATAATAATTTATTTATTTGGCCAAACTCACCTTTCATGCCCGTAATTTATTTATTTAATGTGATATATATTGTTAACTTATGTTTTTGGAGGTTAATAGTTGACTAACTGTAGCGTTGATTGTTCTTGTGTTAATCTGCATGCTTTTGATTTGTTAGCTTTATTCTCTTACCTTGTTCATCTAGTTCGCTTTTCTCTCCCATGGTGTGGAAATTTTTTGGCACAACACGGTCACAAAGGGATTATACAGAAAAATTACTCGCATATTTGATACAAAAGAAAGATATAAAAGCACTTAAATAGTGGACTAGTAACATATACACATTCATGTAGCACATGATTTTATTTAGTAACTTTTCATTTCCAGGATTTTCAAATTATTCCCAACATTATTAGATATCTAGTCAACATCTTGATAAACTTTGGCAGGAAAACGTGGGGTGACAAGGACCTCGAGAGGGGTTGCCTTCATGTTGGTTAACCCAGAAGTCTCACCCATATCAACTGGTTCATCAGATGGGGTTGCAATTTCAAACCCATGTAGCAACTGAGCCAGAGTAAGTTGCATAACTTGAAGAGCAAATGAGATTCCTGGACATATTCTTCTACCACTTCCAAAGGGTATGAACTCAAAATTCTGTCCCCTAACATCAAAATCCTTTTGAGTCGTAAGAAACCTTTCTGGTTGGAACTTGGATGGGTCGGGCCAGACATTCGGATCCCGCTGAATCTTTGAAAGATTGAAAATAAGGCGCGTGCCTGCAGGTACATGGTAATTACTTACAGTGCAGTTCTCTATAGATTCATGTGGTAGTGAGAGTGGTCCAGCAGGGTATAGACGCAAGGTTTCTTTAATAATGGCTTGGAGATAGACTAAGTTCTTCACATCCGATTCCTCCACTTGCCTATCTCTACCAACATGAATGTTTAATTCATCTTGAGCTTTTCTCAAAGATTTACGGTTGTTCAAAAGTAAAGAAAGAGCCCATGTTAATGTTACTGTTGTGGTGTCTGTCCCCCCTAGAATAAGAGCCTGCAAATGACAATATTTAATTAAACATGTAATTAAAAAATATTATATTGGCGCTTTCATTTCCATGCCAAACTTTTATTGATCCAACAATTATATATATTGAAACGGTAGAAAATGTTAAACCTACTGTCAATTTTATGAGTTAATATATGCTAATCAGAATCACTTTTCGCTTGCGTGACTGTTTTTGTTGTTTCTCTGTTATCTTAGCTCGACCACTCACATGCATGTATCTTAGAAATATTACGTGTACTAAGTCAAATTAGATGACCAGCTCCATGATAAAAAAGTCAAATTAGATGGCAAGACACTTGTGCCAAAATCGTAATAAAGCAAGAGAATTATTGGAGGGAGAGAGGAGAGAGGTAGAAACACATACCATGCAAGTAGCTTTGTTGATTGTATCAGCGCTAGCAAACCCACCAAACCCTTGTGAACTGCCATCAAGAAAGGAAAGCATCATATCCATGAAGTCATGCTCGCCTTTAACATTCTCAGAAGAATTAGTATTAAGTCTGTTTTGCTTATGCTCCTCCAACCAACCTTGAATAACATCATCTATTTCTTTGGCCGTCTTCTTCATTGCCTTCTCATGTCCACCCAAATCCAGCCACCTCAGAAACGGAACAGCATCCGATATCACAAACTCACCACTCAATTTGAAAAAATCCCTCAACGCCTTTCGGAACCTTTCACTCTCTTCCTTGTCATGCACTGTAGTAGCCCCAAGAAATCGCTTCCCCAACACCATCCTAAACATAACGTTCAAAGTTACGTCTCCGAACCACCTCGTCATGTCCACCAACACCTTATCTGAGCTTCCTCTGTTTTGCTCCCATAAATCGTATATTTGTTTTGTACAAGCCTTCACCTCGGATTCACGCACGTGCTTAAGCAACTCCAAGCGGTGGTTGGAGAGGAGCTCGAGCGTGGCTACCTTGCGCACCTGGCGCCAATAAGAGCCATAGGGGCTAAACCCAAACATGGCATAGTGGTAGGCCATAATCTCTGCGGCCAGAAATTTAGGGCGGTTGGCAAAAGTTTTGTCATGAGTGGTGAGACACTCTTTCGCCATATCCCAACTGCTTACAACAACAGCAGGGTGGACACCTAGCTTCATTGTGAAGAGTGCTCCGTTCTTGTCAGCCATGTTGCCTAAGATTATGTGCGGCGGTTCTGGCCCTCCTAAGAGTGGAAGGTGCCCAATTATAGGCCATGCACCGGCGGCTTCCGGGGGTACCCTTTTTTTCTTTGCTATGTTTTTGTGGAACTTTTTAGATATCCATAGAAGAGACAAAAGAAACACTAGAATTAAGACAAAGATGGCAAAAGGAGAAGAAATGGGACATGGAAGAGGGAACTCCATGGGAGGCTACAAACGATTACCAGCTTGAATTTCCCATTAATAAAGGAACAGATACGCACCAAAGATCGATATTACCCGCCCCCACCAATTTACCTTATCTCCAATTATCCTCTTAGACAAATGGATAAGACAATTGGTGGGGAGGATTTGTTGGATTTGTCTTTTGGGTACAATATTGGGTGTGGATATTTTGCTTGCGTTGCAGTATGATAAGGTAGATATACAGATTGCGACTTACAATTAAATTAATGTTATGTACGTACAACAAACAGTAATAATAGATCTGCTGTAATTTACTTTATTATGTGTCTTTTGACTATACTTTTATTACATTTTAAATTAGATTGCAACCATGTGATTTTTGTTTTAATTTATTAATTATGTTGAAGCTAATAATTTATTTATGTACTTATTTAATTTTTGGTATTAAAAAGGGCCTGAGGCCCAAAACAAGAAAACAACAGCAGGCTATTCCTGGGCCTAGCTATACCCAAAACAATCAACCACATGCACAAGAGGGTCCTGATGGATATGCAATCCTAAACCAAAGACAGAAATCAGATACCTTAATAGTTAATAGTATATTCAACGATCATTTACATTGATCAATGACATACATTCATGTAGCACACGATTTTATTTAATTGTATATTTTTTGGTACAAAACACACGATTTTATTTAATTTATTCTCAACACTATCATTTAGTCAACATCTTGATATAGTTTGGCATGAATTAGGCGTGGGGTGACAAGGACCTCCAATGGGGAGGCCTTCATGTTTGTCGATCCCGAGGTCTCACCCATATCAACTGCTTCATCTGATGGGGTTGCAATTTCAAACCCATGTAGCAATTGAGCCAGTGCAAGTTGCATAAGTTGAAGAGCCAGAGAGATTCCCGGACACATTCTCCTACCACTTCCAAACGGTATCAACTCAAAATTCTGGCCCCTAACATCAACATCCTTTTGAGTCGTAAGAAACCTTTCTGGTTGGAACTTGGATGGGTCGGGCCAGACATTCGAATCCCGCTGAATCTTCGAAAGATTGAAAATAAGGCGCGTGCCTGCGGGTACATTGTAATTACTTACAGTGCAATCCTCCATGGATTCATGAGGTACTGAGAGTGGTGAAGGAGGGTATAGACGCAAGGTTTCTTTGATAATGGCTTGGAGATAGACTAAGTTCTTCAAATCTGACTCCTTCACTTGCCTTCCTCTACCAACATTAATGTCTAATTCACGTTGAGCTTTTCTCAAGGCTTCACGATTGTTCAAAAGTAGAGAAAGAGCCCATGTCAATGTCACGGTTGTGGTGTCCGTCCCCCCTAGAATAAGAGACTGCAAAAAACAATCAAACATGTAATTAATGAACATTAATTATATTAATTGGCTCTTTCATTTCAAGTATGTCAAACTTTGTTGATTAATAGTTTAATTACGGTAATCAATTAATAGTTTCTTTTTAATTTTGTTGGAACATACCATGCAAGCAGCTTTGTTGATTGTATCAATTCTAGCAAACCCATCAAACCTTTCTGAACCTCCATCAAGTACAGAAAGCATCAAATCCATGAAGTCATGCTCGTCTTTAACATTCTCAGAAGAATTAGTATTAATTCTGTTTTGCTTATGCTCCTCCAACCAACCTTGAATAACATCATCTATTTCTTTCGCCGTCTTCTTCATTGCCTTCTCATGCCCACCCAAATCCAACCACCGCAGAAAAGGAACTGCATCCGACATCACAAACTCACCACCCAATTCGAAAAATTCCCTGAACGCCTTTCGGCTCCTTTCACTCTCTTCCTATCATGCACTGTAGTAGCCCCAAGGAATCGGTTCCCCAACACCATCCTGAACATAACGTTCAAAGTTCCATCTCTGAACCACCTCTTCATCTCCACCAACACCTTATCCGAGACACCTTTGTTTTGCTCCCATAAATCGTATATCAATTTTGTACAAGCCTTCACCTCGGATTCACGCACGTGCTTGAGCAACTCCAAACGGTGGTTGGAGAGGAGCTCGAGCGTGGCTACCTTGCGCACCTAGCGCCAATAAGTGCCATAGGGGCTAAACCCCAACATGGCATAGTCGTAACCCATAATCTCTGCAGCCAACAGTTTTGGGCGGCTGGCAAAAGCTTTATCATTCGTTGTTAGACAATCTTTGGCCACACCCCAACTGCTTACAACAACAGCAGGGTGGATGCCTAGCTTCATTGTGAAGACTATTCCGTACTTGTCAGCCATGTTGCCTAAGATTATGTGCGGTGGTGCTGAGCCTCCTAAGAGGGGAAGGTGACCAATTAAGGGCCATGCACCGGCCGGTTCAGGGGGTTCCCGCTTCTTGGTTTTGTCTTTGGCCAACTTTTTTGATATCCATACAAGTGAGGAAAGAAATAGTAAAAATGCAAAGGTAGCCCAAATGGGATCTGGAAGAGGCAACTTCATGGCATGGGAAGCAGTTTGAGGTTGCCAACCCAGCCACAACTCCCATTTATAAAAGAACAGATAAGCAGCAATATATGGTCCACATTATCTTAGGACCCTCATATACGTATAGTTGATGTGGCCCAATAAATTGAAGCCATCTGTCACTTTTTAATTTTTTATTCAAGTAAACCAAACATGCCAATTTTATTGTTAACCTCAAATCCAAACGTCCAATTTCCTCCCTCACCCCACCGCCCCACTAGTCCATAGTCATCACCAGCAGAGTTAGGTGGAATCAGGGCCGGCCCTGACTTTTTAAAGGCTCATAAGCCGAATATAAATTGGGCCCCTAATGATTAAACTCTTTTGCAAAATAATTCACAACAATAAATCAATTAAGAAATTTTCGATCACATTAAGAAATTAATTAGAAAATTTTTGATTGAACGTCAAGAATTAATTGAAAGAACCTGTGGAGAACCAAAAAAAAAAAAAAAAACCAGTTTTCCACAAGACTATATGGAGAGGCAAAGATCCTTTGCCAATTCAAAGCAAACATATTCTTTGAATCCAACTTTAAAAAAAAAAGACATGTACTTTTGATGAAAAAAACAAAAGAGGTGTAAACCCAAGGGCAAAAGGGACCCACACTGCCATGCAGATGAGGATGTTGGCTTGCTTCTCTTGTGATTCTAGAAGCCAAAGAAAAAATGAAGCAGGTTGGCCAAACATGTAAGATTGTTCCCCCTGGATTCACTGTTGTGGTGTATGTTCCCCCTAGAATAATAGACTGAAATTGACAATTAAACATGTAAATAATAAACATTATATATATACGTACATTGGCTCCACTACAAAAAATGTGAACAAAAGCCACCTTTCATTGATTGTACAGAAAGGGGTGGCATTTGGAAACTTTAGTCTCTATTGCTTAATTGCCACCAATTTTTGTTAAAATCGAGGCACTTTAGTCCCTAATGCCCAATTGCCACCCCTTTCTGTACAACCAATGAAGGTGATTTTTGCTCACATTTCTTGTAGTGTAGCTCTTTAATTAATTTCTATGTCAAACTTTTATTGATCCAAAATTTATTGATATGGAAAAGATACAAAATGTTAATTAAACCTACTGCCACTTTTTATGAATTAATGCTAATTACAGTCGCTTTAGGCCTTTTAGTTGTCTTCAATATTATCTTACTCACACGTATCTTAGATTATGAGACGTACAAGTTAGTTGACAAGTCAATTGTGAGACTAATAAGAATGGTGAAGACATCATGATCAAGACAATTACAGGATTGGTTGGCCACAGTAGTGACAGTACGTTCCTCTTCTCTCATGGAAATTTTGACATACAAATCAATAATTAATTTAGAGTGGGATGCAGTCCACTTACAAATCATATAACCTTACGATTATGCTCAAATTTTTTTTTTTGCCTGACAATTAATTATGCTCTGATCATCCCAAGAGTAGCTAGCTTCGTTGTCTAATATTATATCGCCTCACAAATATATCATATAAGATTGATATTTTATAGTAGGATTGTAATTAATACTGCCAGATAAAATGAATATACAACATAAAAAATATATGCGACTTGCAATGCCATTTTTAACATTGATCATTCATCACATATTTAAGCAGGCCGAGAGAAGACAAGTGGATATAGTATTAATAACATATTATATTTAAGAGTATATTACAAATAACGTTCATTCATATTATAACACGTAAATTATTCACACTCGTATTAATATTACGATTATATAGAATAATTTATTCATAATCATATATATTAGTTTATATTATTAAATTTTATCAATAAGGTTTAGAAGACAAGCGGATGGAGAGGGGTGGCCTTGACGTTTGTGAGTCCAAAACTCTCAGTCATATCAACTGGTGCATTCGAGGGGTTCCATATTTGAAAACCATCTAGAAAACTAGCCAAAGCAAATTGCACCACTTGATGCCCAAATGACAAACCGGGGCATGCTCTTCTCCCACTCCCAAACGGAATCAATTCAAAATGCTGCCCCTTAACATCCACATCTTTGTGAGTTGTGAGAAATCTCTCCGGTTTGAATTTGAACGAGTCAGGCCACACTTTTGGGTCGGTGTGGATCTTTCAGAGGTTCGTGGTCAACCGGGTGCCCTTTGGGACATGGTACCGGGCCACTTATGGTGCAGTCCTCAGTGGTTAAATGTGGTGCGGATAATGGAGCTGCAGGGTACAAACGCAGCGTTTCCTTCACTATGGCTTGGATGTTGACCAGTTTGCTTAAATTTGACTCGGTCACAACTCGTTCTCTGCCGATTTGGGTATCGAGTTCATTTTGGGCTCTTTTCAACACGTGAGGGTTCCCAACAAGAAATGTGAACAATGCATATCCTCATTAGTGACATAAAATGAGGTGATAATTGGATAATAGGAACTGAAGTGTCTCGATTTTAACAAAAATTGATGGCAATTGGGCAATAGAGACTAAAGTTTCCAATTGACACCTCATTTTGTGCCACTAATGAAGAGTGTGTTTTGCTCAAATTTTTGTAGTAGTTGTTCAACAATAGTGATATTGCCCAGGTCAATGTAACCATTGTGGTATCTTTACCACCTGCAATTATACTCTGCAGAAACAACCAAAATAGTTGAATGGTAAAACCAAAATTAGGATAAACGGTTGACATTATTTTGGTGATATGGTACAAAAAGTTAGATACCCCGAACATTATTTATATCAAATGTTGACTATGAATTTTATAACCATGATTCATATATGCATGTACGAGAAACTCCACTTTTACATGGCATGAAATCACACAATTAGTATAAAAGATTCTTAACAAAATAAAACTAGACAGTTTTAGCAATTTCTCCCGAAACAAACAGCTATGATTCGTTTTATGTACCAAGGTTATAGCTTTGTTGACTGTGTCAGCATTAAAACCCCTAAGGTCCGCGCCTTGTAGCACATGAAGCATCGCATAAATGAGGTCATGGTCCTCTTTACAAACACCACCAGCTGCAGCTCTCTTCCGCTTGTGCTCTTCGACCCACTCTGAAACAATGGCGTCCAATTCCTTTCCAGTTTTCTTCATCGCCTTCTCATGGCCACCCAAATCCAACCACCGAAGCCAAGGTACCGCATCACCAAACACAAACAACCCAATCACATGAAAGAACTCACTCGATCACCGCATTCTGCACCCGCCGCGCTTCCTCCTTCCCCGCCGCCATTCTAAGAATCACGGTCAGACTCATGTCCCCAAACCACTGTTTCAATTCCACCAACACCCCGAGGCCACGTCTCTGTCGTTGGTTGTGAAACATTCCTTGGCAATCTCACTGCTGCTCACCACCAGAGATGGGAAGACCCCAAGGCGGAGGGTGAAAATGGGTCCGTACTTGTCAGCCATGGCTCCCAAGGTTATGTGGTGAGGAGTGGATCCTCCTAACAAGGGAAGGTGACCGAGTATAGGCCATGCACCCTTGGGTTATTCGGCCCTTTATTAACCGATAAAGCCCATGTGATCAGGCAAGATAGATTTTATTTTTAGGTGGATATGATCTCTAATAATATTTAGATTCACTACGTACAAGTATAGCTCTATTAGATATGCTAATTAACTCTTTATAGACTAATGATTAATGGAGAAAATATGTGTACAAACTAATTGATTATATCTTGTTTCATTTTCCGAAGTGAGTCCGTCACTTATATAGTTATATATATATAAACTCACTTGTGTAAGTTCGAGTTTTATTAGTGAGGTTATGGAAAACTGGATCATTTGAGATTCAGATAATAGAAATAGCAGAACCTCCATATTAATTTGGTGTCTCTATCATCACTCAATCATTTCACATAGAGTACTATATAATTAGATGAAAAATATGCGCGTATTATATATTTAGAATGAAAAATACATGTATTTTTTTTATTTTAAAAGGAAACTGTTTTTTGAAAAATAAGTACGTGCGTATATAATAAACAGATTTACTAACTATTACTTGTTTTACACATTTGATTGCAGAGATGGCTATGGAAAGAACCCCTATATATATGGTCGAATATATCCAAGAGACTCTTGTGATCTTATCATTTAGTCAACATTTTCATAAATGTTAGCAGGAAGGCGTGGGGAGAGAAGGACCTCCAATGGGACCGCCTTGACGTTTGACAATCCTGAAGTCTCACCCATATCAACTACTTCATTCGATGGGGTTTCAATTTCAAACCCATGTAGCAATTGAGCCAGAGTAAGTTGTATAACTTGAATAGCCAGAGAGATTCCTGGACATATTCTCCTACCACTTCCAAACGGTATGAACTCAAAATTCTGGCCCCTAAGATCAAAATCCTTGTGAGTTGTGAGAAATCTTTCTGGTTTGAATAGGCATGGATCGAACCACACATTCGGATCCCGCTGAATCTTTGAAAGATTGAAAATAAGGCGCGTGCCTGCGGGTACATGGTAGGTATCTACTATGCAGTCTTCCATGGATTCATGTGGTCCTGAGAGTGGTGCAGCAGGATATAGACGCAAAGTTTCTTTGATAATGGCTTGGAGATAGACTAACTTCTTCACATCTGATTCCTTCACTTGCCTTTCCCGACCAACATGAATGTCTAATTCATCTTTTGCCTTCCTCAAAGCTTCACGATTGTTCAATAATAGAGAAACAGCCCATGTTAATGTCACTGTTGTGGTGTCCGTACCCCCTCCAAGGACAACCTGCAAATTAAGGACAAACAAAGTAATTAACATTATAGCAAATTAATTTGTTGTAGAGACTAGAGAGGTTAAATAACGTTACTATCCCAACTTTTACATGAGAGAGAGAACAAGTAGAAAAACATACCGCGCAAGTAGCTTTGGTGATTGTATCAGCTGTGGCAAACCCACTAAAGTCGTTTGCACTGTCATCAACAACAGTGAGCATCGTATCCATGAAGTCATTCCCGCCTTTCACATTCTCAGAAGTAGTTCTCTTTTGCTTATGCTCTTCTAACCAACCTTGAAGCATATCATCTATTTCTTTGGCCGTCTTCTTCATTGCCTTCTCATGTCCACCCAAATCCATCCACCTCAGAAACGGAACAGCATCCGACACCACAAACTTACCTCCCAATTTGAAAAATTCCTTAAACGCCTTTCGACAAGTTTCATTCTCTTCCTTCTCGCGCACTGAACTACGATTCCCCAGGAATTGCTTCCCTACAACCATCCTGAACATAATTTTCAGAATGACGTCTTCGAACCACCTCTTCATGTCCACCAACACCTTATCTGAGACACCTCTGTTTTGTTCCCATAAATCGTATATATGTTTTGTAGAAGCCTTCACCTCGGATTCACGCACGTGCTTGAACAGCTCCAAGCGTTGGTTGGAGAGGATCTCCTGCGTGGCTATCTTGCGCATCTTGCGCCAGTACGGGCCATAGGGACTAAACCCAAACATGGCATAGTGGTAGCCCAGAACCTCTGGGGCCAGAGCTTTTGGGCGGTTGGCAAAAGCTTTGTCATTCGTGGTTAGACACTCTTTGGCTATGTCCCAACTGCTTACAACAATTGCTCGGTGCACACCCAGTTTCATTGTGAAGACGGGTCCGTATTTGTCAGCCATTTTGCCCAAAGTTATGTGTGGCGGTATTGGCCCTCCTAATTGGCGAAGGTGCCCAATTAAGGGCCATGCAGTGCCTGCTTTCGGGGGTTCCCTTTTCTTCTTTGCTATGATTTTTTGGAAATTTTTTGATATCCATAGCAGAGATAAAAGAAACAGAAGAATGGCAAAGATGGTAGATGGAGAAGAAATGAGATATGAATGTGGAAACTCCATGGGAGGCAGCTACTAGCTAAATTTGGATGGCAGAGGCAATTGGGATTTGGGAGTTGGAAGGAACATAAGTTATTACCTGCTTATTTATACACTTAATTCCCCCAGTTGCCACCTTATTTGTTACACCCTCATTCGTTCGGTTGACTGGTCGACTGGTTGACTGGTGGACATACATTCTTGATATATTCGACGAAATATCTATAATTTTATTTATTAATATTTAAATGAATAATGCTATACTTACCACATTTCTTATACCACATTCTTATACCATCTCACGTGTCATTACTTTATTGGACAGAGTTTTTCTTTTTCTTTTTGGGTTTTTATTTTTATTTTTTAGTATCCAATGTATGAATGCCATGTAAATTGCCACATAAGATGGTATACAATTATGGTATAAAAATGTGGTATATCTAGCACTACTGTATTTAAATAGACTATAACCGATATTTTTCTAATATCGGTATATAAATATTAACAAAATATCTGTATATATCGACAAAATATTAGTAATATTTGTATATATTATCATAATTGTATAAAAAATTTCAAAATTTAAAAAGGAAAAGATGAATAAGATGAAATCAAATCAAATCCAGCTCTAATTAGATCAAAACTCATTTACTAATTCTAATTAGTCAATAATAAATCAACAAAAGAATAAAATCTAAAGTCTATTGATTTTAACTACTAAGTTTCAATAACTTTTTAGTTTAGGTACCAAAATTAAATAGCATTTTAGATTAGGTACTAGTTGAAAAGTCAAACAAAATAATAAAGTAAAAGGTATTAGAATTTACAAATATTACATCACATGCCACTACAATAAAAAAATAAAAATAAAATTACATCACAAATATCACATTAATTTTTACTATATTGTATTAAAAAAAAAAATCAATCCAGTCACAACTTAACTGTGACTATCTTGGTAAATTGAAAGAGACAACTCACATCACTATATTATGTATTATTTTGAGTAAAAGTATTGTTTTGACCTCTATTTATACTATATTGTAGTATATATAATTTCTCTAAAAAAAATTCAATGAAGTCACAACTTAGATGTGACTGTCGTTCAGTCACAACTAAATTTGAAGTTGTGAGTGTCGTACAGTCACAACTAAATGTGAAGTTGAGATTACATTAGCAAATTTTCAAGATAATATAAAAGTCTCAAGGGCAATTTTGTCAAAATTTCATAAATTTTAACTAATACTCATCATATGTGGGCCAAAAGACAAAAATGTCAAATGGAAAAAGCTCAAATCAAAGGGATCAACATATTTGTAACCTAATCTAAAAAACTACATTTAAATTTGGT
Organism: Dryas octopetala; assembly: GCF_963921425.1. NCBI lineage: Eukaryota > Viridiplantae > Streptophyta > Magnoliopsida > Rosales > Rosaceae > Dryas > Dryas octopetala. The sequence continues at coordinate 1,939,302 of NC_141372.1, forward strand.
AGTTCAATTGAAATATTATATAGTCTTCATGCTATACCAAAAAATTATTGAGATTTGGTATTTAATCGTAATTTTCTTTAAAATCTAACTCAACTTTCTTTATATCAATATCTATCGAAATTAATATATCCATAAATTTAAATAAGGTTCACTGATTTTAACTACTAAATTTTAATAACTTTTTAGTTTAGATACCAAAATTAAATAACATTTTAGATTAGGTACTAGTTGAAAAGTCAAACAAAATAATAAAGTAAAAGGTATTAAAATTTACAAATATTACATCACATGCCACTGTGATAAAAAAATATTATATCATAAATATTACATTAATTTATACTATATTGTATTAAAAAAAAAAATCAATCTAGTCACAACTTAACTGTGACTGTCTTGATAAATTGAAAGAGACAACTCACACCACTATACTATGTATTATTTTGAGTAAAAGTATTGTTTTGACCTCTATTTATACTATCTTGTAGTATAATTTCTCTAAAAATAATTCAATTAAGTAAAAATTTAATTGTGACTGTCTCACAACTTAAATGTGACTGTCGTTCAGTCACAACTAAATTTGAAGTTGTGAGTGTCGTACCATCACAACTAAATGTGAAATTGAGATTACATTAGTAAATTTTCAAGATAATATAGAAGCCTCAAAGGCAATTTTGTCAAAATCTTATAAATTTTAACTAACACTCATCATATGTGGGTCAAAGGATAAAAATGTCAAATGAAAAAGACTAAAATCAAATAAGCCAATATATTTGTGACCTAATCTAAAAAATTACATTTAAATTTAGTAATTAAATTGAAATATTATATGGTCTTCATGCTATACACAAAAAATTTTAAAATTTAAAATTTAATCTTAATTTTCTAATTTAAATGCTGATATTTAAGAAATTTTCAATACTTTTATCTTTCTCGAAGCACATTTGAGTAGTTATTTATTTTTTGTTTAAGAACGTTGACCCCCAAGTTAAGGCTCGGAATTTAAGAAGATGAGACTACTTTGTTGTGATTCTGGATGACGTTGTGCAAGAGAGTGAGCGCCAAGTTAAGGCAAGCAATTATCTTTAATTGCTTTTACCGAAAACAAGTGGCTACATAGCCTCTAACATTAGGCAGTGTATCCTTTGGTAAAGAAGAAAATTTGAAATGTAGATATTGCAACCATTCGTTCTAGGATTTTTTTTTTTTTTTTTTTTTTTTTTTTTGTGAACAACTATTTGTTCTAAGGTAACCTTATAAGAAAATTTTCTTGTTAAAGGTAAAACTCGATGTAATTGTTAAAATGTTTCTTGTTATAAGGTAATATTAGGGTTGGGAATGACATTTTTAGTACTGTATGTAAACCATTTTCCTAATAAATTGAGATCACATATGGTATTAAAAATTATAATTGCCAACATTGATACGCATGGAAGATTGGCACAAAACGACAAGGTTTGAACAACTTGAACTATTAATTGATGCTAAGTTGCTAACCAGTAAAAGATCATGAGAGAGTGAGAGACTAGTACTTAATTGAGTAATTGCCCGACTACGGTTTACTTTCGCTGCGGTGCAGTAATGACTTTAGTTGGAGAAAAGTCGTTATATTTGGTAGCTGCGTGATCTCATTTTAACGTATATAATAATAATCAAATTTATCCTCCGCTAAACAGGAAAGGGACAGAATAATAACAATGAAATAACTTATTTTATAGGGGCTTGAAGGTTTTTCCTTCTAACAGTTTTGTATATTACTAGTTTTATAGATTTCTCCGTTTATTTTTTTAGATTATTATGTAAAAATATCTTTATAAAAAATTAATTAAATTAAAAATCGTTTGGTTACGTAATTGTTATTAAATAAATAAATAATGAGTTAAACTGTTATTAAAACTATATGTTTATTTGATAATAGTTACATAGCCAAGCAATTTTTGATTTAATTAAATTTTACAGAAATAGTCTTTGAAGGATAATCTAAAAAATGAATTGACTCCGATCATGAGTTTACATAGTAAAACGACATAATTTTGATTTATTAATATGAGATTAACACATAATTATATTTGGTAGTTGCGTGATCTCATTTTCAACGTATATAATAATAATAAAACTTATCCTCTGCTAAGCAAGAAAGGGACAGAATAATAATATTGAGATAGCTTACTTTATAGGGGCTTGGAGGTTTTTCCTTCTTACAGTTTTGTATATTACTAGTTTTATAGATTCCCCGAATGAGAGTCTTTTTTTGGCTCGCTGAAAGTACTCTGTTGATCTTATATTAATTAATAAAAATTACATTTATTTTACAATGTAAATTTATAATCGGCATCGTTTATTTTTTTAGATTATTATTTAAAAATATATTTATAAAAAATTAATTAAATCAAAAATCGTTTGGTTTTGTAATTGTTGTTGAATAAATAAACAATGAGTTAAACTGTTATTAAAAACTATATGTTTATTTGATAATAGTTACATAGCCAAGTAATTTTTGATTTAATTAAATTTTACATAAATAGTCTTTGAAGGATAATCTAAAAAATGAATTGACTCCGATCATGAGTTTACATAGTAAAACAACATAATTTTGATTTATTAATATGAGATTAACACATAATTATATTTGGTAGTTGCGTGATCTCATTTTCAACGTATATAATAATAATAAAACTTATCCTCTGCTAAGCAAGAAAGGGACAGAATAATAACATTGAAATAGCTTACTTTATAGGGGCTTGGAGGTTTTTCCTTCTTACAGTTTTGTATATTACTAGTTTTATAGATTCCCCGAACGAGAGTCTTTTTTTGGCTCGCTGAAAGTACTCTGTTGATCTTATATTAATTAATAAAAATTACATTTATTTTACAATGTAAATTTATAATCGGCATCGTTTATTTTTTTAGATTATTATTTAAAAATATCTTTATAAAAAATTAATTAAATCAAAAATCGTTTGGTTATGTAATTATTGTTGAATAAATAAACAATGAGTTAAACTATTATTAAAACTATAAGTTTATTTGATAATAGTTACATAGCCAAGCAATTTTTTATTTAATTAAATTTTACAGAAATAGTCTTTGAAAAATAATCTGAAAAATGAATTGACTCCGATCATGAGTTTACATAGTAATATGACATAATTTTGATTTATTAATATGAGATTAACATATAATTATATTTAGTAGTTGCGTGATCTCATTTTCAATGTATATAATAATAATAAAACTTATCCTCTGCTAAACAAGAAAGGGACAGAATAATAACATTGAAATAGCTTACTTTATAGGGGCTTGTAGGTTTTTCCTTCTTACAGTTTTGTATATTACTAGTTTTATAGATTCCCCGAACGAGAGTCTTTTTTTGGCTCGCTGAAAGTACTCTGTTGATCTTATATTAATTAATAAAATTACATTTATTTTACAATGTAAATTTATAATCGGCATCGTTAATTTTTTTAGATTATTATTTAAAAATATATTTATAAAAAATTAATTAAATAAAAAATCATTTGGTTATATGATTGTTGTTGAATAAATAAACAATGAGTTAAACTGTTATTAAAACTATATGTTTATTTGATAATAATTACATAGCCAAGCTAGCAATTTTTTATTTAATTAAATTTTACATAAATATCTTTAAAGGATAATCTAAAAAATGAATTGACTCCGATCATGAGTTTACATAGTAAAACGACATAATTTTGATTTATTAATATGAGATTAACACATAATTATATTTGGTAGTTGCATGATCTCATTTTCAACGTATATAATAATAATAAAACTTATCCTCTGCTAAACAGGAAAGGGACAGAATAATAACGTTGTATATTACTAGTTTTATAGGTTCCCCGAATGAGAGTCTTTTTTTGGCTCGCTGAAAGTACTCTGTTGATCTTATAATGTAAATTTATAATCGGCATCGTTTATTTTTTTAGATCACTATTTAAAGATATCTCTGTAAAAAATTAATTAAATCAAAAATCGTTTGGTTATGTAATTGTTGTTGAATAAATAAACAATGAGTTAAACTGTTATTAAAACTATATGTTTATTTGATAGGGAAAATGTTAGCAAAAAGACTATAACTGTACCCCTATTTTCAGTTGAGGATTCCGTTTTCACTTTGCTTCAATTAAGGACTATTATTTTTCAAGTGCTTCAATCAAGGATATTCCGTCAATTCTGTTAAAACTTCCGTTAAAATTGATCACGTGAGGGTCACGTGACCAATTTATAAGGGCAAAATAGTCTTTTCTCATAAAAAAATAAAACTAAATAAATTTAAACAAATTGAAAAACAAAAAAGAAATTCCCTCCATCTCCCACCTTCGCCACCCCCTGCACCATGTCCCCGCCCCCTCCTCCCCCTATACCATCGTCATCCCTCCCTCTTCCCCATCCGTCCCAGCCCTGGCCCCATCCAGCTCCACCAACCCCAACCCAGCCCCGGCCCTGTCGCAAAACCCAGTCAAACTAGCCCGGAGTAGCGAGTACTCCACACGCCTCCAGTTCCGGGCGCTGGAGCTCTCGGTCGGAGTCTCCCTGGACCGGTTGTCGTCGTCCAAGGCCCAAGAGGAGCCGCCGGTCTCCAACTCCATCATGGCCGCATTCAAGCGGTCGTAGGTGAACCAGCGTAGGCACCCGGAGAGTTTCCACTTGCAGCAGATTTACAACCAGCAACAAACAGCGTCGCTTTTGAAGGTCGAGCTCAAGAACTTCATTTTGTCGATTTTGGATGACCCGATTGTGAGTCGGGTCTTCGGGGAAGCCGGGTTTTAGAGCCGTGATATAAAGCTCGCGGTTGTTCACCCTTGGTGACGCAAGTGTCGGCCCGGTTTCCACGGACCCGGTGCCCGCCCATTTTCTTGTGCAATTTAACAGATTCGGACCCTGCTCTTCCTGGTTTCAGCTTCCCCTTTTTTGGATTCAAAGATAGGGACGAGAATTGTAGACGAATCGGCAACGTTTTGTCCAGAAAGAGCGTTGAAAAAGGGATTTCCGAGTTTGTTGTCAATGGTGGGAGTGAAGAGAAGATGAGTATCAAGCTTAAGGAGGTGGGTCACATGGCTGAGCATTGCTCTGGAGCTAGTGTTATTGTCAACTTGGGTGAATTGAAGGCTTTAGTGGGTGAGGGTGTAGTGGAAGGGGCTGGGGCTGGGTTTGACTGGGTTTTGTGACGGGGCCGGGGTTGGGTTGGGGTGGTGGAGCTGGATGGGGCCAGGGCTGGGACGGGTGGGGGAGGGGGGAGGGATGGCGATGGTATAGGGGGAGGAGGGGGCGGGGACATGGTGTAGGGGGTGGCGAAGGTGGGAGATGGAGGGAATTTCTTTTTTGTTTTTAAATTTGTTTAAATTTATTTAGTTTTATTTTTTTATGAGAAAAGACTATTTTGCCCTTATAAATTGGTCACGTGACCCTCACGTGATCAATTTTAACGGAAGTTTTGACAGAATTGACGGAATATCTTTGATTGAAGCACTTGAAAAATAATAGTCCTTAATTGAAGCAAAGTGAAAACGGGATCCTCAACTGAAAATAAGGGTATAGTTATAGTCATTTTGCTAACATTTTCTCTTATTTGATAACAGTTACATAGCCAAGCAATTTTTGATTTTATTGAATTTTACAGATATAGTCTTTGAAGGATAATCTAAAAAATGAATTGACTCCGATCATGAGTTGACATAATAAAACGACATAATTTTGATTTATTAATATGAGATTAACACATAATTAATTAACAGAGGATCCAGATCTCTTATGGAGCTAGTAATTTTTCTTAAAATATTTAATGAAATCAGCTGGATGGGTCTTCTGGCTATTTCCCTTGAGTATTTAGTGAAATCATTTGTACAAGTGAGCTTATCGTGCTTTTATCCACCCTGATAATAATATGTAAAAGTGAGAATATCATTTTTAGGTGTTTAATAATTTGCGGTGCAGTAATGACTTTAAGACCTGCTTTGCATAGCAACAGTCATTCACCTCCAATTTTCATAAAAAACAACTTGATCAACATTTATCAAACATTAATTGGCTGCTTTAATTGTGAGTCACCTCATAATTGTGATACAAAACTACTTTTCCATGTTTACCAAACGAACTTTTAAAAGTTATATTTGGTAGTTGTGTGATCTCGATCATTTTAACGTATATTTGCGTGATCTCATTTTCAAATGCAATTTCAACGTATATTTACGTGATCTCATTTTCAACAAATCCAATAAATGTGATTTCATTTTTATTTTATAAAAAATTTTATATTAGTAATTTGTTATCTTCTCTAACTATCCACAATCTTTATCGTTCTCCACCTTTTAAAAATATCTGCATCGTTGAATATTATTCTCCAACTACAACGTAGAATGTACTCCGACACCATATCTCCAACATTGAATCTTCTCGTCTAATAAAAGACTCCAAGTCTCCAATATATATATGCTTATTCTCTCAATCATTTTTTTCCTCTTTGATTTATTGTACTCTAATTAAACCTATGCATACAAACCTCGAAACAATAAACCCAAAAAATACACACATATATAACTAAAAAACCACACAGAAAAATGCATCCAAAAAAACCCTATGAGTGTCAACCTAATTAAAAAATCCAAGAAAAAAATTAAAAAACAAACAGATTGAGATCACTAAACAAAAAACCCACAATTATAAACGGATGCAAACAAACAGAAAACTACAAACCTAAATAAAAAGAACACATGAAAAAGGAATCCAACAAAAACAACCATGATTACCTGCCTAATTAAAAAAACATATCCATAAAAACCTAAAAATGAAAAATAAAAAGCAAAAACAAAGAACAGCACCAAAAACATTACTGCACATCCATATACTTTTTTCACACTATAGTACACACTATAGAACCTACCCCAGAAACTTAGTGTTAGAATATGATTTTAATGTTTGCAAGTTAGAAATTTATATAGATTGCCATTATAATTAAGAAATACACGCATATACATTCAATGAGTACATGTTATTTCACATTAATCCTAGCTTATTCATATAGTAGAGTACGTTGTGCATTAATTAAATTCACATTAATCTTAATCAATTCATTCATAAAGATTCGGAGACAACCATGCAGAAGACTTGCCAGTAATACTCGATGTAACTGTTGAAACTTAAAAAATAGGGAAGTTAATATTATCTGAAAAGATTTGAATTCTATAATTGTCTTTGTTCTTACTTATTTAGAAAATAATTTTTGCCGCACATACACTGGGTCACGGGCTGGACCGGACATTAGATGTCATGGGTTGTCAGCCTCATGAATGTAGTTAAGGTCCTTAATGTACTTTGGACTGTGTAGTCCGACGCAGAATGGTGTGTTTGTGTTACTGCATTTTATACTTATAGAGTATAATTCAACTCATATAATAACATATAATATAATAACAGGTGAATTGTTTACCCCACATGATATTATTATAATTATATAAAATAAATTATCCATAATCATATATTATTAATGTTTTGTAAATTTTATCCATAAAGCTCAGAAGGTAAGCGGGGTTTGATGAGAACTTGGAAAGGGGTGGCCTTGACGTTTGTGAGTCCAAAACTCTCAGTTATATCAACTGGTGCATTCGAGGGAGTCCATATTTGAAACCCATGTAGAAAACTAGCCAACGCAAATTGCACCATTTGAAGCCCAAATGACAAACCGGGGCAGGCTCTTCTCCCACTCCCAAACGGAATCAATTCAAAATGCTGACCCTTAACATCCACATCCTTGTGGGTTGTGAGAAATCTCTTCGGCTTGAATTCGAACGGGTCGGGCCAAACTTTCGGGTCCGTGTGGATCTTCCAAAGGTTCGTGATCAACCGCGTGCCCTTTGGGACATGGTACCCACCTATGGTGCAGTCCTCAGTTGATAAATGTGGTCCCGATAATGGAGCTGCAGGGTACAAACGCAGCGTTTCCTTCACTATGGCTTGGATGTTGACCAGCTTGCTTATATCTGACTCCTTCAGAACTCGTTCTCTGCCGATTTGGGTATCGAGTTCATCTTGGGCTCTTTTCAGCACGTGAGGATTGTTCAACAATAGTGATATTGCCCAGGTCAATGTAACCATTGTGGTATCGATACCACCTGCAATCATAGTCTGCAAAAACAACCAAAATAATTGATAGGTAAAACCAAAATTAAGATAAACCGTTGGCAATATTATTTTGGTGATACCCGTATGGTACAAAAAGTTTGATACCCCCAACATTATAATTTATATCAAATCTTGATATTTTAGTGTCTACTTTAACATTGCCACTCATAATGTTTGAAGAAATTCAGGTATTTTACCAAAATTAATTGACAATGAAAAGAATAGTCCAAACCATTATAAATACTATATAAGGCCTCGTATATATCTTTAATGTGAGATTTTTCTCTCACATTTTCTATGTTTGGCAATGTTATGGGTGCCCACGTTATTGAATATGAATTATAAAACCATGATTCATGAATGCATGGGAAACGAATAATGCTATACTTACCACATTTCTTATACCACATTCTTATACCATCTCACGTGTCATTACTTTATTGGACAGAGTTTCTCTTTTTCTTTTTGGGTTTTTCTTTTTATTTTTGAGTATCCAATGTATGAATGCCATGTAAGTTGCCACATAAGGTGGTATGAAATTATGGTATAAAAATGTGGTATATCTAGCACTACTGCATGAGAAACTCCACTTTTACATGGCATGAAATCACATAATTAGTAGCTACATATTTTAGAATAAAAGAATCTTCACAAACTAAAACTAGACAGTTTTAGGCTTTTAGCAATTCCTCCAGAAACACAGCTATCATTAGTTTCATAACCTCAATTAATGAAAGTATGGATATAATCGATCTTAATATTTTATAGAGCCTAGCTAATTAATTAAGAGGTAATTAAATTAAGAACGTCTATAATATGCATGGCAAGAGTCAATGAGTAGTAGTTCAAAATGAATATATATGTATGTACCAAGGTTGTGGCTTTGTTGACTGTATCAGCATCAAAACCCCCAAGGTCTGCGCCATGAAGCACATCAAGGCTATCAAGCAACGCGTACATGAAGTCATTCTCTCCTTTGGCATCACCAGCTGCACTCTTTCGCTTGTGCTCTTCTAACCACTCCCCAACAATGGCTTCCAATTCCTTTCTAGTTTTCTTCATCACCTTCTCATGGCCACCCAAATCCAACCACCTCAGCCAAGGTACTGCATCACCCAGCACAAATTGCCCAATCAGATTAAAGAGCTTCCTCAATGCATTCTGCACCCGCCGCGCTTCCTCCTTCTCCTCCACATCTGTAGTCACCGAGTAGCGCTTTCCCGCCACCATTCTAAGAATCACGTTCAGACTCATGTCCTCAAACCACTGTTTCAACTCCACCAACACTCCCTCATCCGAACCGCCCTTCTTTTTCTCGCTACTACTAAAACTACAATAAGTTTGGTATTGGTTTTTCTTTTTGGTGTTTATTAAAAAAAAAAAAAAAAGAGAAACTATTTCAACTTGTTATAAACGTTGTTTGGACTTGGTCAGTAGTTGACCAAGTCTTTCTCAACAACTTGGTACTGGCTCCACGTATTCAGCCCTTTACTGGTTTTAAATGATGATAAATAGCAGGAGCAGTAGCTTGAATATAAAAACAGAGGATAATACAGAGTCTTTGGGTGGTTTTCCTTTTCAACCTCTCTCAAATATTTTCTGAACATAACAAGTATTCCAAGCAACAATATCATAAGGGTGTTTGTATTCGGGTCTTTCTTTGTGCACGGAAGAATCTAGACAGAGGAGATTCTGGGACTGTTTTATCCTGGAGGCGTCGTAGGCATCATTGAACTGCTTGCACATCTTGGGCAGAGCCGCGAAACGTCTTAAAGAGAGCGACCTTGTACGCGACTCATCCCAAGAATCATCTACATCTACTGAGGTTATCGGGTAACATTGTTCTTTCATTATTTGGTTCAACAATTTTAAGACGTTTCTTCTACCATGGCTGCTGAAAACAACTCTCACACTCCTGATCTTAACAAACCTTCAAAATTTGAGGGTCTTCACTTTAAACGGTGGAGGCAGAAGATGTTGTTTTTTCTCACCACAAAAAAATTAGCTTCTAACTGCACTATAGATAAACCTCTTATCCCTAATGTACCTACTGAAGAAGAAACCAAGATCTTTGAGACTTGGACAGAAAATGATTTTCTCTGTAAGAATTATATTCTAAATGGCTTGTGTGATGATCTCTATGACTATTATTCTGCTTATGACACTGCTAAAGAGCTATGGGATGCACTTCATAAAAAATATGACACTGAAGAGGCTGGTGCTAAGAAATTTGCTGTAAGCCGTTATTTGAAATTTCAAATGGTAGATGATAAATCGGTAGAAGCACAGTCACATGAATTACAAAAAATTGCACATGACATTATTACTGAAGGTATGAGTTTAGATGAACAGTTTCAGGTTGCAGTCATCATTGACAAGCTGCCCCCAAGCTGGAAAGATTTCAAGAATGTTCTTCGTCACAAAACAAAGGAATTCTCCTTGGAAAGTCTGATCACTCGTCTTCGCATTGAGGAGGAAGCCAGAAAACAAGATATGAAGGATGAAGTTCTGGTTATGTCTAACAACAAGAACACCCATATTTTCAACAAGAATCAAACCCCTACTGTTCTGAAACCAAATGGAAGGAATATGAAAAATCAGAATAGGAACCGCAACAACAACAACAACAAAAATCAGAATCGAAATCCTCAACAGAATCAGAATAGATATCAACCCCCCTCACGTGATGATGATTCGGGACAATTTATATGTTATAATTGTCACAAGACGGGGCATCTTGCCCGGAATTGTCGGAATAAGCGTCGTCCTGCTCCTCAGGCCAACCTTACCGAAGAGCAACTAGTTGCTATGATTTCTGAAGTCAACATTGTTGGCGGATCCGAGGGGTGGTGGGTAGACACTGGTGCTTCTCGCCATGTCTGCTATGATCGTGTTCTTTTCAAGTCCTATTCTGTGGCTGAGGACAAGAAAGTGTTGTTGGGTGATTCTCATTCAACCAATGTTGCTGGTACAGGGGAAGTGGAATTGAAATTTACCTCTGGAAAGATTGTCATCCTTAAGGATGTCTTGCATACTCCAGAAATAAGAAAAAATCTAGTTTATGGCTACCTTCTTAACAAGGCTGGGTTCACTCAAATGATTGGAGCAGACATGTATACTCTTACTAAAAATGGTGTCCTTGTAGGTAAGGGTTATGCTACTGATGGAATGTTTAAATTGAATGTTGATGCTAATAAAAATTCTTCTTCTGCTTATATGCTTTGTTCTTTTAATACTTGGCATGCTAGACTTTGTCATGTTAACAAACGACTAGTCAAAAATATGAGTAGTTAAGGATTTATTCCAGATTTGTCTTTGAATGATTTTGAGAAGTGTGAATATTGTAGTCAAGCTAAAATCACCAAAACTCCACATAAATCTGTCTTTAGAGAATCTGAACCACTTGATCTTATTCATTCTGATATTTGCGAATTTGATGGAGTGACAACTAGAAATGGGAAACGGTACTTTATCACTTTTATTGATGATTGTTCGAATTATTGTTTTGTCTATCTTATGAGAAATAAAAGTGAAGCAATTGATATGTTCAAATTATTCTTGAATGAAATTGAGAATCAATTTAATCGAAAAGTTAAAAGATTTCGTAGTGACAGAGGTCAAGAATATTTGTCTAATGATTTTATTGTTTTATATAATTCACTTGGAATTATTCATGAGACAACAGCCCCTTACTCTCCTGAAATGAATGGTAAAGCTGAAAGAAAAAATAGAACTTTGGCTGAATTAACTGTTGCTATCTTACTTAGTTCAGGAGCTGCATCTTTTTGGTGGGGAGAAATATTATTGACTGTATCTTATGTGCTGAATAGAGTTCCCAACTCTAAAACAAAAATTTCTCCTTATGAAATTTGGAAAAATAAGAAACCTAATGTTTTGTATTTTAGAACATGGGGGTGCTTAGCTTATGTACGTATTCCTGACCCAAAAAGATCAAAATTGGCGAGTAGAGCTTATGAATGTGTTTTTATTGGTTATGCAACTAATAGCAAGGCATATAGATTTTATGATTTAAAGAATCATGTTGTGATTGATTCTATTGATGCCGATTTCTGTGAAAATAAATTTCCTTTTAAATTGAGAAATAGTGGGGGTTCAACTTCTTACAGTTTGCCTTCAACTAGAATTAATGAATCTTGTCTAGAACTAAGGAAGAGTAAGAGAGCTCGTATTGCCAAAGTTTATGGACCTGACTTTCATGTTTATAACTTAGAACAGGATCCTAGCACACTCAAAGAAGCTTTGTCTTCTTTAGATGCTGATTTTTGGTAAGAAGCTATAAACGATGAGATGGACTCCTTAGAGTCTAATAGAACTTGGCACTTGGCAGACCTTCCACCTGGTTGCAAAACCATTGGTTGTAAATGGATTCTAAAAAGGAAATTAAAACCTGATGGTTCAATTGATAAATTTAAGGCCCGACTTGTGGCCAAAGGCTATAAGCAAAGAGAAAATGTGGATTTCTTTGACACCTTTTCACCTGTCTCTAGAATAACTTCTATTCGTGTTTTGTTTGCCTTAGCTGCCATTCATGATCTTGTTGTGCATCAAATGGATGTTAAAACTGCTTTTTTAAATGGTGAGTTAGAAGAAGAAATTTATATGGACCAACCTGAGGGTTTTGTCTTACCTGGACAAGAAAATAAGGTATGTAAACTAGATAAATCTCTTTATGGGTTGAAACAGGCACCCAAACAATGGCATGAAAAATTTGATTGTTTAGTCACTTCAAATGGGTTTAAGCTCAACGAAAGTGACAAATGTATTTATTTTAAGTATGAAAAATAACATTTGCATTATCATATGTCTCTATGTGGACGACCTGCTTATTTTTGGCTCTAATATTCATGCTGTGAATAATGTCAAATCTCTATTATGTGCCAATTTTGAAATGAAAGATTTGGGTGAAGCTAGTGCAATTCTTGAAATTAAAGTAACAAGGTCAGAAAATGGATTTTCTTTGGATCAATCTCACTATATTGAGAAAATTCTAAAGAAATATGATTACATTGACTGTAAACCAGCATGTACTCCATATGATTCTAGTGTAAAGTTGTTCAAGAACACCGGTGACAGTGTTAGACAAACTGAGTATGCGAGCATCATTGGTAGCCTTCGTTATGCTACTGATTGCACTAGGCCTGACATAGCTTATGCTGTGGGAGTACTTTGCAGATTTACTAGTAGACCTAGTAAAGAGCATTGGAAAGCTATTGAGAGGGTCATGCGTTACCTTAAAAGGACGATGAACCTCGGATTACACTATCAGAAGTTTCCCGCTGTCCTAGAAGGATATAGTGATGCAGATTGGAATACTCTATCTGATGATTCCAAGGCCACAAGTGGATATATATTTAATATAGCTGGTGGTACAGTTTCATGGAAGTCTAAGAAACAGACTATATTAGCTCAATCCACGATGGAGTCAGAGATGATAGCACTAGCTATGGCTAGTGAAGAGGCAGGATGGTTGAGGAACCTGCTATCAGATACCCCTTTATGGGAGAAACCAATACCAGCTGTTCTTATCCATTGCGATAGTACCGCGGCTATTGCAAAGGTTCAAAATCGTTATTATAATGGTAAGAAGCGACAAATACGTCGCAAGCATAGCACCGTTAGAGCGTTTCTTGATACTGGGGCTATAAGAGTGGATCATGTACGCCCCAATGAGAATTTGGCTGATCCTTTGACGAAAGGATTAGCACGAGAAAAGGTTTGGAAAACCTCAAAAGGGATGGGACTAAAGCCCTTAGATAATTAAGTCACTTGTGATGGCAACCCGACCTATAGACTGGAGATCCCAAGAAATAGGTTCAATGGGTAATAACAAGTCACAAAGTGACATGAGTAAAGTCATGCTAGTAATGTCATATGGGGTTAATACTCCAAGTCCATCCCTAAGAAGCATGACATCCTGAAGCAAATAATTAAGGTTGAATTATAATTCTTAATGAAGTCTATATTCTATGTTGAGTGGGATATCTAGCTGCAGGAGTATCCTTGATAGAGTCACCTATGTGAATGTGGAAGTGAGGCCGCTTCCTATGAAATTATGGGCAAATTTCTAGAGCGTTCACTACACCAGGATACAAGCACAATGCCGTAATGTGCTGGCTTTTTGAACTTCACCTCAGTAAGGTTATGCGTGTGATGCTGTCAGAGGTAGAGTTCAAAACTATATGTTACTCTTGTTTGTTCTGAAGCATCTTCACTATGTAAAGGTTCAAGTTGAATAAACACCTTTATTTATGCATAGCTTTATGGTATGTTGCTTGATGAATTTATTATTTTTAAATAAACAAGTGGGGGATTATTGGTTTTTCTTTTTGGTGTTTATTAAAAAAAAAAAAAAGAGAGAAACTATTTCAACTTGTTATAAATGTTGTTTGGACTTGGTCAGTAGTTGACCAAGTCTTTCTCAACAACTTGGTACTGGCTCCACGTTTTCAGCCCTTTACTGGGTTTAAATGATGATAAATAGCAGGAGCAGTAGCTTGAATATAAAAACAGAGGATAATACAGAGTCTTTGGGTGGTTTTCCTTTTCAACCTCTCTCAAATATTTTCTGAACATAACAAGTATTCCAAGCAACAATATCATAAGGGTGTTTGTATTCGGGTCTTTCTTTATGCACGGAAGAATCTAGACAGAGGAGATTCTGGGGCTGTTTTATCCTGGATTCGTCGTAGGCATCATTGAACTGCTTGCACATCTTGGGCAGAGCCGCGAAACGTCTTAAAGAGAGCGACCTTGTACGCGACTCATCCCAAGAATCATCTACATCTACTAAGGTTATCGGGTAACATTGTTCTTTCATTATTTGGTTCAACATTTGGTGTAATTCTTTCAACAAGGTACTCACTTCGGAGACTCGGATGTGTTTGAGCAGCTTGACCCGGCGGTTCGAGAGGAACTCCAGGGTCGTAATCTTTCGCATTTCGCGCCAGTAAGGACCGGAGGGTGCGAACCCTAACATGGCGTAGTTGTAGCCTAGGTGTTCTGCAACCACAAGTTTCGGGCGGGAGGCCACGTCCCTGTCGTTGGTTGTGAAGCATTCCTTGGCAATCTCACTGCTGCTCACCACCAGAGATGGGAAGACCCCAAGGCGGAGGGTGAAAATGGGTCCGTACTTGTCAGCCATGGCTCCCAAGGTTATGTGGGCAGGAGTGGATCCTCCTAACAAGGGAAGGTGACCGAGTATAGGCCATGCACCCTTGGGTTCGGGTGCTAATTGGCCCTTATTCGCAGCTCTACTCCACCTCCTTATTAACCATGAATAATAGAGAACCACGTTTATTGCTAACAATCCAACCGTGATAGAGTTTAGATTGATTGAGTAAGTAAAATTCATGATTGGTAGCTAAGAAATGTGCCAGAAAATGAAAAGATAAACGGGAGAATTCTCTTTGATTTCACACACCCAAATGTTATAGTATGAGAGCTTATATAGCTTTGTTACAGAAAACTAATTTCTAACACACTCGTAACCAATCTTGTTAGCTAATCAAAAAACTGTAACAGACTAAATTCTAGAAGCTGACTAGATTGGCTGCTGGCTAGTCAAGCTTACAGCCAACACCCCCCTGCAATCACATGCTTGGATAAGGGAGAAAATCCATTGCAAGTGGTTAGACTGCTAGAGCGTATTTGTGTATTTGCGTATTTGCAAGTTTTGGTTTTATTGCTAACTTCGTTTTATTGCTTGGCAACTTCGTTTCGTTTTATTGCTAACAGTCCAACCGAGATAGAGTTTACATAAGGGAGAAAATTCATTAGATAAGAAGTGTTGCATATTGGCATGTGAATAAGTGACAGTGGTACATGAACTGATGATGCACAATGTGAGTGACTCAGTGCAGTGGAGAGAGTGTTAGACTTTGTTGAAAAATGGAAGTGGTACAAGTGTACAACTCACTAGATAAAGTATGCATACATACATGCCTGGCTGGGTGAGTACTGTGTACTCAGTGATCAGTACGTACTACCCATAAAATTAAAATGTGTCAATTCAGTCGGACCCGGGTCCCCACCTACTGTGTACTGGGAAAAGATTCTGTTTTCTTTCTTCTTTTGGAATTTTCTTCATTTTTTCTTTCTTGTGACTGTGAGTACGTGTGTCTTTTTTCAACCTTATTGCTTTGTGAATGACTGAATGAATGTAAGTATAGGACCACGAACACTATTGAAACAACTCTAGTTTCATCGCTATTTGGCCCTTCATTAACCGACAAAGCCCATGTGATCGAGCAAGAGACTAGAGCAGGAGTGAAACTAATTAATTAGTTACACATTTATATATGTACCATATGATGGGCAGCATCTCTAATAGATTTTATTTTTTGATGAATATGATCTCTAATAATATTTAGATTCACTACTAGTTCTTTATAGATTAATGATTAATGGAAAAGATATATATACGATCTAATTGATTATATCTTATACCATCTCTCGAAGTAAGTCACTTAACTCCCTTATATATATATAAATTCATTTGTGTGAGTTTGAGCTTTATTAGAGAGGTTATACAAAATTTGATCATTTGATCATTTGAGATTTAGATAATAGAAATAGTAGAACCTCTATATTAATTTGTTGTCTCTATCATCACTCATATCACATAGAGTACTATATAAGCTAACATTATTGATACACATAGACTAGCTAGTACCAAGTTCATGTACAATGGCAATAATATTCTTATTTAATGTTTAGGTGTAAGATTCTTCATTATTTGTTAGTGAGACTTTTGATTTTTTTATTCCCTTAGGCTTTCCACTAAAAAAAAGTGCTTCATGAATTGTTTTCGGGGACATCTCACATCTATTTCATTTGTACATTGTGATCTACCTGTTTTTTTCCTTTTCTCTCATTCTTTGTAATATCTCTCGTCTAAAACTAAAAAAAGCAAGCCTAAAAGCTGATTTTTTAAATAATATATTTGGAAAGTCTCTGTGTAGTTTCGCCTTAGATCTCACTTTCCATTGAGCCGCCACTACTGTGTACATCTTATGTGAATTATAGGAATAGTACATTGCATTTGCATGTGGACCACTATAGGGTCAGCAACTCAGAAAGTCATGCCAACATTTCATTTGGAGACAAAACCACGAGGTTTGAAAAGCAATTAATTGGTGCTAACCTGGAAAGATCATAAGAGACAAGTCCGGCCTTCTCCCTCGATCAATTACATCAACTGTTGTATGCGTATCATGATCGCATACGTGGCTCAATTAATAAAATAATTTAATTTCTACATTCTGAAGGGCCTATGATTTTACATTATGGACATATTATGGACTATGAGATCAACTTGTGTACATATCACCATTATTAGACATGTAGTCGATCTACATCATGCAGATATAATTTATCTTCAATCACTGGCTCATATCATATAGATGCAGAAAAATATTAGGGTCGGGCATGACATGTTTAATTAGTACTATATGTAAACCATTTTTCTAATAAATTGAGATCACATATGGTATTAAAAATATATATAATACCTTTTGTATTATTCATAGGAGTAACATATATAATTGCCAACATTGATGAGCATGGAAGATGGGCACAAAACGACAAGGTTTTAACAACTTTAACCGACTACGGTTAAAGTTGAGTAACATATATAATTGCCAACATCTTGAGAGACTAGTACTTAATTGAGTAATTGACCGACTACGGTTTACTTTTGGTACGTGCTAAACTTCCATACGTACGTATAGCTGGTGATGGAGGATGGAGCACGCAGCCATTGATAAAAAACTATGTAATGGATCGAGGATGGAGCACGCAGCCATTGATAAAAAACTATGTAATGGAGGATGGAGCACGCAGCCATTGATAAAAAAAACTATGTAATGGAGGATGGAGCATGCAGGCATTGATAAAAAAAACTAGAGAGCTGCTATTTGTACACTCTTTTTTTTTTTTTTGCACACCCCTATAATTTAATTTGTGAATTTACCTAATTAACACAAAATAAAAAGACATTAAAGAACAATCCTTACACACCTATCAACTTAGAAAAAAAAAAAAAAAAACACACACACACCACCTCTACCCGACCCACAGCTTCCTGCCTCCCCCTCCCTCACCGGACCACCTCCATCCCTCCCCATGTTTCACCGGACCCACCCAGTCCTTCCCCCATCACCGGACCACTTCCCTCCCTCCCCCTCCATCTCTCTCCTCCCCGCATGCAGCACCACCCTTATCTTTCTCTCTCTCTCTCTCTCTCTCTCTCCTCCCCGGCATGCAGCACCACCCTCCTCCCCGCAGGCAGCACAACCTTCATCCCTCTCTCTCCTCCCCGCATGCAGGACCACGTCCCTCCCTCCCCCTGTTTCAACCGACCCACCCACCCACCCACCCAGCCCCTCACCCGACCACCTCTTTCCCTCCCGCACCCTTCCCGCACCACCCTCCTCTCTCTCTCTCTCCTCCCCCGCAGCACCACCTCCCCGTCATAGGCCATTCGGCACTGGTCGGCCGAAACGATTAGTTTCGTTCGACAGACAGCCACCGAACAACTAGGAAACGTTCGACGAATGACTGCCGAACCGAAACTAACTGTTTCGGCCGACCAGTGCCGAAGGCCTATGACGGGGAGGTGGTGCTGCGGGGGAGGAGAGAGAGAGAGAGAGACGAGGGTGGTGCAGGAGGGAAGGAGGTGGTCGGGTGAGGGGCTGGGTAGGTGGGTCAGTTGAAACAGAAGGAGGGAGGGACGTGGTGCTGCATGCGGGGAGGAGAGAGAGGGATGAGGGTCGTGCTGCCTGCGGGGAGGAGAGAGAGGGAGGAGGGTGGTGCTGCATGCCGGGGAGGAGAGAGAGGGAGGATGGTGGTGTTGCATGCCGGGGAAGAGAGAGAGGGAGAGGGAGGGAGAGCGGTGGTCCGGTGAGGAGGGATGAGGTGCTTTTATTTTGGGAGGGAGCTGGGTGGGTTGGTGAAGGGGTGTGTTTTTTTTTTTTTTTTTCCTGAGTTGATGGGGTGTGTTGGATAATGAGTTTTGGTGAGAAATTTTGTGAAAATGGATAAAATAGGAATATTATGGTAATTGGGAGGGGTCTGTGTATAAGAAAATTTAATTATCGGAGGGGTGTGAGGGTGTGAAATGAGAAAAAGTGAGAAAATTGTGTACAAATAACAGCACTCAAAAACTATGTATTTAATTTGTCTGCTAGCTAATTTTACTTTTACCAGACTGAAGACTAGTAATGCATGCTGTACCAAGAATATTCAAACTTGAAGGCTGGTCAGTCACGGTCTAATATTATTTGACAATATATGGCAAGTTTATTTCCAAGCTTACTGAATCCGGCCACTAATGACATTCAATGTACTTATGTCGCAGAGCTGGACCATTTGGGTAAGATAGAATAATTATCCTCGTGTCAAACATCGATCCCTATATATATATATGCATCTCACAGATAAATGGGAAGGATTTAATTAATTAGTTAGGATAATATTGGATCCTTTCCTTGTCAAATTTATGTTGATCTGCACTCAATTATTCATGAGAAGATTAAATAAATTTGTATCAATTACTATTTTGATCCCTGATGTTGGCTAAAAGTGGAGCTCAATAGTCAAAAGTGTGAGATTTATTAAATATGTATAAGTGAATCTCACTATAAAAGTGGAATTCAATAGTCAAAAGTGGGAGATTTATTAAATATGTATAAGTGAATCTCACAATGTACAAGTGGGCTCGATCATCATGTGTGTTTAATATAGTTTGCGGTGCAGTATTAATGACTTTAGATGGAGAAAAGTTATTATATGATTATATCTAGCTGTTTCCCTTTAATATTTTGTGAAATCATTTGTACAAGTGAGCTCATTGTGTTTTTATTAGTGCCATCCGGATAATGATAATATTTAAAAGTGAGGATATCATTTTTCTTTTTAATCTGGAGAAAAGAATTTGAGTTTAAAATATTTCTAATATTGTAGTGAGGAATACTACTAAATCAATAATTAATTAGTGTTAAAATATAATTTTAATGTTTGCAAGTGAGAAATTTATAGAGATTGCCATTATAATTAAGAAATACACACGTATACATTCAATGATTACATGTTATTTCACATTAATCCTAGCTTATTCATATAGTAGAGTTGAGCATTAAATTCACATTAATCTTAATCAACTCATTCATAAAGATTCGGAGACAAGCGTGGTTTGACGATGACTTGAAGCGGTGTGCATTTTACGTTTGTAAGTCCAAAGCTTCCTGTCATATCAACTGGTGCATTTCCTGGAGATGTGATCTCAAACCCATGCAGAAGACTAGCCAGGGTTAAAAGCGTCATTTGAAGCCCAAAAGTTATTCCGGGGCATGCTCTTCTACCACTACCAAAGGGCATGAGCTCAAAATGCTGACCCTTAACATCAGTGTCCTTATGGGTGGTCAGAAATCTCTCAGGTTTGAATTCCATCGAGTCGGCCCAAACCCGTGGGTCGGTTTGGATCTTCAACAGGTTCACTAATAGCCAAGTGCCTTTCGGGACATGGTACCCTCCTACAGTGCAGTCCTCTGTGAATTCTCTTTGGCCCGAAAGTGGTCCAGCTGGGCATAAACGCATTGCTTCTTTAACTGTGGCTTGCAGGTAAACCAGGTTGTTGATATCTGATTCATTCACTAGTCTTGCTTTGCCAACATGCTTGTCTAGTTCTTCATGGACTTTCTTTAAAGCTTGAGGGTTGTTCAACAACAGTGAGAGTGCCCACGTCAGGGTCACCATAGTTGTGTCACTCCCTCCAGCAATCAAACTCTGCAAAATGTTAAATGATACAATAGTATTTCATTTATTCAAATTTAAATTCAAGGATCCTAGCATTATACGTACCAAACATGTTGCTTTGTTGACGGTATCCGCATCGAAGCCTGCAACATCAGCTCCATTAAGAACTGACAGCATGACATCCATGAAATCTTGCTCACCTTTAGCCTCATGACCCAGCTTGGCTCTTCTCTTCTTGTGTTCGTCCAACCAGTCCACAACTATACTGTCCAGTTCTTTTGCAGTTTTCTTCATAGCCTTCTGAACCCCACCCAAATCCAACCATCTAAGCCATGGAACAGCATCTCCCAACACAAACTGTCCCACCAAATGAAAAAACTCCCTCATGGCCTTTTGGCACCGTCGTTCCTCTTTCTCCTCATCACTCAAATTAGTACCACCAGCATTAGCAACAACATTATTAAAGTACCTTTTTCCGGAAACCATCCTAAAAATCACGTTTAGACTCAAATCGCTGAACCACTGCTTCATCTCCACCGAAAATTGACCCGACCCATCTTTTCTTTTGACCCATTGCTTGTACAGCTCTTTCAAACTCATCTCTACTTCAGATACTCGAACATGTTTGAGTAGCTCCAGCCTGCGGTTTGAGAGAAGCTCGAGGGCAATAATTTTGCGCATTTCACGCCAGAAAGGACCGTAGGGACTAAACCCAAACATGGCGTAGTTGTAACCCAAAAGTTTGGCGCCAATAGTAGCGGGGCGGGAGGAGACAACTGAGTCATTGGTGGTGAAGCAGTCCTTGGCGGCCTCCCAAGAGTTGACCACCAGAGCAGAGTGGACGCCGATATTGATGGTGAACACTGGTCCGTACTTGTCAGCCAAGGCTCCCAAGGTTATATGGGGAAGCTGGGTCGGGTCGGATCCTCCGAATAGGTGGAGATGGCCTATTAGAGGCCATCCACCTGGGAGTTTAGGTGGTTTGGGACCCTTATTGGCTGCAGCTGATTTGGACCTCCTTATGGTGAAGTAGGAAAACACAAGTATGGCAAAGAGTCCTGCTATGGCAGTGTTTAGGTGTGGGAGAGGGAAATCCATTGTACTACTATCTTTGGCTTATTTGGCTAGCTAGTTTCAAAGCTTCGATCTTATTAAGTGAGTATATATAGACTGTATATATTGTATTATATCTGTCAGTGGATGATTTAATATTTCTTCATAAGTTTGACCCAGAATAGTAATGCGTAGCCTAAGAAGCGATTGTCATTCTGGTTATAAAACCAAAAAGTTCAGCAAAAAAGAATTATTTATACCACAATTGAAAACTATGGTATAGCTAACATTACTTCATAAAATTTGAGCTAGAGTTCAAATTAATTTGAAGATAATTTTTTGACCTTTGGATTTTCTCAAAGGTTGCTTCGAAAAAGATATATACCTAGCTAAATCCTATATATTTAATCTTATCCGATACTATATGCTTTTTTATTTCTGTACAAGATAATGTCTATCTTTTTATTTCTACATACTTTTTCTTATGGTTCATTAACATTCAGCACTAAAAGTCTCTAAAGAGGGGAAAGAACAAAACAGAAGAAGTCGAAAACTAGCATCTTAAGAATCTTTGCTTTGAAAATTCATAATTATCATGGAGGCTACTGGCCGCCTTAAGGTTAGTCTTATATATCATGATACTTCGATATTAATTCTTCATTGTACCTTGTCTAAACATATATATATGGGCCTACTATGTAGAATGGGCTCATATGAGTTGTACAATGGACCCATTAATATTTCATTCTTTTTCAATGCAATTATTATTACATTTGAAAAAATTTCATAGAAGCCACAAGGCAAGCAAGACAACAAATAAAAGGCTATATATAAACCTCCTTTATGAACAACATTCCATCTTCCGTTATTCAAATGCGCTTCAACGAAAATAAAAATTTTATATTGCATTTTATGTGTCTAACACTATTATTAATCACATAACTTAGTACGTATGGATAGAAAAACACAATAAATGTATATATCTGATTCATAAAAATTTTACTCCAAATAAAGTATACTAGGGAGGCGTGGGGTGAGGAGGACTTGTAATGGAGTTGCTTTGGGAATGGTTAAACCCGGACTCTCGGTAATGTCCACAGGCTGGCCCAATGGGCTTTCAAACCGAAAGGAATGAAGCAGACGAGCAAGCGTGAGGTGAAGCACTTGAAGTGCAAACGACACACCAGGACAAGACCGTCTCCCAGACCCAAAAGGAATCATTTCAAATTGTTGGCCTCGAACATCAACATTCGAATGGCTGGTCAGGAACCTCTCTGGTTCAAAAGCAGATGGGTTGGTCCAGACCCTTGGATCCCTCTGAATCTTCCACACATTTACCACCAATCTGGTACCTGCTGGGACATGGTAGCCACCTACAGTGCAATCTTCCAAAGCTTCCCGTGGTCCTAATAGGGGTCCAGCTGGGTACAGACGAAGAGTCTCCTTGATAATGGCTTGAAGATATACTAAGTTTTTAATGTCTGATTCATCAACTTGCCTGTCTGTGCCCACATGGAGGTCTAACTCTTCTTGTGCCTTCTTCAACACATGGCCATTGTTGAGCAGTAATGAGATTGCCCATGTTAGAGTGCCTGCTGTGGTGTCACTCCCACCCAGTATAACCGCCTGCTTTCAAAATTATTTGGTTAGTAAATTTAGCGAGTCTAGAAATAGTGATGAATTAATTATTATATCATATTTCAAAATACCAGACAGGTGGACTTGATGCTGGTATCTGAAGTGTAGTCAAAATTTGAGAGGTCTCCTTTCTCCTGAAGAGACAACATGACATCAATGAAGTCCTCGTCGCCTGCTTCGGTCTTGACTTCACCAGAAATTCTCTTCTGGCGATGCTCCTCCAGCCAGCCTCCAAGTATGGCATCCAAGTCATTGGCAGTCTTCTTCATTGCCCTCTCGTGCCCCTGCAAATCCAACCACCATAAAAACGGAATGGCATCTGAAACCACAAAAATGCCAATCAGATGAAAGAACTGACTGATCGCTTTCTGGCACCGCCTTCCCTCGCCCTCATCACAAGCAGCTGAGGCACCAAAACAGCGTTTTCCCGCCACCATCCTGACCACCACATTCAGTGTCAACTCCTCGAACCAACGATTCATTTCAACAAGCAGAGGACTACGCGACCCATTTTGGACCCATAAACTGTAAAGTTCCTTTACACCCATGTCAATCTCAGAAGTCCTGACATGTTTGAGCATCTCCAGCCGTCGATTTGAGAGAAGTTCAAGGGTGGCGATCTTCCTCATCTCGCGCCAAAAGGGGCTGTAAGGCGCGAAGCCAAACACAGCGTAGTTGTAGCCCATGTGCTTGGCAGCCACTGTGGTGGGACGTGAAGCAAGTGCCTTGTCGTTTACGGTGAAGCAGTCCTTTGCCACTTCCCAACTGCTCACCACAAAAGCTCGGCGACTGCCAAGTCTGATGTTGAAAGTTGAACCATATTTGTCAGCCATTGCACCGAGCGTTCGGTAAAGGAGCTGGTCTCGGCCGCCCAGAAGGTGGAGGTGGCCTATAATTGGCCATCCACCAGCAGGTTCAGGAGCCTCTACTCTACACTTGGAAGCTACAGCCGCATTGGTCTTTCGAAGCAATGCACGAATGAGAAAAAATATAGAAACAAACAGAGCAATCACAGTCAATTTCAAAGAAAGATCCATGATTTGACAAAACTAGTATGATAATTATATCACAAGGAATGAATTATCCAAACCCAGTTAATTTATAAGTCAAATAAGTCAGTAGTTTAGGCGGCATGAAGCATACCATGTGTTATACCAACTCCAAAAGGCAAGGGGGTTGTCTTGCCACCAACCTACTTTAATTCTTCGATCTGTAGTTGGTGGAAAATCACCTGCCTGCACCTTTGGGCTTAATTTGTGTACCTTAGTAGTCACATGGCTGGTGACTATCTAGGTCCTGTCACAGTGGCCCAAATTTCACCCAATCCAGACTGAGGATAAAAGGCTACTGCCCAAAATGGGTTCAAGTTCATCATGTGTCTCAGCTCTCACTCTCTCAGTGTCTGCACAAATTAAACAAAACAGGACTTGTTTGTTTTGTTTAGCTAGCAGCGCGCATAAACCAACTTGTTGGATAGAGTACTAAATTACTAAATTTAAGAAATTATGTTTGACAATGGATATAGATTAATTGATGAATCTAGTGTATTTTAAGGGTTGTTTAGGTGATTTGTCCAAGCAAGAATCATGCCAATCTGTCCCTTTCAAAGATTTTGAAATAAACATACTGCATGCAATATCTATCCATCAAATTGTTGTCAATTATGAATGATGGCAATGTATATGGTGTCATTGAGAAATACTGCTTTCAATTTCCCTGTACCCAATTACTTTTGGGCTGGATAAAAGTGGGAAAACAATTTCATGATTATGAAAAAAAGAAAAAAAAGCAAATCTGAAATGAATATGAAAAATCTGAAAGTGACAAGCAAATCCAAATATCATATTGGACAACCATAAAGCTCCAGAGAATTAAAGGTAGCTAGTGAAGAAAATGCAATGATGAAGATTGTGAATAATACTCAATACCTAAATTCAATAATGGTCTGCGCTCTGTGTTGGTACGTGCTTACTCCAGAATCATCTCTATCTCTGATTCTCTGTCTCTATCTTTCTGTCCCAATACACATAGAGTAGAAGACAACCAGCAATCATGAACACAACCGCAATATTCAATTTCCTATTGGCTAACTTAAACTGCGATTATTACTACCAGGAAAAATAAAATAAAGAAAAAAAAAAAAAAAACTCCGTGGGCTGAATAATTGACGCGTGAGGCCCAATCTCCGTATATGCAAACCCAGGCCCAATCCTAGAAATTTTTATTCCCGAAACAGCCCTTCTGTTTTAGTTGTTTACATGAGATGGAGATGGAATCATTAATCCCGGCCAGTGACATGAATCGAAATCTTTATCTAACAAATAATAACCAAAGTAACAGAACGGTGTTAGTGTATTTGAGTATTTCTCTTGCATGATAGCAAAAAAAGATTTATTGAATAAAACCCAGTAAGGCAATAAGTCAATGAAAATGTTTAGCACATATATGGCATGGGCAAGGAAATATACAACAGTCCACTCTATCGCCAACTTTACACTCAATATTCATCATTTGAATATGGATATGACTACGTAAGATCTAATTTAATTTCATATAACTGTCAATGCTAGCTGAAAAAGGAAAATCGATTATGAAGCATATATAGTGAAGTATTAATTTGTAAGAAGGGATTAGGGAATAAGAAAAAGGTCTAGCTTGAACCATAAATTGTTAATTTCGATCAGATTCATGATCTTTGATTGACCTAAATAGTCACAGAACCTATTTCATACTTTCACTTCATGACCCAGATCGACCCACCTATGGACCAGCTTGTCGATCCATTAGTTATCAGGGTCCTCTATATTTGGTCTGCAATTAACCAAGTACCGTACAAGAAATATATGTCTATATATGCATGAAATAATTTAGTGGAAGTCCCTTTTCCTTTTGATAAATCCATGCCATTAATACAATATATCTGTTAGAAATATTGGGCTGCCAGTCCCAGCAAAAGTTCCATGTAAATAACAGGGTAATTATAGGTACCATGCATTGCCCTCCCCTAATTTTGTGGTCAAATATATAAAAGGACAAAATTCGAAGAAACATGGAATCAACAAATAACAATTACATGCATGGTGTGATCGATATGGATGAGCCTAAATTAAGGGAGGAAAAGATATTTTAATTAATTTTAAGTAGTAGAACTGTTTAATTAACACTATGGAAGGTAGGTAGGTAAGGGAGCTATATATAGCTAGCTAGGGGTTAAGTACTCATTTGAAGGTTGAGAGTATTAAGCTGCATAGTCCATTCTTCGCCACTTGGCCTTCCAAGGGTGAACTCTAGATTAAGGTACATATCATGACGATCCAAAGATGACAAGGAGCTACAATCCAACCTCTCCTTCATGCTCTCTCCACACACATGATGCCGGGCTGAATCCTCCTGCTCTTCCACCTATTTAATAGAAATTCAAATTAATAAAACTATATTTTATATCATACATTATAACAATTAAGCACAATATATGATACATGCATGGTTAATTTGATCTATAAAATTTTATAATTAAGATATATACCTTGCTACCATTTGATGACGGGGAATATTGAGAATAAGTCAAAGTATTGCTGCCATTCGTCTCCACTGAACAAGGCCACGAACCTCTGCTATATATTACAAATTAATTAGCATTTAATATATTGGTCAGAAACTTCAACAATTAATATATTACATATCAACCACAAAATTAAATCCCCTTAATTATTTGTGGTAGCTTTGATGGTAGGAAAAAGTGTTTAATTGTCAGGCTCGATCAACAAAACATTTCATATCAATAATGCTCATTTAGCAGAAGGAAATTTGAACTGAAACTGGTGAGTTGAAGAAGGTAGAAAACAATTCATCCGTTCACAACTGCTTGTAGATGTATCATGTATGTTTATTTACGAAAGTAGAGGACTTAAATTGGGTAAGCAGGAGTAGTACGTACGGTAACATTATTGCTCACTGCCATACATAATGGAGTCAACAAAACCCATCCATTTGGCCAACACATAATATTAGACATATATGCCTAGCATTCCTGTCACCTAGCTACCTAGCTATGATCTGAGGTATTAATTAATTTCTTGGTTGTGACTGATTTGTACTAAACATCTATAACCGTTGGATTACAACGTACAACATTGAGATTTGTAGTGATGAACTTTTCCCTTGACTTTTTGGGACACATTGGGATCAATACACTCACAATCCAACGGATGTGATGAGATCGACTTCGTTCCCTTTGTTATAAATTTATAATAAAGGGCAGACGTAATATGCCTTCATGCCACGCACCAGTACAAGTGCTGAACCCATACATATAATACGAACCCTAATTAAGCCGTATGTTCATCAAAATCAATGTGCTTTGAAACTTCCAGTAATAAATGCTCTACACCGTTAACAAAGACAGACACCATGTTAGACCAAAAAAAAAGTCCATCTCCAAGGCACTACTTGTGAATATTCGTGCATGGATATATGTTTGCATATAATTTAATGCAAGCTTCTAGTATTTAAGTAATTCCAGCAATTACTCGATCGCTGTTTTTATTATTATCCATTTTGCAGAGAGGAACAAAACAAAATTAGAGAAGAGAGTCTCAAAGTACTAGACACTTAGACAGTATTCAGTACCTGTTGGATTGTTGTAGTACTGTTGGAGGTGGACTAGCCTTCTGATGATCACCAGATAATATTGATCCATTGGTATTTGGTTGAACGGTATTATGCCCTTGGTTTTGGATCAGACCCATATCTGTGTGCCCTTCATGACCTGCAACATTTATCATAGGTAGATTCTGGCTTTATCAGACACCCAGAAAATAATTCATTTCACATGGCATGGACTGATGATCAGTCTAGTACTCTCAACATATAAATATGCATTAATTTTGTTTTAGTGTTGGGGCTACACACAGTGGATCAAATGATGGAGGATGTCCCACTAAGATTTCACCCCAAGCTCCCAAACAAAGAGAATAATGGAAGATGAATAATGTAAATGGGGTCCTTGAGAATTTTGAGAGAGAGGAGGGATCCAAAATCCAATTACCTGTTCCTTTGTCAGTGCTCTTCACTGTTCTATACATCTGCATGAACACCCAACACAAAAAAAGTAATCAAAAATGAGAAAATGAGAAAAAGGAAAAACTCGGTCCACATTGCTAAGATTACCCCTCTAGATGCCTTTTTGTCCTTACCCATTGTTCTTTACCCCCCACTACAAATGAATCATATCAATATATACTAATTGTAAACACAGAATATGCTAAAAAGTACAATATTGACAACTCTCAAAATTACAAATGTATAACCATCATTCATAATTTCATATGTTTAAAAAAGCAAATTAAGAAGATTAATTGAACACAGTAAGCTAGTAAGCCCCACCTGCAAGTGACTCTTCACGTGAGCAAGGGTTAGATCCTTCACATTCATCAACTCTAAAACAGATTTTGGCGTTGCTCCTGTGACATTTAAATAGAAATTAATATATGCAACTTTATTAATAAGAAAGAGCAAAGAAAAGCTCGAAGGAGTTGTGTATACTACTTTCATGGCCGCCAAGAAGCTGGACTGCATGAACGAAATGAGCGTGGAGGGTTGTAGTCCACCGCATTCTAGGAGCTCGGATGCTTCTTTTCACACTACCAATGGTTCGCGCGTTTCGCTTGAAATCGCGGCCATAGATTTGAGGGTGGTGGTGGTGGAGGTGATGATTATGATGATGATGATTACTGACCAAGTTTCGGCGAAGTTGTTGGTGAATGGGTGGAGGAGGACTGGTATTGTCTTTCATTTCAAACCCTAAACTCAACTTGGGCTCAGCTGAAGCAGCAAGATTATTATTGTAAGCAGCCCTGTCTAGGTGGTAGAAGCCATTCTCATGACTCAAATCGCTGCCACTGCTACCGGAATCGGTGGTTGAGCTCCTATCACTGTAAAGCACCTTTCTCGCTGTTAATCCATCATATCCCAGTAGTTCCTTAGCTTGATGATGATCATATTGTGGAGCTGATGGTGGGCTGATCTGTAAAGAGAGATCGGGCAACAAGGGTGGTGATGATGTAGTAGTACTAGTACTTGTCATCATTATAGGGTTTGAGCTGAGGATATATGGTATGAGAGAGATCGATCTACCCAAAAGAGAAAAGTAAGGAAGAAAATGGAGTGAAGGGTTCTGAGCTTTAGCTGTGATTATATCATGAGTGGGTTATGATTTGCATTGGGGTTGAGAAAGTGAGAGATGGATATAATTAAAGAAGGGGGTGGGGGCGTTGAAGCCGGAGATAGGCTTTTTTGAGTAGGATGGGCTCTAAATATGTAGAAAGGTGAAGTAATACATTTATAGCAGAGCAGAGCAGAAAGCAATTAAACCACTAGTCAGCTGATAGATTAGAGAGCAAAAAGAAATAGAAAGTAAGAGAGTTTTTTTGGGATGAAGGTTTGAAGGAAAAGTTAGTGAAAAGGGGAAGTTGTGTATTTAAGAGTGCAGAAGGATCAGAAACACATCTTTCCCCACAGAGCTAGAGATTGACAGAGAGAGAGAGAGAGAGTCTTTTTTTTGTAGGGAGTGAAAAGGAGGTGCCGGGATATAATGGAGGTTTTTGCAGGTGCAGGGAATGGTTGGAATTCGAGAAAACAAAAGGGGCACTGTTCAATGGAATATCGGAATCGGAATGGGTCTTTCTTTCTCTCACTCTCTCTCTCTCTCTCTCTCTCTCCCTCTCTAGCTAGCTAAGCTACGTTGATGGATTGCGACCCATTTAAATACCCTACTCTTTTTGTTACTATGATAAGATATTATTCTGATTAAATAATTTTAACATGTACATATATTTTCCTTCAATTAGAATATTTCCATTTTACTGCCAGGCCCCTCCCTCCCTCGGACTCTGCCCTTATTCGTTTTCTTTCTTACTGACGTGGCATACACATCCGTTTCCAACTTTCTATTTTATGCTACTCTAGTAATTTCAGGCAATTTGCAAAGAAACCCTAGCTAATTTCGTACCTTGTATTTAATTTATTTAGAGAAATATCAGTACCCATTTACATAGTTGCATGTATGATGTATCAACAGTATCATAACTCATAAGAAGTAAAAAATGGTTAATATATATGCAATAGTAACTTCGGATGTATGATAAATTTCCAGCTGATATAATTAATGAAAGTACTTGATTAATAATTTCAGTCCAGTTAAACACTTAAACCGACTAGCTATTTATTAATTGCTAGCTGATCTAGCTAATGCAAGTGTGTCTCATTGTATTTGAACCAGTTTTTATACGGAGCAACTCATTCTCTGGTCTAGCCATATAGTCGCTGGTCCAAGTGGGCAATACCAGTTTGTGCATCATAATTGAGCTGTACACGTGCGAAGCCCAAGCAAAAATATTATAGTTAATTAAGCTAAGCTAGCTAGGAATATTGGATTTACAAATTAATTTAGAACTATATATATAATTAGGGGTGGGTTCGGTCCGGTTACCGAACCGAGAACCCCAAACCGGCAACCGACCGGACCCCCCTCGGTTGCCCCTTTTGGTTACCGAGACCGGAACCGAAATGCCGGTAAACCGGCACTCGGTTGGACCGGCATTTCGGGTCGGCTCAGCTCGGTATGGCCATTGACCGGCTTGAGTTAAGAGAGAGAGAGGGAGAAGAGCAAGGGAACAGAGAGATGCCATCGGAGGTCGAACTGGGTGCATGGCTTCGATTCGCCGCCTTGGGGAGTCGTCGGCGTGAGGGAAAGGTACCAAAATGACCGGCTCGATGAGAGGAATGAGTTCTGGGTGGTGGGAAGTCGCGAAGCCGTCGGAGCACAGAGATCGCCGGCAAAGGGCTCGGCTCTGCCCCAACTCAGGTTGCCGCGATCCTTGCCTTTCTGGAAAATCAAAACACATGGGCAAAGAGAGGAGGGAGAGGCGAGCATTTCGGAGGTGGTCTCGCCTCCATTAGCCGCCGGACGACAGTGTATCGCCGATCAAAGGCACGGCGAGAGAGAGAGCGTGACGTCGGGGAGAGAGAAAGTGAAAGTCAGAAATGAGAGAGAAAGGGGGAGTTGGCAGGAGAGAGAAGAGATGATTAAAAACTAAAAATAAAATGTTTTAAAAATTCATTAAAAATTTAGACAATAGGATATTTTGGGTTTAGGGTTTAGGGTATTTTGGGGTTTGGGTGGGGTTTAGGGTTTGGACTTTGGGGTTTAGAGTTTTTACTTTGTATTACATATGTTTTATAATTTATATAAAACATTTATATAATGCATTTCTAAACCCTAAACATTTATATAGACTATAGTTATTAGTTATAGACTATTATCATCTTATACCATACTAAACATTTTTATAGACTATAGTTATTAGTTATATACCAACTATAAATTATTGAATTATTATCAATTATAGTCTTAGGGTATATGGTATATAGGATATAATAAGCCTTATAATGTATATGATTTAAAAATTTTAAAATACATAATAGGGTTTAGGATTTAGGGTATGAGATATAGGAATAGGATATAGAGTTTAGTATTTAGTTTATAGTTATATGATATAAATTGTTTAGAATATGGTATAATATTAGTTTAGGGTATTTGTAATTAGTTTTTATATAGAAATGTATTATATAAATTAAAAAACATATAAATTATTAATTATGGGGTTTAGGGTATAGAAAGGGTTTAGGGTTTAGGGTTTATAAATTTATATATTTTTTATATAAATTATAGAAATTTATATAAATGTATTATAGAAAGGTATTTTAGGGTATAGAAATGTATAAAAATGTAATATTTAAATTAAATGTTATATATACTCGGTTCGGTTCGGTAAACCAACGGTTTTAAGATCTGAAAACCGGAACCGGAACCGAACATACCGATTCGGTTGGCAAACCGAGATCTCGGTACGGTTTCTCTCCGGTATGGTTATTTTCGGTATCGGTTGAAGCGATTTCGGGTACGGTCTCGATTTTTCGATCAAACTAACCCAGCTCTATATATAATTTTTTATATATATACGAAGGAGAGATGATGAGGGAGGGAATATATACGAAGAAGGAGCTACTCTGAAGCATTAAGCAAGTGTCAGAGTGGCTGGGGTGTCCGGCGACACCAGGGTCGCAGACCCACATGCCCCTCTCAACTCTCACCATTCAACCTTTTTTTGTGTGAAGATTTTCAGCCCACGCGCTCCCCATCCCTTCAATCAACGCTCAAGGAACAGCGCGTGCCATAGAGAGAGCGCGTTGAATGAAGTGGATGCTGATTCGCTGAGGGTAAAATTCAACGGCTAGTATTTGTCTGATCCACAGTCTTCGATCGTCCCCAATATTCCCTCTCCGTGTCCAAGTATTCCTTGGCCAAACCTACCTGTCGAGCCCCACCCGCGCGTGGAAACCCACGAATTAATAAACCTAAAAAAAATAATAAGGGAGGGAAGGACCATATTCCTCGGCGTCAACATGGGTTCAAGTCACGTGACATATGGACGTGACCCTGTTTAGACAATAGGCTCTTTCTTTGTTCTCTTCTATTGGTCTTATTATGTATGCACCCACCCTCAATTTGTTTAATTCATCAGATGATAGGATCGATCACCATATTAATATTAATAATATCATGCTCTCAATACTCAAACCCCCATGACTTTGGGTATTTAATTAGTAGAATTGATTTGTTTATAAATGGTGATTACATCTTACAGAAACAACAAGATGACTAGAAAACGTTAATATATGAATGATTTGTTAATAGTTATCGAAGCCATGGTCAGCGCCTGATGCGCTCTAGATTCTCCGGGAAATGGAAACTTTGTATTTCTTCTCATACTTTATTATTAGGACTATTAGACACCTTCAACCCTCCTATATTCCCT
Organism: Dryas octopetala; assembly: GCF_963921425.1. NCBI lineage: Eukaryota > Viridiplantae > Streptophyta > Magnoliopsida > Rosales > Rosaceae > Dryas > Dryas octopetala. The sequence goes on from NC_141372.1 coordinate 1,972,784, forward strand.
CCCTCCTCGATCCTCATCATTCCTCATCTTAAGTTTGTTGGATTATTGAATAATAACTTAATTTAATTAATTGCAGGCTTTGCAGCAGAGGGTAATATCCGGTCAACATCTCTCTCTCTCTCTCTCACTTGCAATGCAAGATTATGTTGTCAAATGCTTGGGCCTATATTCCATATATATTCCATGTGTTTGTCTCATAACACCACCTCCTACGTACTCTAACTCATCTCCGTCCTATTTTAATCAATCTTCTTTCTTTATTTGTATACCTGGCTTTTAAATGTCTTTCCTGACAAGGACCCCATTTGGGTCCACCTCAAAACAATATACATAAATCACTACAACTTAATTCATGTGACATGTGCCACCAACCCTAACAATATATATATATATATATATATATATATACATACCCTCCGGCCCTTAATTGACTGTACAGATAACAGATTATATTTTGCATTGCGTTTCCTGAATTTTCTTTTTCTTTTTCTTTTCGATCCCTATTTTTTTAGGGGCACCAGTTGTCCAAGTTGGGCATAATCCATGACAATCCTTTAGACAAGTGACCAATAAACTACAAGCAATCCCCTTAGCTAAGCGATGCATGCGTTATTGAGTTTATTCTTGCATTTTATTGATTAGTGCCCGGTTTAGTCCAGTCCAAGTTAGAACTGACATAAATTATATAGTTTACCAAAACATACATATGTGCATGGTCTTGTATAAATATTTTGCTTCAGTTTTACTCTTTAATATGCTTCTCAAGTGAATTATTATATACATATATTTTCTAATTTTTATCTCTTCAAGTCTATATCACGTACGTGCAATAGATCGACCAATAGTATGCGTGACACACTAAACCAAATAGGAGTCCAGTCTACTATACTTAGATTTCATAACTTTGCAACAGATCTTCAAACTTAATAGGGTTAATGTGGGTTCATCTTTGAGGTCATTCTTTGCATTAATAGGGTCAATATTGACAGCGGCATAAGATCTCTAGCCAAATGATTGTACCATAAAGGAAAACACGAGGCCAATCAGCCTTTAGGTAAACCCCAACCAGCTAGCACTAAATAAATCTTTTTAATTTATTAATTACCAGTGATTTAATAACTGTCCTTGCTTTTAGAAACAATTTATTAACTAACTAGAATTAAAGTAAAGCCTGAAGTAATCAGAAGAAATAATTTTATATGGAATTAATAATGAGAAGAATATTAGTTTCTTCATGGCGATTCGCGAGATTAGGAAACAGCCATACAAGCATGTGTTGCTTTGAGATTTGAGTAAATATCATCTCACCTTCTGTCGTCCTTCTCCTTCTCTTCCTTTGAGTATCAATAAAACGACAAAAAAGAAAGGATGGAATCACCGAAATCAACGCCGTTTAGGCTGACGTGCGCCATGACAATTACATCATTTCTCATATAATGAATTAAAATTACGGACTGTGTAATGAATTAAAGAAGGAATAAACATGCCCGGCATGCATCATCTTAATCTTAATTAGGCCTGGCTTGAAATTGTTGTTGGATGATAATTTTTAATCACCCACAACACAACAGTTTTGATGTTTGGTAAAAAAATAAAAAAAGTGCTTTGTCTCACAATTCTCAACTCCTCACAACAAAAATAGAAAGCAAGTTTGTAGGTACTTTTGAAAACTGCGATGAATCACAACAATAAAAATTTTATTTTACTTATAATACTCTCATTTTATAAATTATAAATAGCCACATCAGTTTTAAATTACGATTTATCAAACACCTTCATACTGTTTTTTGTATACACAACACTTTTGAAAATATAGTTTATCAAACACTCCGCTGCTTTACTTCACAGCTGCTTTACTTCACAACTATTTTTTCTCGTAACAATCCCAAACTAAACCCTGATGAGATAATGAGAAAGAAATATAATTAATTCCCAATTTGTTTGTGTGATACAAGAAGACTATTCATTTTTGTTATCAAGGCCTTGTAAGATGCTCTGCTGAAAAAGGGCAAGGTACTCATTCTCCAACAATAAGATCATAATGAGATAATGAGTAAGAAACTAACAATAATGCAGTCAAACTCACACATAAAAAGGTTCCAGGTTTTCAAACAAAAAGAGTAAAGCTAGCTAGAGAAACAGAGGTGAAAGTGAAGTCAATTTACTTATAGAGAGAGAGAGAGAGGGAGCAAAATAAAACAGGAATTGAGTGAGGTCAGACCCTACGCAAAACCTTGAAACTTGAGACCCTTCTATATATTTTAAAATTGGTGGGTTCATACCTTCACCCTCGATGGTAGTTAGTCAATCCATGCACACATAATTAGAGGTGCATCCTCATGAATCATGATCTACTTAGATTAGGTCTAGTCATATTTTGTATCGCGTTTGATAATACTTTAAATTATGTTTGTATTATGTCCTACTTGATTGTATGTTGAATTCAAACCTAATATGAAAATACTCGTGCTCAAGCTGTACTTTAATTGAACTTTATTTTTACTTAGTTATGATATGTCATAAAGTTTAGCTTAATTACTATGGTGTTAGATATTTAGTCAAGTTAATACTAATTGGGGGTTGTTTTGTTTGAGGAACTGAATAATGATAGTACCAATCTCAAATACCTTTAGTCAAGCAAAATCTTTTTCCATTCCGTCAATTTCAAAAGCCTTTGATTCAAATTTTTCGAAACCTACTTTTCCAATATCATTTTCTATTCCACTTCCCCAAGTTGTGTTAGCCTGTGATTCTGCTCATTCTCTCCAATCTAGTAGTCCCATTTTCAATTATGAAGCGTTGATGGCTTTCCACTGAACCTTTAGTTGTATATGGCAATCATAGGAATCCATCCCAATCACTTAAAATCCTCACACCTCTCTTCTCTCTTTTTGAATTAAATAAACTTGTTGTTTGCTTCGAAAAGTCCTTTTGAGTATTCCCGTGACTCTCTCTCTCTCTCTCTCTCTCTCTCTCTCTCTCTCTCTCTCTCTCTCTCTCTCTCTCTCTCTCTCATTTATAGTTGTCCTCGATCTGGACACTGGACCACACAAATTAATCAAATTTCTATACAATATATATTTTACATAATTATTAATTTGTTCCAAAGCTCAAAGCACGTACCCTTATATAAATTTTTCCTTCTTTTTACGTACTCTTTGATCTTTCTAACACTGATAGATAGGAATTAATTAGGATGCCCCATTTATGCTGGCGATTGTCCTTCTCCTCAATCCTCATCACGAATAGCATATTATAGGAAAACTAAACCTTAAATGTCAACATCCATCCAACAAACATATATCCACATTTCTTTTTCATAAGGAATAATATAAATCTGGACTCACCAGAGATGAAATATATTGATCATTAATACTATCAGCAATAATTTGAATTTTATATATAAATCATAGGTGAAGAAGACATCAAGAGTAGAAGAGGCAAAGGTCACTGTCCTTGTTTATCTAGCTACAGTGTTCTAGCCAGAAATTCCATGGTCAAGGATTACTAGAATGGCATATATATTTATTATACAAAATAGATAAATATATATATATATAAAGAGCAAAATAGAACCAAGTGTATGGTAATTTTAGAAAGAAAACAAGTAGAAGCTTTCAAATAAGAAATTCAAGGCATATGTGATCTAAGAAGATTACATCCAAGTGTGAAATGTGGCCTGCAACTATTTTTTCTTTCTTTTTCTTTTTTTTTGTACCATATTGTAAGAGAAATTATTCTGTATAACCGTTATATTGACACATGGTATAGCTAGTCTATTTGTTATAATATGAGTAGATGTTATTAATACTATACCCTACTAATATGAACATATCGTTCAATAATACTCTTACACGTTAGATTGGTGATACCACGTGCCGGTATATCGGTTATACCGTATAATTTTTCCATATTGTAATGGTGGGGTGGGCCATGTGTGGTCAGGGAGAAGTGGTGAACAGTAAAGGCCATGGCAAATAAAACAGCCCTGGAATCTGCTTAATTTCTTGTAAAACATCAAACTCTAGCTCAAACCAAATATATATGCATTCCACTCGGCAACTTCTTGTGTTTGCATTATTTGATAACTGATATCATTTGATAAGAAGATAATTAAACTTTTGCCCATGATATTTGTTTATGAGAGCTTTTTTTTGTGTTATAAGGAAGAATCAGAAATTTCTATATTGTGTTGGAAATATTTGTTTACCAATAATGACAAGGTAATAATATTATGTTGTCATCTAGTAAATCTAGATCGTTGATTAAACTAACACTTAATTGAATACAAATTGAAAATTTAACAACATGAGATTCTGTGTGGGAGGAGAATATTATGGTGGTCAAAGCCTCATAACAGCCAGCAGTCGATTCCTTTTTTATTTTTTTTATAGGTCCAGTTACTGGTCTTATTTGTGAATGAGGCCCAAAATAAAAGAGGGTCCGGGTCAAGTTGAGTAAAGCCCACATCCCAGCGATGGCTGCTCAAGTCCCCCAATTCTAGTTTAGATCGCAGTGCGTGTGCGTCTCCGAGTCTGAGACTGACTGGAGTCTGAGAGCGAAGCGAGGAGGATGACGGTGTTTCACTTCTTCAACTGTGCGATTCTCACGTTCGGCCCTCACGCCGTCTACTACTCCGCCACGCCCCTGTATGCTCTTTTATTCTCTCTGTTTTTTTTTTGGTGTGGATCTGCTCTGATGCTCTCATAACTCATATCCAATTCACTTCATCTTCTTCCCAAACTAAACCCTAACTCAATTATACAATTTAATTAATAATTATATATGTGTGTGTGTGTAGATCGGAGTATGATACACTTGGTACCTCTGTTAAAGCAGCTCTTGTGTATCTGGGAACGGCTTTAGTGAAGGTTGGTATTCGTAGTTAATTACAAAGTCATGCCCTAGAAAATCATATTATAATCGTTTTCATTTTGTGCCAATGAGGCAATTTCTTCCAGTTCCAGCAATGGCTGCTGATGTTTTTTTTTTTAAAATCTATGTCTGCAGCTTGTGTGTCTGGCCACTTTTCTTAAGGTCTCTGACAATGAAAGCTTCGATCCATATCAGGTATTTCTCTCTTTGATTTCAATATCTGGATGCAATTGCACATGTTTGTAATAGAAGCTCAATTGTACTTTGGCTAATTTTGCATTTGAAAGAATACTTTTTTTTTTTTTTTTTCATGGATTGTGGCTGTGAGTGTAAATGTGTAACCAACAAATTGTCAATGTTTTCAGGAATTTTTGAAAGCTCTGATTGGTTTTATAGATGTTGCTGGTCTTTACTTTGCTTTGACCCAGTTGACTCACCGAAATATCTCTCAAAATCATAAATTTCAAGCAGTGGGACTTGGTGAGTAATACTTGATAAAGTCCAAAATAAAACAAAAAGGAAAAAGATCACTTGCTTTTCCTTTGATTCTAGAACAATTTTGGAGCATTTCTGCTTCCTTAATAGTGTAGTGTATTTTGTGGCATGATTGACATCTTCTTATTCTCTGTTGCCAGGATGGGCTTTCGCTGATTCTGTTCTGCATAGATTGGCACCTCTGTGGGTGGGTGCTAGAGGACTAGAATTTACCTGGGATTACATTCTTCAAGGCCTTGAAGCAAATGCCAATCTGGTATAAATTTGTCTTGGTTTGAGATTCCAAAGTTCATGGAATAATTTGTGTTGGTCAAATTAGACCATGGACACAATGACACGTATCTCAGTTTTTTAATTTTGGATTTTGAAGTAGATTTGACTCCCTCTGTTAAGTAGTTTATGGTTCTCTCTTTATTCAGGTCTTGAGCATATCCCTTGCTGCATTGGGGTCTTTGATGTGGCTTCGGAAAAACAAGCCTAAGACGCTGATTCCTATAATATACACATGTGCTGGAATTGTAGCAACCATGCCATCTATCATAAGGTCTGCTCCTATACTTACCTTAATTCTGCCAATACTAGAAAGTAGAAACATTCTGTGCATTTAACATTTATCCGTTGATACTCCCCCTACGAATTCTGATCCTATCGTCTTCATTCCTTTTCAATTTCTGATGAGTAGGACCGGTCCTGTTCAAGTGTAAGAACTGGAATGGACTTTTTAAAGTTTTCTTTACCTGTCTTAACAGATTCTCTGTTTTGCAGCTATCTGAGGCGAGGCCTGGGGTGGCACTTTCCGGAGGTGGTAGGATTTGAACTCTTTACTTCTCTGGTGATGGCCTTCATTAGTTGGCAGCTCTTTGCTGCATGCCAGAGACCCTCTGCCTGAAGCAATCAATCATTACCCCTGACACTGGGCTTTTCAGTCAGCAATGCTGTCAAGGATCAGAGTGCACCTCCATTCTCAGTTCCTTAGTATGGATGACTATTGTGTTGTTTCATTGTTTATCTAATTTTGATCAGCGGACCCTCCCTGACATTTCAAACTTACAGAGTTCAGTGTAATATTATATCAGTTTCTAGTTTCTACTGGTGAACCCACCAGGATTTTGGATGAAAGTTTAGATAAGTAGGATATCTCATATTTGAAATTTTATGAATTTTCTGACGCTAACAACTTAACATAAATGTTACTTATGCAATGTTGTTCTACTGACTGATCTGACCATCTAATTCTCTTTATTTTTTTAACGGTATAGAGCCTAGATTTCTATGTAATGTACAAGGGGCCCTTATTTGCACGAGGCAAGAGCATTTTTCCCAGCACTGATGAAGAAAGCAACCATAAGCTACAAAACAGAGTTGCATAAGTCACTTATGTTTTATTACTGTCACAGACCCTTGCAGGTATCAAGGTATGTGATGGAACATTTCGTTTGCTGAGCAAAATAATGCTCAGAGAAACAGGGGCGAGGGGAGAGAAATCACAACAGCGTAAAGCCTGTAGATAATCACATTAAGCAAAGGAGTTATCATACAACCCAGATTACTAGAGCAGATAGACAGTGGACAGCAACGATTCAAAACAAAAATTTAAGACCAAATTACATGTACCGCAATGTTCAGCCACCATACTAAATTATATAAACTCAACTGAATTCAAATTAGGTCTGAGAATGAGACATAACATCATTCTTTAACACGCAGGGTTAATCACCATCAGGACGACTGTCGCGTCTAAAAATATAAACTCGCACTAGAGTTGGCTTGACAAACTCAAAACCGACGGTGTCCCCAACTGAAATCTGGTTTGCTCTATGACATTTCGCCCAGCCTTTTGTCATGAGCAAACGACCATCTTGTGCACGAAAGAGCGTAGCATTCCATGCCTTCTTCAATGGATCTAGAAGCGTCAGGGTCTTCTTGCCCAAAAGACCTTCAGCTCTGGCTACCTTTAATGGAATTGGCTGCAATCAAAATATGGAAAAGGTTATCGGAAACACAATTGACTTAAAAATAAAAATGGGTGACCAAATACTCACAATCTGATACAGTCTGCAGTTCTTCAAAGTTACTTCAAAACATGAATTCTCCGATTTGAAAGAGAGGGCTCCAGTTGATGTTCCTTTTACACGATAAGTTGTAGGTCTCTTTCCAGCCATGACAGCATCCTCTATACAATGCCACATTGAATCAAGATTTAAAAAGAGTGAAACAAGTTGTTTTATTGTGTAAAACAGAACATATACAACTTACCACTTGTTCTGTGAGCATCAGAAGAACTGCCACTCCTGCTCTTGGCTTTTTCTAAGTCCTTCTCGCAGCAAGCTTTATTATAGATGTTGACATCAAAGTTCGATTTCCCTTCATAACGGAAGATCAGAAAATCCTTCTCTTGTAGAAAATGATCCTTCACAAAACTCTCCCAACCATTATCAAAGTACAACCAGCCATTCTCTCCCTCTTCCAATTCCACAGCCCAAGATTTTCCACTATGGCCTCTAAGAACACATTTGTTAAGTGGACGTCCCATGAATCTCTCAACAAACGAAGGAGGAATATGCTACAAAATTTAATAGCTTCTAAGAACATTAATATCCTTAAAACCAAGCAAGTCTCAAATTGTGTTAAATCATAATATTGATACATAGGAAACAATAAAACACTTGGAAATCATTCTAGTGCCAGTGGTCATTGACTCTTTGAGAAGAGGGGGTGAGAGCATGTAGCAAATTTGTTCTAAGTTCCATAACCAGTCAAAGAATCCATGATATTGCAGTCATTTTGAAGCAAGAGTCATTATGTATTTATCGACAGTATTTCCACAAACATATTTACTAAAAGAGCAACAAAGCATTAGGCCAAAAAGTAGTGGACTCAAACATGAAAAAGGTATATAACCTTCGATAAAATTGATTAAACTTGATGAATCCATGCAAAAAATTGAAATCTAAAATCTTATCTGAATGATTAAAAATTGAGTAACCAAGAAAACGGGCCACTGTACACTCATGACTGAAGTAATTGAACTTGAAACACACAAAAAAAAAAAACAAAAAAAAATAAAAAAAGGACAGGATGTTACTAGATGTTGGGAGAAGTCACCAAGTAGGAACTTGAAAAATGCTGGTTTCTCTGGTGAACGCTTTAGCTTCCTAGCCATTTGAACCTGAGTCAAGAGTTCAGTGGATGATTCTCAGGGCAATGCCATAATATTATACTTTGGAAAGAAAAACAAAAAAACAAAGTTGGTCCAGGAAAATGAATAAAGTGAAGAAAAATATATTGTACATGCCAACAACCATTCATTGACCAAGAAAAATGTTTTGAGTATGTCCAAAAGGATGTACACACAATGACACAAAAACAAAGAGAGACCCAGCTGTGAAATCACAAGAACATCAAACAACACACAACAACACTACAAAAGACAGATGCATAAACATGAACACGAGCACACAAACAAAAAAAAAAAAACCAAGAAATCAATGAACTGAAGGCATATTGTACACCAACAACTATTGACCAAAATAAATACTTGAGCGTGTTCAAGAGGGTGAATACACAATGACACAAAAACAAGGATCTAGCTCCTCTGCCTTTACAAGATGTGCAGTTAGTTGCTGCATTTTTACTACAAAACTTACTATATGTTCCATTTTATTCTTTTAGTTCAATCTTTTCCCTTTCATGTTCCTTTTCCAAACCGTGAACAAGTTAACGAACCATCATCAACTCACTACAAAACCCGCAAATCAATAGCCATGACAAGCAGACATATAAAACCACTGGTAAGCAGTGTCACCTATATATACTCATTTTCACAAAAACATATATGAACGCCATTTCAGTTTTGGAATCTTGATTTTGGTATGTACAATATAACAAATGAGAGTTTCTTTCTTGAGTTATTTCAACATCGATTGCTATATTAAAAAAAAAATTGTAAAAGCATATGAAAAACAAAAAGAGACCATGTGTGAAATCAGTGATGGCTCAAGGAATTAGCAAAAGCAGGGCCAAGCAAAATATCGAAAAAAATCCCAACAATTTGTGACAGTGTTTTCTATTAAGTTTTTTTTTTTTTTTTTTATATAAAGAATTTAAAAAAAAAAAAAAACAAGTAATATAGCAATTTAGTAAACGAATTAAAAAACGATCTTTTCAGACATTAACTATCAGATGGCGCTAAATACAAATTTAAATCAAATAAGAAAAAAAGTTAAATAAAAAACCCATAAGATTAAGCTAAAACAAATAAAAATCCAGATTCACACAAACCCAAAGACACGTTTGGGATTCTGAAAGAGGGTGTGGACAGGCCATTGATGCACACACCATGAGAGAAGAAAGCTTACTGAATACTGAGAGTCAGGGAAGGTTGATGGCTTCAGCAGTTGAGCTTTCTTCTTTGTTTGTAATACAGTCTACGTACAGTTCTTCAAAGTTACTTCAAAACGTGAATTCTCCATAAGCTTAAGATAATGTGAGTAGCTTAGCTTACTCAGAGTCAGGGAAAGATTTATGGCTTGAGCTCTTCTTCTTTGTTTTGTGTTTGAGTGAAAGGCTAGTGTTCAGACCAAAAAAAAAAGAAAGGCTAGTTTTGTTCTCCCCTGTTTGGTTCTCACGCTCTCCTTGTTGCACAAGTTTTGCAGAAGTTGTACATTTTGGTTGACTCCTTTTGACTAGTGTCCTGTGTGGTCTTTGTTTACTGAGTTAGATGCCATGCCGTTTCACATGAGCTCTGGATGCCTGTTTGCTTTCTCTGTTTGTGCTCCTGCACTCTGCTGTTAATGTTGTACCAGCTTCTGTCCTCTGTTCTGGTGTAAGTTGATCTCTTGTTTGTTTTATTCTAGCTACTGTTCTTACGGTATCTGAAAACGACAGCTTCAATCCATATCAATTATTTTTTTGTCTTTACCTTCAGTTGTAATGTATATCTTCATATACATGAATAAAGGGATAGGATCATGACACACATAATTTGACAAATACTTTAACAATGTTTTTAAGCCTTTGAATCTTAAGATCTAATGATCTAAAATAAAATTAGTGTATACTCATTAAATGACATGACATTTAATTATGATGTGACGACCTCTATAGATCTTAGATGTCATGTCATTTAATGAATACACACTAGTTTTATTTTAGATTATTGAATCTTCTAAAATTTAAAAGCTAAAAAATATTGTTAAAATATTTGTCAAATTATGTGTGACATGATACTATCCCATACATAAATTTTCACATTTCAATATCAATATGCAACTTTGACATGTTTGTAAATAAATTATCCATTGTAAGTTGGCTAGTTTTGCAATTAAAATAATACATTTCCTTTTCTCATGGATTGTGGCTGTGAGTGTAAGTGTGTAACCAACAATGTTAATACCATTTTTTTTTTTGCTTTCAGGAATGGTTGAAAGCTCTGATTGGTTTTATAGACGTTGCTGGCCTGTACTGAGAAAACCCCAATTGCGTGGCGACTGTCATTGAAGACCCAAGCCCTAGCTGCTCTGACTGGTGTTGGAGGTGATTTCGGCGGCATTCAAGTTCCTTGGAGTAAGTGTAACGAGCTTCTTCCCTAATATTTTGCTGCAGCTTGTACTATCTTTGACTTCTTTTTGACATCTTTTTCAATAAAAGTCATAATGAGATGCCTTCTCCCAACTACTTTGCATTTGATTTCACTATTCTGTGCAACCTGCGCTGTGCTGCCAATGGTGTGTACTTTATTGCCTCCCCTCTTCTGGTGTAAGTTCTGCTGTCTTCCTTTGTTGGTTTTGTTTGTTCACTGTGTGCATGCACTTTGAATAAAGTGCATTTCTCTGCATTTTGAAAAATCATGGCCACTGTTATAATCTAATGGCTTCCAGTGGGCCACGTTAGCGCAAGTTTTTAATTTCTCAAACGCCTTTTATTATGATATATGAATTAATGTCAGCTATGATAAGAAAAGCAATATGAAATTTATTAGAGATGACATTACATCATCAGGGTATCGCAGCAGAACCCATTAATTTTTTTGTTTTGATGAAATATATGACTTGGGTGTTTTATTTTGTAGTGTTCTAAAGTACTTGGGATGGTAAAGTTTCTTCCTTGAGTTTCAATATTTTTCCATTCAAGGTTATCACTGTTTAGAGCTAAGAAAGAAGAGAGGACTAAACTAGGAGAGGACACGAAACAGATGCTGGTCCAAAACGATGAGTTTGTGAAAATAAAAAACTTTTGTTGATGTGGAATAATTACTGCCGTTTGATTATAAGAGCGGTAAGGATCGGCCCTTAATTGTTTTTGTTACGTCTTGCTTTGGGCCTGCTTTGCTGGGATTTGGTCTGCTTTTTTAGGTATGTTGTATTGTTGTTTCTGTTTTGGGCCTCTCTTGGATCTCCATTGGGCCTTGCCGCTTGTATCATTCCAGTGGATTCTTTTTTCTATATTATTCTATTATTTTCCAGTGCTTCATCATCATAAACTTCTTATAAATAATAAGAACTACATAAATATAGAGTTAGGAGTCGTAGCAAAACAAAATATAAATGTTGAGTACGGAGCAAATCCCCCCCTCTCCCTCCTTTTTTTTCCTTCTTGCCTGAGATTTTAATGGTTGGATTTAAGTTGAGTTTAATGAAAACAAATACACATACAAAATTACCAGGTAAACAACCAGTTCATTGATATCAACTGTAAACATCACCAAAATGCATGAAACAGAAAAAGTTGACGACATCATATTGGTATGCCACTCCATTCAGCATATAGAGGATTTCGTAAGCAATAGCCACAAGTACAAAGCTCACAAAATATGTTCAGTGAAGTTCTATTAACATTCATATTCATCACAGAAAAGTATGATTGCTTGTAGATGACAACACCCTCATAAAGGGAATTTAGTTAGTAGTCACCATAATGTGCAGAAGCTAAACTAAAGAGACACTGCACATATGATTAGAGCAAAACAAAATGCAAATTGCAAAGCTCACCACAAAACATGTATCCAGGGATAGTTGAGCTGGAATCATGTATCACAAAGGATGATTGCTGGTAGAGTACACGATAGCTATACTGCATTAGAGGTTGCTTCTCCACCTTGATGCTCAAACCCAGTTTTACCAACCCCGGAAATGTGCACTTGCATTTCATTCTTAGCAACCAGTTCAAACATGCAAATATCTCCAATATTTACATCATTTCCGCGTACAAACGCCATCCATCCTCCACAAAAAGTATGCACCATTCGCCCTTTTGAGTCTGGGACAGAGTTCACAGTCCAACATTCCCCTTTTGAATTTCTAAGCACAATCTCTGTTTTATGGTTGGGAAGATGTTCTGTGGAAAACTGGTATGGGATTTTCTGCACAATAATAAAAACAATCTATAAATACGGACCGGTGCCAACAACAATCTTCAAAAGAACGACATGAACATGTCTGTACACATATCTACAAGACTCACCAACGTATATGAACCACTGATGTTGAACTTCTTCATAATTTTCACAAAATTTGGGAAACAAGAAGTGAAAGATCGAGCTGCTCTTTCTTCATCAAGTGCTAACTTCATTCTCAAACTACTTCCGGCTTTTGAGCCTAGTTCATCTTCAACACCTTTTTTCCTGCGATTAACTGTCTCCATTTCATGGTTCAGAAAACAATTTAAGTTAGAAAAATGAAGGTGCTCTTTGAACCTTGCACCTTCTCATCCCTACCCCACCTGAGCCAGTTGTACATCAAACTATTCTCAATTTTATTATTTAATTACTATTTCTAAGCAATATAATTATCAAGAGTCCCTTAAACACATTGAAAATCTAAATACATGAGCCTGAAGTTTAAAGATAAAAATATAGCATGCAAATCTAGATGAACTTCAAGCTAATGTCAACCAAAGATGGATAGCCGTCATGGCCCCATCTTTGCAATAAATTGTTTAAGAGGACTTAGTTGGAAAACTTACCCAACTTTTTATTGGCAGCTTTTGACTGAGAGCACAGTGCAGATCTTTTAGATGTGCTACCATGTTTCCTTGTGTCGTTAGTGAAAGCAGCTTCTTGATATCTATACGATGCTATTTTATCAGCTAGCTCTATCTTTCTTAGGCTCTTTGAATGGACTTTAGGAGAGTTCCCCTTCATTTTCTTTGACAAACCTTTGAGAGTTTTATGTGAAGTGACAGCTAGCCCAGCACCTAACCTACTAGAAGTTTCTCCACTCTGAATGTGGACACGAAATTCACACTCACGCACAAGTTCAAAAATGCAGATATCTCCAAGCTTTATGTCATTATAGCGAACAAAAGCTATCCATCCACCACAGAGAGTATGACTTGTATGCACTCTTGTAGTTGGCACAGAATTGACAGTCCAACTTTCACCTTTCACATTTTGAAGGACAATCTTTACTTTGCAGTTTGGTAGATGTGCCACTGAAAATTTAAATGGGATATTCTGCAAAGCATAAAGCAGTTAGTAAGAGAAAATTCAACCACATGCGCACACACACACGTATACATGTGAGCATATATGCATATGTGTATGCTTATTAATTAAACTGGTGGAATTGTGGATGAGAGCACCAAGATTTGTGAGTGCAGTGTATTCATGTCAAGAAAATGAGAAGAAAACCCATAAAACTCTGAAACATCTTTCCCGCAAATACCATATAGAGTATAGACTTCCATGTGAATGACAAAATTCGAATACTGTGACCCTGTCCAAACCCCAAATCTGAACCAAAAAACAAAAATTAGGAATCATAGTCACAATCTCTGGGACTTTATGGTTCCAGATTTAAGAGAACACCTTTTAAGTATTTCCCACAGGAAGCAGCACTATTAAAGATGATAGCAGCACACCAAACAGGCCTTTTTTTTTAGTGTGACACAAAGAAAGATTATACATGGTTTGAGGAACTTGCTAACAAATAATTAATGCCAAAATGGAATCAGTAAAGTAGTTTTCTAGATGCATAAAAGCAGATAACTAGAGCAAGAGAATACTACTTATCTAACACCTCAATCTAAATTACAATGGGATGGCACCTCAAGAAAGTGATTTGATGCAAAATGTTGACCTTACAATATTAGGCCAAAAAAAGAGGATAGAATAACAAAACCAGAGGAAACAACCCACCAGAGTATATGAACCACTGATGTTGAAACTTTTCATGATTCTCACAAAATAAGGGTTAGAGGAGCTAAATGAATGAGCTACTTCATGTGCCGACGACATCTGCATACCAACTCTACCATTCCCATTTAAGCCATCTCCTTTTCCGTACATATTTTGGATGGATGCCTTTGCTTTTAATAAAGCAATATTCAAATCTGCAAGCAGGAACAAAAATATCACTAATTGCATCCGTATGTTCTGTATACACAGACAAAGAAAAACTCATTATTTCATGGATTACTTTCTTACAAGGTTGACATTCAAGTACATATGACCTTCATCTTTTTATGCATAGAGTGTGATTACATGCAAAGTGGGGTTGTTTTATCCTTTCACTCTAATATAACTAAAAATTAGCTAAAATAGCTGAATTTACAAACAGATTACTCAAAGGGGATAAATAAAAGGCAGGCTTTGCAGAATTCTCTAGTGATTAAAAAATTTGCCCTTCTGTCAAAACCCAAAAGATCAGTTGGTATGCTTACCAGGCTGTTCATATGGCTTTATTGCCTTGGAAGAAGTTGCTTCTTCACACATTACCAGCTCAAGTCCGCATCCTTCCTCCCTGCCCCTTTTTCGTCCAAAACTTTTGTCAAAGTAGCCAGAATCTTGGCCATATTCACAATGAAATGCAGCTTCTTTCTCACATGCACTTTGATCAAAAATTTGCACAGTGAAATGCAACTCACCATCATATCTGAAAATCAAGAAGTCACCACATTCTACAAAATGGTCTCTCACAAATGCTGGCCACCCATGATGGAAATATAAATCACCATTCTGTTGAATCAAGTCAACATTCCATGCATTTCCACTAGGACCAAACAATGAAACTAACCCAGATGTTCTGCCTTCCAGGTGTCTCATGAATCTTTCTGGTATTTTCTGTAACATAATATTGCAATTGTGTCACCATAAAAAATGCCTCAGACACCAAGCTTAAACCAACAATATTTTAACTTAGGTACACTTTGAAGCTAGAAAATAATAACACTATTCCTTCAAGGCAATTAGGCATCGTGGAGTTAACTAGAGAAAACTTATAAAGACCATCACTAGTTGGCTGTACCTGACAAACAATGCTCAAAATGGCTTTCAATACTTAGCTTTGAAATTATCACTTTCCCATAGCTACGAGTTGGGTCATATTTCCTCTGTTGAGGTACCCCATTGAAGTCCCTCTTTGAGCAGTAACACACTAACATTCTTGTATGATAAAGAATGCATAATTTCTGTGTAAGATACTAAGACCGACATGCAATAAGCAATTTCACTGTTTTTACTGCACAACCCAAATCCAAAGACTCTCTGTTTACAAATTAAGGAGCAAAGTTTACGCACTAACCCTAATCCTGAGAAGGAACAGAAAAAAACAAAAAACAAAATGATCCAAACAGATAGAATGATGGTAAATATAAGAGGAAGGGGAAAAGAGAAAGTACCAGTCGTTCTGAGCTCAAATCAGCAGAATAAAACGCAAAGAAGTGAGGCCTTCTCGCACTCGACATCTTCCTTTGAGCTTCTTCTGCCATTGAAAATCGCTTGCAAGTATCTCAAGCTCCAAACAGAAAACAGAATTTCAGTAAAATTTTCTAAGCGACCAAACGGGGCCTCTACATATTTGCTGGGAAGAATTACATGGAAGCAACCATCAATAAATTGGAAAGGTAGACAGAACAACACTCGAGGCTTAACGATCAAATAAAACTATGGCGTTTCTTTCTTCCCCAATTTTCTTTTCGTTTTATTTTTTCCAGGGAAAATTAAGAGAGAGACGAAATTAAAGCCAGTCACTTTCTCTCACTTACTCCAGGACTCGATTTGGAGCGAGTTTCTCACACGTACAAGAGCTCGTTCGACGTGTACCGTGTTACTGACTCGCGATTGGGAGCGTGAGTACGTTGGTAGAAGATCAGAGGACTGACAATGCCACGTGCTATAGGAGGTTAAGAAATAGATCCAATGTCTTGAAGTCACATATGTTATGTAACTTATGTTGCAGTGCTCGATTTTAAACTAATAGAAAGACACCGCGTCACCAAGAGAGGTTATTTTAGTCTTTTTGTGCTGGTGACAAGGAAAAATGCTATTGCTATAGAACCGACACGTTCATTATCTTAGTAACAGTAGTGTAATTTTTCGAGCCCCACTTAACCGATAATTAACTGTATTATTATAAAAGGTTAACCATAAGTTTCATAATTTAAATAAAAAAAATTCATAACTAAACTGGCGAGTACAAATTGAACTATGTAATGCCTGCAAAATGTCACAAAATGGTTTTCCGTTTTCGTGGTTTGTTTTGTATTTCAATTTTACTCCCGTGAAAAATAAAAATTTCGTCAATAACCATCAAATAAAGCACACGCAAATCACATGAATGGTAAGTGTTTGTGGGAAAATCCACATCGACCCGAATAGCCAATCACGGCTCGACACGTGGCTGGTCAACACCCATCTCGGAGTTGACTTTCTATAGTCAAACTTTGACCTCCACATCATCACTGGTCAGCATTTCCTCTGCCAGCTCGGACCGAATTCCCACGCCGGGCCCACCATGTTCGGTCCGAGCCGAACCGATGATCTTTCAATGGATCGAGTGTCCATCTCACCACGGTCATTCCGGTTCGGCTCGGCTCGGCACGGGGCACGGTCTCTTTTCGAGTTCTGGCGTCGGCCAGTAAGGTCTCGGGAGGACCCCAGTCTACTGGATCGGCTCGGTCTTGAATCCCGTGCCCGATCCGATCATACATGGATTTTATGTCTACGCATAAAGACACGTGCTTGTATCGGCTCGGCTCGGCTCTCCGCCGCCATTCCCGGGAAGATCACGCTGGGACGAACCGCCGCACTTAAATGCACCTGACACAAATCTTCTGACAGAAGGGATATCAGGCTTGCATTCATGACTACTGGAGCAGTCTGCCTGAACCTTCCAGCCTTGCATTTAATGGAGCATTCAATGCAGCATTGAATGCTGAAGAAGCAGGCAGCTGAGCATGCAACTAGGTCTGACCAGGTGCGTGGGTCTCTGGCAACCATTCATTCACATGCAGGTATCTTACTCATTAAGGTTTCCTTTGCTTATATATATCAAGTCATATGTGCAAAAACTAGGCATCTACACACAAAACACTTACACAAAATTTCCACTCTCCCAAGAATATACCCAACTTGCTGAGAATAACCCAGAACATTTGCCTTGTTCTTCCCATTCTCCCAAGTTCTTTCTTTGTTCTTCCTCATCCACCATCAGATACCATCATTGACTTCGTCATCGGAGCGTGTTTGGCTGGTACCACACCGGTCCATCTCCCTTGACTTTGTTTCTCTTGCAGGAAGATCTCAACCAGCATCCACTTCATCATCCAGCAAAGCACCTGATCAGCCAGATCAGCTTATCTAAGTTGTTGCATCTACCTTACGAGAATTTGCATCAACAGATTGGCGCCGTCTGTGGGAAGTGACTTCAGCCGTTGTGTTCATCACCGCAAGCGCTAAGCTCTTCCTTCACGCGAGTCATCATGACTACCATCTTTCGGGACACCAGCTCTTCCTCAGGAACATCTCAGAATGATGAACAACATCAGCCTGAGACGCCTGAGAAAACGAGGGGAGCACAACTCCCCAGGACATCAAAGTCCAAAGGTCCCTCGAAAATCCGAGCTGCTCATAAACTCCTCAAGGAGAGCCGGCGACATCTAGCCGCAGAGAATGCACTCCTGAAGCAGAATAATGAGCTGCTTGCAAAACAGGCCGAGCTGGCCGGCGAACTTGCACGCCATCGTGCTCAGCTCGAGAACAGCGGGGGATCGGGTTTCCGATCGCGCCGAACCCGAACCGAGCAGGAGGTCCTTTCACCATCTCCTTCTCGGCAAAGCACCCCTGCCGAGCCGAACGACCAGACCGATCGGCAGGACTCGGATCACGTCTTCCCGGGCTTCGAGGACATGCCCCCGGCTGAACAGGCCGAGTGCCTGAACGCCCACCGTCTTCTTCAACGAAAACAGGCGGCTTTCGGGAAACGTGTCCTCAGGAATTCGGACGGAGACCGTGCCGACCCGAATACAAACCGACGACCCCCGGCCCAATCAAGGTTGGGGACCAACAGTCCAGTCGGTTCGGCTGAAACCAGGGTCCCGATTGGGGATAGGCTCGGCCCCATCATCGGCCAGGATCCTTCCCCATCAGGAGCTCACTCAGGCAGGCGATCGGTGAGCGACCGACTGGGATCGACTATGATCATGTCGGATCGACGACCGGTCAGCGAGAGGATCACTCGCCAGCCGGTGAGTGAGAGACTCGGTAACCAGGCCGAATGCTCGGGGGAAAATACGGCCGAGCCGACCCCGCCCGACGTGGAAAATCTTGTCCGGACTCTGGTCCAGGACCAAATCCGGAGCGTCCACGATCGGCTCGGCCACGTCGAGGTCTCCAGGGGGTACACAGGTAGGGCCGACCACGGAGAGGAACTCCCCCTCCCGTACACCAGCAGAATTCTGGATGCTGAGGTCTCCCGCGACACCAAACCCCCCAAGATGGATCAGTACGATGGGACCAAGGATCCCTACGACCATCTTGACAGCTTCAGATACGCCATGGAGGCTCGCCAGGCATCTGAAGCCACGAAGTGCAGAATCTTCCCTTCGACCTTGAAGGGCTCGGCTCGGGGATGGTTCCGAACTCTCCAACCGAACTCCATCGATTCATTCTCCGACCTCCGAAGGGCCTTCCTGGCGAGATATCGGGTTGTATCCGAACGACTCTACAACTTGAACGATATGTCGCTCGTTAAGCAGCAAGAAGGGGAGAGCCTCAAGGCCTATCTGATCCGCTTCAACATCGAGTATACGAAGTGCGACGATTGCGACGATAGGTCAGCAAAGAATGCCCTCATGCAAGGTCTGCATGCTGGGGGACTCCGCTCCCACCTAATGAGGAATCCTCCCTCCACTTACGATGAGCTTTCTGCCGAAGCCACTAAGTGGGCGCGGGCTGAGGAATGGGATGCTCAGGTGGAGGCCCTGAATCCCAAGCCGACCCCGACCAAGAGAAAGGAGGGAGAGGTTGCAAGTCCCAAACCCCAGGTCCAATCCAAGAAGACCAGGACCGAGGAGCCACGCCAACTTCTGGGTAAGGGACCCAAGTTTGTCCAGTACACGGAGTACACTCCCCTCAATGCCGGTCTGGAGACAATCTACTCCAAGGTCAAGGACCAACTCCCAGTTGCAAGGGAGATCAAGGGACCCCCCCCAGACAAAATCAAGGAGGGCGTCTTCTGCAAGTACCACTCCAATCACGGCCACGTCACGGGTGATTGCTACGCCCTCCGCGACGGAATTGAGACTCTTGCCCGGGCGGGTAAGATCAACCAATTCCTGGCCGGCGGGCCTAGGGTACCCAAGGCCGCGCTGAAGAAGCCCACCAACACCATCGAGGTCCAGGATGCTGCAATCGGATCGATCGGCGGAGGGCCAACCTTCGTGGGAAGCTCGAACCGATCCCAGAAGGAGTATGTCAGACAGGCGGCTCAAGCTCACGAGTCCCTGTCGATCCAGGCAGGTCAGCCCAGCACTTCCAAAAGACAGCAGAAGGACTGGGCGCCGGTCACCTTTGAGTCGAACGAGGCAAACGAGGTCATCTTCCCCCACTATGATCCGGTCGTCATAGTGGCTGAGGTGGCCGGGACTACCATTGCGCGCTCCTTCGTCGATGGAGGGAGCTCAGTCAACATCCTCTACCACTCTGCGTTCGCGCAGATGGGCATCGGCGAGGATAAGCTGGAGACCGATACACCTGCCTTGGTCGGATTCGGGGAAGAAGTGGTTCAGCCCCTCGGACACATTTACCTTCCCCTTTCGCTCGGGAAGGGACCGATCAAGAAGACCTGTATGACGTACTTCATTGTCGTCAAGCGGCCGTCAGCCTACAACATCATTCTGGGCAGACCGGCTCTGGTCGACCTTGACTGCATCGTCCATTACGCCAACCTCCTTATCAAATGTCCGGTGGGCGACGACTGCATCGTCATTCAGGGAGACCAGTGCTCGGCTCGGTCTTGCTACGCCGCTTCGATCAAGCAGAAGGGTCAGCTGCCGAACTCACAGGAACTCGACTCCATCGCTGATTCGGGCAGGTGGCCGAGGGCGGAGACGTTCGATTTCATTTCCGAGCCGAACCCAGAATCTCGGCCCCTTCCCGCCGAGGCCTGGGAGGAAGTGCCGATCTCGGCCGAGACACCGGATCGGCTCGTCCGAGTGGGGACTCAGATCAGCCCCGAGCAACGTTCTGCCATCATTAACTTCCTCCGTGCCAATGCGGAAGTGTTCGCCTGGTCTTACGATGACATGCCAGGCATATCGTCTGACGTGATCACCCACAGGCTGAACACCGATCCGGGATGCAAACCGGTCCGTCAGAAGAGGAGGTCATACGATCCGGTCCGATACGCTGCCATGGCTGAAGAGGTAACCAAATTGCAAAACAACGGATTCATCCGGGAGGTCAATTATCCCGACTGGCTTGCCAACGTGGTCATGGTGAAGAAGAACAACGGAAAGTGGAGGATGTGCGTGGACTTCACCGATCTGAACAGGGCTTGTCCCAAGGATAGTTTTCCCTTGCCCAGAATAGATCAGCTCGTCGATGCAACGGCAGGACATCAGCTCCTCAGCTTCATGGACGCCTATTCTGGATACAACCAGATACTGATGCATAAGTCCGATCAGGAAGGCACATCTTTCATAACGGATCGCGGCATGTACTGTTACAAGGTCATGCCCTTCGGCCTCAAAAACGCCGGAGCCACCTACCAAAGGCTGGTCAACCACATGTTCAGATCTTCCATCGGCAAATCCGTAGAGGTTTACGTGGATGACATGTTGGTCAAAAGCATCAAAGCGGACGATCACGTCAGGGACCTCTCAGACATGTTCGGAGTCCTGAAGGAGTATCAGATGCGGCTGAACCCAGCCAAATGTGTCTTTGGGGTTCGGTCAGGAAAGTTCCTTGGCTACCTGGTCAGCCAACGGGGGATTGAGGCCAACCTGGAGAAGATCCAGGCCTTGATCAACATGAAGTCCCCAAGGACACGCAAGGAAATCCAGAGTCTGACTGGAAGAGTCGTCGCCCTGAACCGGTTCATCTCAAAATCCACCGACCGGTGCCTCCCTTTCTTCAAAGCCTTAAGGGGAGCAGGGAAGAGCATAGAATGGACCCCCCAATGCGAGCAGGCTTTTCAAGATCTGAAAAGGCACATGGGGGAACCTCCCATCTTATCCAAACCAGAAGAAGGTGAAGAACTTTTTCTCTACCTCTCTGTCTCTGACTCGGCTCTCAGCTCAGTTCTAGTGAGAGAGGTCGGCGGTGTACAACACCCCGTCTTCTATACGAGCCGAGCTCTCGCCGATGCCGAGACCAGGTATCCAAAGTTCGAGAAGATGGCTCTCGCCCTGGTCAGCTCGGCTCGGAAACTGAGACCCTACTTCCAGGCTCATTCAATCGTTGTCTTGACGGATCAGCCGCTCAGACAAATCCTGGCAAAACCCGAGACTTCGGGTCGGCTCATCAAGTGGTCAATCGAGCTCGGCGAGTTTGACATCATCTACCGTCCCAGGACGGCCATCAAAGGTCAAGCCATGTCGGACTTCATCTGTGAGTCGACCACCTCGACGGAGGATCCACCGCGCACCGACGCTATGCCAGCGGCGTCTGATCCGAACTCAAACGGCGATCACAGCCAGGTTGACCTCCTCACCTGGACCCTCTATGTGGACGGATCTTCCAACACCATGGGAAGTGGAGCCGGGCTTGTTCTGATCTCCCCAGAACAAGTCGTGATGGAGTATGCCCTTCGCTTCAAATTTCAAGCATCCAACAATGAAGCAGAGTATGAGGCTCTCATCGCCGGACTCAGACTGGCAAAAGAGCTCGGCGCAACCAAACTGAACATCTTCAGCGACTCCCAACTCATCGTCAATCAGATATTGGGAGAGTATGAGACTCGAGAACCTAGCATGACTGCCTATCTCGAGAAGACTCGTCTGCTGCTTGGGAACTTCCTTGAGTACAAAATATCCCAAATCCCGAGGGCAGAGAACTGCAGAGCCGACGCCTTGGCACGTTTGGCTTCGGCCACAGACACCGGATCCGCTAGACACGTTCCAGTTGAAATCCTGGACAGACCTAGCACCGTCGAAAACGAAGTCACCGTCATGCAGACCGAGGCCGAGCCGAACTGGATGACGCCGATCATCAATTACTTGGTCTCCGGGATCCTTCCCCCGGAGAGAGACAAAGCACGTCTCATCAAGACGAGGTCGGCTCGGTTCAGCATGATCAATGGTCAGCTCTACAAAAGGAGTTTCTCCCTGCCCTACTTGCGGTGCGTCACTCCCCAAGAAAGTCAGGATGTGCTGAGAGAAATCCACGAGGGGATATGCGGAAACCATTCTGGAGGAAGAGCCCTTGCCTACAAGACAATCAGACAGGGTTACTTCTGGCCAACGCTGAACAAAGACGCGGATCATCTCTCTCGCGCTTGTCTCAGATGCCAGAAATTTGCCGCAGTCCCCCATCAACCTCCCCAGGCTCTGACCTCCATATCCAGCCCCTGGCCGTTCGCGCAGTGGGGACTCGATCTGATCGGTCCCATGCCGAAGGCGAAAGGGCAAGTCACCATGGCCGTAGTAGCAGTCGACTACTTCACCAAATGGGCCGAGGCCGAGCCCCTAGCCACAACCACGGCCGAACGAATGGAGACCTTCGTCTGGAAGAACATCATTTGCCGATTCGGCATGCCGCACACCATCATTGCGGACAATGGCAAACAGTTCGACTGCAAGAAGTTCAGGAGTTTTTGTTCGCGTCTGAACATCAACTTGCGCTTCACCGCGCCTTACCATCCGCAGTCAAACGGACAGGTCGAGGCCATCAACAAGATCATCAAGAAGACCCTCAAGACTAAGCTTGATAATGCTAAGGGGAATTGGCCTGAACTCTTGCCAGAGGTGCTTTGGTCTTATCGAACTTCCTATCGCAACTCGACGAAGGAAACACCCTACGCATTGGCGTTCGGAACTGACGCCGTCGTCCCGGTCGAAATGGGGACTCCTTCATTCCGGACCGGCACATACAATCCCGAGACCAATGACAATCCGGCTCGGCCTGGACATGATCGAGGAGAGGCGAACCGACGCAAATCTCTGCCGAGCCGCTTACCAGCAGAGGGTAGCCAAATACTACGATCAGAGGGTCAGACCCAGAAGCTTCAGATTGGACAGTCTCGTCATGAAGAAGAATCCCCTTGCCATCAAGGAGAGTTCGTTCGATCCGAACTGGACCGGACCATACAGAATCACAGGCATAGTCAAGCCTGGCACTTACAACTTGGCCACTCTGGCTGGGAAGCCTCTCAAGCATAGCTGGAACGCTGAACACTTGAAGACTTATTACCAGTAAAATGTAGTTAGGATCGGGGACTGTCCGACTTAACACCCATTCCAATCAATGAAGAGATGAACATATTTTGACTCATTTCTTCTTATTTCTTCAAAGCAAACACTGGGGACTCTACTCCTATACACTTCCAGCAAAGAGGAAAAATCTAAGTGTTTCCTTTGAAAAAATAGTAAACCCATGTGCCGAGCCGAAGTGCCATTCTCGGCCCGAAGCTCGGTGCATTACAGACTCATCAGGTCTATAAACTCATGTGTCGAACTGGCGCGCCATTTCCGGCCCGATGCTCGACATATTACAGACTCATCAGGTTTATAAACTCATGTGTCGAGCTGGCGCGCCATTTCCGGCCCGATGCTCGACATATTACAGACTCATCAGGTCTATAAACTCATGTGTCGAGCTGGCGCGCCATTTCCGGCCCGATGCTCGACATATTACAGACTCATCAGGTCTATAAACTCATGTGTCGAGCTGGCGCGCCATTTCCGGCCCGATGCTCGACATATTACAGACTTATCAGGTCTATAAAAATCCCTGTCCGAGCCGAAGTGACTTCCTACAGTCCTAACGTTCAACAGGATATTTCTAAAAGAAAAATATACACTTCAACCAAAACTTTCATCGTGCATGCCCAGCCGATCTGAAAGTAGGTTTGAATATTTTTCTCAAAAAACTGCATTCCTAAATATCTCAATGGGTATGCCGAACCCATCCGGGATCACTAGGGTTGTTAAATTTTTACTTATCTTGGTTATGCTTATCAAGCCGATCCGAAGACAAGTTCTAATTTATCATTACCGTTCATCCTCATTGCAATCGGCATGCCAAGCCGATCTCAAATTGCCTCTGTTTTTAATATGTTTTTCATTTTTATCATTTTTCTTACTCATGTGTTATTAGTTATGTCTTTTGCTTAAATTCCGAGCTGAACTGACAACAACTTGTATCATAAAAAGAAAATACTGATAAATTAACAAACATAAAATCCAAATACATATTGTTCAAAAATCAAACCCGAGCCACACCTCGGCTCGGGGAGAAAAAAAAAAACAAGATAACATAAAAAACAAAATAAAGCCATCATGCAGATCGCTCGGCAGGGCCCTCCAGGATCGGCTCGATGGACTCCTCGGGCGTCTCCTCACCGAGCTGCACCACCTCAACCCCGCCGATCTGCATCTCAGCATTGGGATCGGATTCAGGGACTGGGGGGATCGGGGTCGGCTCGCAGTCAGGCAGCGGAGGATCCTCCGGAGTCGGCTCGGCTTCGGTGGGGACTTGGCAATCGGGAGGAGGAAGCTCATCCTGCTGACTCCCCTGGGTATCCTCCTCACCATCGGACTCGCCGAGGAACGAGACATCCCAGTCCGGCCTCTTCGACCGGATCTCCTCCAGCAGCTCCTTGTACCCCTCGAACTGGGCATTGGCCAGTGCCTGCACGCTCGGCAATCCGGCCTGACGCCGAGACTCGACAGCCCTCCGCTCGGCAGCCTCGACGTCCCGCTGAAGGTCGTCAGCAAACTGGCCCAGCTCGGCCACCTTCTGCTCGGATGCAAGGAGCTCCTTTCCGAGCCGAGCAACGTCCACCTCTTTCTCGGCCAACTTGGACCGCAGACCCGCCGACCGATCGCGCTCGGCCTTCACCATCCGCTCGGCCTCCGCCAGCTTCTCCTTAAGCTCCTGGACACGCTCCCGAAGCCTCCCCATTGTCGCCTCGGCCTCGGTGGCGGCGTGGGCAGCTTCGAACTGCCTCATGGCGAGCTGCAAAAGAAACACATTTATCATTATTCCGAACCGAGCGGATAGACGAAATCCGAGGTAAAAAAGACTTACCATCATAGCCTGGCGGGATGTGATCAGAGCCTGGTGGCTGAAGCTCGGCTCGCCATGACCGGTCCACAACCCCTCCTGCGCCTTCGCGGTCATCACGCGCTTAAGGCCCGAGACGAACGGCTCGACGCAGGGGTCGACCTCCACCGTCTTCTGGGGCACCGAGCCAGAGGCTTCGGCATCCCCACCACCGGGTTCGGCCCGGGTTCTCTTCTCAGGACGAGCACCGGTCACCGGGCCCTTCCTTTTCTCTCCCTGCCGAGCAGGTCTCGTCACGGAAGGCCCGGGTCGGGCTACGGCGGCGGCAGGCGCTGGCACCGGGATCGGCTCGGCGGGCACCCGGCCTTCAGCTTTCTTTTGGGCGCTCTTCTGCGCCTTCCTCCTGAGCCGAGCCTCCAGATCCGCCGAACTCATACCTCTCTCGGCTCTTGGATTCCACCTGGGTACAAACCAGGAGATTCCGCTCGACCTGATCTGAGTCTGTCCGAGCAAGAACCTGGTGGATAGGTATTCGGTCGGCGAGTCTCTGATCACGGCAACCTGATCCCTCAGCTCGCCTCTCAGCTTGTACTTGCCCCAGCTGACTGCAAAGATGAAACCAAAAGGAGTTAGCCACAAAATATACATACAAACATTACAAAGCATATACAAATTGCCCTCGGATCGGTCCCAGTCTTCCATTGCCCACCTGGGATTCTAAAAGCTCTCGGAACCCGGGCCGGAGTGGGTCTGCTCGGATCGGCAAATTCCCAATCCCCGGAGACAAAGAAGTATCTCCTCTTCCAAGTCTTTTGGGAGGAGGGATTCCCTGTGAATAGTGGCCCCGAGTACGCCTGCAGGTTGTAGAAGCCGAGCTCGGTATTCTTCGACCTCAGTGCGTACGAGCAGAACAGGATATCTTTATCCGGCTCGCATTTGTGCACCTTGTGCCACAAAATGTGCATGGACAGGATAATCCTGTACACGTTGGGATTCAACTGATGTGGCGCCGCGCCGATCATGGCCAACCAGTCCTGCAGGAATGGATGCAGGGGAAGCCGAACCCCGTTCTCAAACATTTCCGGGTACATGGTCACCCATCCCTTAGGAGGTCGGCTCGGCTTCTCCCCTTCCATCGGCAGTCTCATCCGCACGGCCTCGGGAACAGAGTACCGAGCCCTCAGATCCTCGAGATGAAACTCGGTCATCTCGTTTTGGATCTGATCGGCCTTCCACGCCAACTCCTCGTAAAAGTCCGGGTCGATCGGACTCCCTGTCACTTGCCGAGCCGAGGTCGACGCGTCGTGACCCCTGTCCCTTTCACTTGAGCCCGAGGTTAACCTGCTCGGGACGGTCACGATCGGCTCGACGTCAAGGGGCTCCTCGTCGTCGCCCTCGGCCGCCTCTTGTTCCCGGTCGGAACTCGGCGCTTCGAGGTTTTCCCGATCCTCTCGGGCTCGGCGCTCCTCGCCTGGGTTGCGATGCAACGCCGAGATGACCTCGTCCAACTCTTCGGACAACCCATCCCAACTTGCCTGGCCCGCGGGAGGACTTCGGCTCTGATCGGCATCACTGTCTCCATCAAACGCCTCCCCAGAGCCGAGCCGATCACTCGAATCGGATTCAGACATTGCTAAAACACCCTTTTTCCGTTTTTCTCTCACTTTTTGGATTGAAAAGTGCCTTTTTCAAGAACACCAAGAACAAACCCAGAAAAACCCGAAAAACACAAAAAACTCAAAAGTGGACAGAATCACTTACTGGTTTTGTCCGGCCAAATCCCTCCGCCCCAAACACCCTCGGAATCACCTCGCCTATCGCCGTACCCGCTCGATGTTGGGATCGGACTACCACTCGAACGGCGGTGAGAGAGAAGATTTCACGGTGAGAGAGAGAGTTTTGCAGGAGAAAGGGAGGGTTTCTGAAAAATATGGGAGGGAAGAGAGAGAAAGGGACCTTTTATATCCCATGCAAATCCGATCTCAACCCTTCATTTCTGGCGCTTCACATGCCAGATCTTGACACCTGTCAAGCATTCAAAAATACCCATAATGAGGTGACCCTTACGTTCCCCCATGCAAAAATCAAACGTCCCTTCACCTGTCCCTGAGATATTTTGGCCAATCACAAGTCGTCATGTGTTCGGATCTTCGAGAACATAGATTTGTAGGGTTCGGCTCGGATCAAACAAAATGCTATCCTTGGGAAAATCCTTACATCTCAACTTCCCATCCACCACTGTCTGTTCGGATCGGAAGTTGGGGGACTCCTGTTTGTGGGAAAATCCACATCGACCCGAATAGCCAATCACGGCTCGACACGTGGCTGGTCAACACCCATCTCGGAGTTGACTTTCTATAGTCAAACTTTGACCTCCACATCATCACTGGTCAGCATTTCCTCTGCCAGCTCGGACCGAATTCCCACGCCGGGCCCACCATGTTCGGTCCGAGCCGAACCGATGATCTTTCAATGGATCGAGTGTCCATCTCACCACGGTCATTCCGGTTCGGCTCGGCTCGGCACGGGGCACGGTCTCTTTTCGAGTTCTGGCGTCGGCCAGTAAGGTCTCGGGAGGACCCCAGTCTACTGGATCGGCTCGGTCTTGAATCCCGTGCCCGATCCGATCATACATGGATTTTATGTCTACGCATAAAGACACGTGCTTGTATCGGCTCGGCTCGGCTCTCCGCCGCCATTCCCGGGAAGATCACGCTGGGACGAACCGCCGCACTTAAATGCACCTGACACAAATCTTCTGACAGAAGGGATATCAGGCTTGCATTCATGACTACTGGAGCAGTCTGCCTGAACCTTCCAGCCTTGCATTTAATGGAGCATTCAATGCAGCATTGAATGCTGAAGAAGCAGGCAGCTGAGCATGCAACTAGGTCTGACCAGGTGCGTGGGTCTCTGGCAACCATTCATTCACATGCAGGTATCTTACTCATTAAGGTTTCCTTTGCTTATATATATCAAGTCATATGTGCAAAAACTAGGCATCTACACACAAAACACTTACACAAAATTTCCACTCTCCCAAGAATATACCCAACTTGCTGAGAATAACCCAGAACATTTGCCTTGTTCTTCCCATTCTCCCAAGTTCTTCCTTTGTTCTTCCTCATCCACCATCAGATACCATCATTGACTTCGTCATCGGAGCGTGTTTGGCTGGTACCACACCGGTCCATCTCCCTTGACTTTGTTTCTCTTGCAGGAAGATCTCAACCAGCATCCACTTCATCATCCAGCAAAGCACCTGATCAGCCAGATCAGCTTATCTAAGTTGTTGCATCTACCTTACGAGAATTTGCATCAACAGTAAGACCATAATCTAACATATGGGATTAGCAACTAATAAACATAAAAGGACGATTTTACCCTCTATATGACCCACAATCAAGGGAATCATAGGATGGCCGTAGCACATCGGCACATCCTCCACTTGGGTGCAATCAAGGTGCCACATAGTTAGTTTCACCCCACACGACACGTCGTATGGTCATTTAAAGGGTTACAATTTAAGAGTAAGCATATAGGAAGTTTCAGTCTGCTGGCCTGTTTTAGCTCTCCATCATATTAAGAGGAGCAGGCAATCATATTACAAGGACTGAATTCACAACTCCATTGACTACCAACAGCAGAAGAGTCACAGCTTGACAACATTGTTCAGAAAAAATCAAAGATTGTGACGATTACTTAGACATGTGCATCTTTTTTATGACCTTAATTGTTCAAAATCCAAAAATAAAAAACATCAACTATGTTGGTACGACTGATTAGGATCAGCGGCGAAGAATCTGGACATCCATCAACAAAGGTCTAGATCGTGACTTAGATGTCTGATCATGGAGCTCAAATATGCACACATCTCCATTCTTCAACTTGTTGCCTCTATAAAACTCATGCCATCCTTTTGAAAAGGCTATACGAGGAAGCATACCATTTTTATTGCTTTCCCAAGTTCCTAGGTTCACTGGCCATAATTTTCCACAAGGATCTCTGAGAACTAGGCTGGATTTTTTCACAATGCCAGTTGATTTCACAAATGGAGCAGGAATATTCTGTCAAAAACACTCATTTAGAAACAATCCCAAAAGAAAAAAACTTCATCATGCTAACTAATGTGTTTAGTTGTAAGAATTGCAACTCAACCCTTAATAAAGGGTTCCAATTTGACAATTCTACCTCTGCGGTCTGCCACAGAAATTCCAGATTCTAATAAGGTAGAAAACTTACCAAATAAGGCCTACAATGGATCCCATGGGATGCTTTCATTTTTGTCTTGAACTGAGGAAGATTCCTTGAGGATGAAGATTTGATTTCTTCCAGAGGGATTTTTCCTAAGAAAAAAGTCCAAGGCACATTAACCCAGCCACCATTAGATGCAACAATGACAATAACTAAGATAATGGCAAGCAAGCACTGGGCCACTGCCATTCTCAAAATTTTGCTACAAATTAAACAAACCACCTTTGGAATGCTGATGATGCTTGACACTCTTTGCTTCATGGGATGTTGTTGCCATCTTATTGTTAGCCAAATTGGTAGGATAAGGAAACTGTTTTTCACAAGCACTTGAATCAAAGGCCACCACATTGAAGACCATTTTGCCTTTGTGTTCAAATACTAGAAAATCTCCAACTTTGAGGCCATGATGCTTCACAAATTCTTGCCAACCTTGTTCAAAATAAAGTACACCATCCTCACTCCTACCAACTTTAACATGCCAGAATCCCAGGCAGGTTTCTATAAGAGCTTTATCCAATTTCTTTTCGTTATCGAGACGTCTACAGAAAGCTATTGGAATAGACTGTTCATATGTAGAGCAAAAGTATTAGAAAGGCCAAAGACTTTGTTCTTCATGTTAATGCATTTGGTAAATCAGTAAATGTCTTACTAGTAAAACTTTGAAATATGAATTTAATTTCCGAATCATTCAATTTGACCATCAAACATAAATTATTTACAGTTATGTTAATATGGTGGATCTAAGATTACAGTTTATAGGCTCTTCTTTTTCACTCTTTAAAAGTTCAATTTCCTTCAGAAAATTGTTATTCAAAAAAAAAAAAAAAAAACTCCAGTCAATTAATTGATTGAAAGCAAACCAAAAACAAAATCCATAGGTTCGGTAGGGTTACTGTGTGAAGCCAGTCACAAACTCACAACCCACAAACAAAAACCCCTCATCATCCTATCCTATTACAATAGCTAAACAAGAACATATATCAAAAAACTCAGAGAGAGAACATACAAGTTTGTCGCAGAAACCAGGCTTCAAAACCTTAAAAAAGTGTCTGGAAAGTGGAAGCATTCCGCCGTGCATCCAGATTCCAGAATAACGCCAAACAGTTGTGCTCTCAGACTCACACCTCCCTAAATCTAAATCGTTCGTCTACTTTAGATATGTGCACTCCATAATGGTTGGGTTAGTAAATAGTAGCGATTCATATCTAAATGATTATTCAAAAATCTAAATTCTTTCGTTGAATGCATGAGATTTAAAAATTAAAAATGTGTTTTAATGACATATAAATTTCTATTTTATAGAATTTTCCAGTCAAATTATCATTTACCACATGGTCCACATCCATTCAATAAAAAAGCCTTTGCATTTTGGTCAACTGCTGCACCTTCTACTGTAGAACTGTGACCTTTAATTGACTTGTCATTTTGTCAATCAATCAAGTCTACAAGCAGATTTTGAGGCCTTGACTATAAAAACAAAAAAACAAACGAAATATTGGTTTGAACTTTGAAGGTGTTGACGTGGGCTGGTACAGCCCAAGATTCAACCCCTAACTAATCCCATACTAATTTAGTTGAAGCCCATTAGCCCACACCTTAAAATGAGCCCACCCCACAAGCAACTACAAAACAACAGCTTCTTTTTCCATATTCAATATTTTATCAAAATGTAGTACTAAAATGTGGTCTCGTAGCATTAGTCTATTGTTAGTAAGGAGACATGAATGGCTCCACATTGTTGATACCAATATATATGCCTCGGATCAACCTCAGCAGGAGCAGACATAATATGAGTGACTGTATTTAGGGTGCGTTTAGTGCGTGATGTGAAAATCACATGCACTGGAAACCCATTGCATGAGATCCACGCGAAAACGACCATACCACTCCAGAATCAGTCCATTTGAGTGATTATAATTACAACTTACAAGCACAGATATCAATAACGCTCTCCTCTCGGACCACCTCACCAGACTTTTCTGCCTAATTTTTTTACGTTTCGGTGTGTCCAGACTCTAAACTGGCTGAGTTAATTTACAAAACATGAAATAGGAATGGATGTTCTTAGATTATGAACTATTATGACCAATTAGTTCGAGTTGGCTTATGTCCATGGCATTTTCTTTTCAACCCCTTTGCTCTTGTTTTCTTTGCACTTGTCGCTTTATATACTGTCAGCTGGTCCATTTTTTGTAGGGTCTATATTTAAAAGACAGCAAGGTGTTGTTATTGATGCCATCCAAATCAAACATCAAATACCCATGAACATGTGCAGACAACCCACCCCAAAAATTTAAATGATAGAGAAAAATGGTGGGCTTCTAGATGTCTGGGGTTTGATACATATGCAACATACATATCAACTCATATGCAAAGTCCAATTAATATCACCATTCACCAATACAAACACGAGACACGACACACCTAGAGAGCGTCAAATGTCAATGCCTGAAGACTTCAATATTTTTCTTTTGGCTAGAATATGGCATTTCCGTATCAGACAAGGGGTGCTGAGTATGATTAAGAGGAATCAATCTTGCTTTCAACCATCAATGTGCTTGAAAAGCAGAGTAAAACAAGGGATGGGATTCTAAAATTTGTTGGTATCAAAATCACACATTTTGGAATGGTCGGGGGGTCTGAAAGAGATGTATCGATAAAAGAGTAGACAAGTCAAACCACATGCCTAACTCGTAATCCAACAAAAATTGGTGGAAACCAAGCCACTAACTACAAGTTTTGTATGGGACCAACAAGCCAACCCTACCACATGAAGAAAATTATGCAGACCATTTTAAATCTATTTCAAGTTTCATAGGACCATCTGAGCTGATTACAAATGATTTTGGAGGAAAGAATCGGTTACATTTTTCATATGATCTCCTCTTTTCTTATAGATGGACCAACTTTGCATGAAACTGAATACCAGTAATACAAAAAAAATACATCAAAAGATATAACCAACAAGAATAAATAAATTCATCTGCTCACAAGGAAAATCTCCTAAGTAGGAGCAGAGGGAACAGACCACACAAAGCATCCTTTCTTTCATTCCCATATTCAGCTGGACAACCTTCAGGGTAGGTCCATTTTCTTCAACATAGAGGCAAAAACATCCATATACTTTACAAGTGTTACGTTTCTGAATCCTCCGGTACTGTAGGTAATTCATCCCCTTCAACAAATGATGAATTAAGAAACTTGGCAACAAAAGCCCACATCTTATATACATCTTCAAAGTTGGTCAAAAATCCAAGCGATGCTGTAACCACCTCGATCCTAAAGAACATATTCTTACCTCCATGGCGGCCATTTGCCATTGGCTTGCACAAAGATGTATCTTCAAGATCCAATGCCCCACAATGCTGTTTCGGACCATCCAAGATTCGCACATGACTAAGGATACCAACGCCAAGAGATATACCATTCTTTTCAGCCAACTTCTGTACGACTTCAGGGTGAATTAGCCCTCTTCCACTGCTCTGTCTCACATTAAAAGCTACAGCTGCACCCCTTTCATATTTGATCTTAGGACCATATATCTGCACAAGTGGCACCCCCACACCTTCATCTGGACCAGGTAACCGAAGTTGAAGTAATGAGGTAACCAGCCAATTTATAAGATATCGCAGTCTGAGGGTAGTTTTGTTCAGACCCAACATATTAACATGATCAAGATAACGACAAATTATCTCGGGCTCCCTCCTTCCCCACTCTTGCTCATCACCATATTCTCCTTCACTCATAGACTCGTCCTCACCAAGGGTAGTCAAAGATGCTTCTCCCGGCTCCAAAATATGGCTCGCTTTTCCTCTGTGGTTGTCTTCCACGGTAAAAGACACCCTGCGACTCATGCTTGCCTCTAGATCACCCTCTTCTAAACCAAAAAATCTGCCACCAGCAAATCTATTTGTTTCTCTCCTTCCCAGAAGTCTAAACTCACCCTCTGTCTCCCTCCTTATAGCACTTTCTTTTGACTCTTGGCAAATTTCAGAGGTTGAGGAACTATCAAGGTTACTGAGTTTGAGACCAGAAGTCTGGTTCTTTGGCCTAAATTCATTTGTGGGCATGGACTCTTCCCTGATCTCAGGTTCTTCTTGAATCTCCCTAACATGAAGCGAATCTGAGTTTGTTCTACCATGTCCTGAGGCAGTACCTGTTTCAGCAAACATCTCTTCTTCAGGAATTCCCTTAGCACGGTCCTGGTCCTGTGACACTGATAATACAGCTGCATCGAAAGACAACACAGGATCTTCATGCAGTCTGAGGTTTACCCTCTTATCATCATGGACTGGGCTATTTGGCATTTTTGAAGTTCCTTTTGGAGAGAGGAGCTTATTGTTCTTCCTGCCAGAAAACCATGATGGTGGCAAGGGCGAACCTGTTTTCTGTCTCGTTAGTTGGCCAGAATGATCAGAACCAAATGGACTCTGACCTAAATCAATCCAGAATGAATTGTCCGATGACTCATCCTCACTGAAGATTGGACTCTTCATAACCTCCCCCACTGAAATGCTCTCCGCTTCTTCAAATATCGTGCTTGCCCCATCCCTGTCTGAGTCCGGGTCCATCTCTGTCTCAAAACAATCCCTCACCTGATTGGAAGTGAATACACCTGAAAAGGCAGGCATCTGAGACTCCCCATGTGTTTCAGACAATAATTCTTCATTATTGTTGGCTGTATCATTCTCAATTCCAGCCAAAACATCAAGACCATCCACAGAATCACTCAGGTACTGTGGAAAAACCGGGAGAATCCTCACAATTCCAGTCCCAGTGCGCCCACCTTTGCTTTGCAGACTCCCCATCACAGATTTCTTGATCAAAAGACATCCAAATCCAGTTGGGTCAGATCCAAATACCCTGTAAAATGATGTAATAATGAAATCCGGCCGAAAGAGAGACAGTCCAAGTGAATCCATGTCTTTAGGACCCAATGACCCAGCATCAAGCAAAACATGCCAATTGTTCTGCTGAGCAAGTGCCATCCACTGGTAGGAATACTTGGCCCCAGTTACTCTTGACTGAACAGGAAATACAAAGAGCCCAGCTGCAGAATCCTTCTTCCTCCTTTTCTTGTTTGCAATTTGCTTTTTCAGCTCCCTAGAGCAAAGTTTCAGGGTTGGCCATTTAAACCACGAACTATAAACCTTGGCACCTTTCTCTTTGGCACTCTGAGCCATCCAATTCACAGACTGGCTCTCATGATCAAACATGGTTAACAACTTCTTATTCGTTTGGAAAGGGTAAGATTCAGCTAACAATTTAAAGGCAGACCCTCTACTAACAGTGAAGACAAGACCATATTCATTTTCAGGAATGTTCAAGTAATCCATAATCCTAGCCTTAATATCATGTTCAACAGAGCCATTCTCGGCACCTCCACAAAGAGCATGGTTACTCAAATTTGCAGTTATCTCCGACAAGGTAAATGAAGAAGATTCCCAATATTGTTGAGTTTGAAGAGAGGAAAACAGCCCAAAACCGCAGTAATCAAGACATACCTTTGCAGACGATTCCGAGAGGTGACTGTACTCCTCTGACCTTAAATGGTCAATCTTCTCTGAAGACTGGAACTTTGGGTACATTGTGAGGAACTTGTTGAAAGCTTCATGGAGATCAGGGATGGAATCCTCTGTGGAAAAGGTTCTGTCTGCTGCAAGTGATGTGGCACGCAAGAACTCCTTCTGGGCATGGAGCCTAGCAAGAGACCTTGACCTTCCAAAGCTACCTTCTTGATTTGGTGTCTCCGAATCAATGTCTTGGGATTTTGCAAGAGACCCATCTTCGGATGCCTCCTCAAGAGCCTCCCTGAGCTTGTTTTCCTGCAATTGCCGGAGGACTGAAGACTTTCGCTTGGCGTCCACGGTCAAACCAGAACCGTCTCTCCTTCTGGTCTTCTTCTCCATTAATAGAGCAGCACAGTGGGATATAGGCTTCCATACTGAAAGATGCATTAAGGCCTCTCTGTCTTTTTTTCTTTCTCAAACACCAGTCTGACTGCTGCCCAGGAAGCAAAAAACCAAGTAAAGCAAAAGCGAGTTTCTGAGTCTGAAAAAAGATCAAACGCTTGCTATTCAAAATCAAATTTTGGGTTTCAGAGATTGAATAGCATTTCAAACTTTGGCTGCACCGCTGAGGAGCCTTTACTTTATTGCCTAAAACATTCAAACAACAAAGACAAAGATTCTTCTATTAAAACCCAGAACTTTTGTGAGATCTGTAAGTATTGGTCATAAAGAAGAGAAAAGGAAAAGGAAAAAAACACAAAGGACATCTGATTAGGAAATAGGAACAACTTACCTTTAATAATTGAATGTGATCACAGAGAAAACCCCAACTCAAGGGCCCATAATTAAGGATTGCTTCAGTTCAAGCAGAAGCTCTTTCAAAGACCATAAAATAAACAAAACCCAGTTCTCAACCCCACAAAAGATGCAAAACCGAGATTCAAAGACATCCCCAAGAAAAAGACTCGAACCCCAAAACCTGGAACTTGTTGTTATAACAATGCATTCTCGAAAGATTCGAAGGAGAACAGTAAAAGGATCTCACTAATCCCACAACCTATTGCCATTGAATTCTTTAATTCTTGCAACAAAACCCAGTAAAAATGAAGTCTTGTAAAGAAACATATATGACAGACCCAAGGACGCAAACAAAAAATGAAAGGTAAAAAAAGAAAACAGTGCCCAGGAATTAAGACCAAAAAGAATAATAAAGAAGATAGAAATAAACACAAGGAAAGAGGTCTAAAGCAGAGAGAGAGCAGAGCAGCAGAAACAGCTCCAACAACTCCTCGCCCCACTATCACTGCTCTTCCACCAACCAATCTTTGCCTGGCCTTGCCTTTCTCTCTCAGATAGTACTAGTTGAAATAGAAGGGCAAGATAAAAACAAATCCTTTGAAGAATCCCATTAACTCCTCATTTACTATGGCAGTCAATACAGACATGTCCGCATTGAATGCTTCCTGTTTCTCTTACCACCCACATTATTACACACCTCTGACCTCCTCTTTGATTTTCCAGTTTAACCCCTCCTTTTTCCACAGGGTCTTTGTAACTTGGTCCTCAACTTCATGCAATAATGAATAACCAATAAGCATAAGGTGAAGTGCAAATAGGTAGGGAATCTGCTCTCAAGTGCAAAACTGCAAATAGCGCTCTTGCCACTTGTGCATTTTGAAGCAGAATGTTTTAGAAAAGTTGCGGGGTGCTTTGACTTCGCGTACCCTTTTATGTACCCATAATCATATATTCCTGCTAAGTGCGTTAAGATCTTTGTGAAAGAAGATAATCAGTTGTCTTTTCCTTTCTTTTGTTTTCTTTTGTTTTCTTTCTTTTATTGATAAAGTATGTAAAGAAAACAATAATAATTAATTAATTAGGAGAAATTATGGTAACATCACTATTATCCTAGTTTTGAAAACACAAAAATTTGATACTATAATACTGTCATTTAGATATGATTAATTCCCATATTATAATATGAATAGATAATAAATTTATTTTATACTATTATTAAATATATATATGTTATAATATAAATAAATTAAAAATATCACACGGATTATATTATAGATACACCAAAAAGCTACTCACTAACTTTTATTCAACAAGATAATCGGCTAATTTGTAAGTATATAAAGTTTTAAACAAATTAACATTAATTTGGTTCAGAAAGTGAGATGATAAGTGGGAGAACAGCCTTCAATTAGTGGACTTAAAACTGAAACTTAGTAGTTAGTAGATAATAGGAATT
This sequence comes from Dryas octopetala, assembly GCF_963921425.1. NCBI lineage: Eukaryota > Viridiplantae > Streptophyta > Magnoliopsida > Rosales > Rosaceae > Dryas > Dryas octopetala. The sequence continues at coordinate 2,010,615 of NC_141372.1, forward strand.
TTCAAGTATCTAATACCCATTTATTATCAGATACCCTAAGGCACTAGCAAATTTCGATGATTCTCTTCATAATTACGCATTAAAATGAACCAATAAACCAATATCAAAACTGAATTGCACATCATGCATGTACTGGACCTGCGCAGGTGTCCCCTGCTAAGTTAGCTGTCACCGTTTGGAAAGGTGGTCAACTAAAATGATTTTTGCTTTTTGTAATATAATACAGTAACCATATATTAAATTATATGATTTCTAATCCATAATGAACTTTTTTCAAAAAAATAAAAAATATGGTTGATAAAGATAACAAATGAGCTTCCACGGAATTCGCTTATTTGGACTTTTCGACGGATTGACCAATTTGACCTCATGAGGTTTTTCAATGCTAATTTCCCATTAGGTTGGCATAGGCTGCAATGAGAAATCGTTCTGACTTTGACTAAAAGTAACAACTAATTTCTCACTAGTTTCAAACTATTTTTAAAATTTTTTGATTAAGTTATTTTTTAAAGCAAGAGACACCTCATTAGAAGACATAACATGGTCTTCATATGGACACTAGACATGAAGACGCTTAAAGAGGGCCAAAGGCTGAGTGAATAATCTAATAGCTGATCAATATCTATGGACGCAAAATATAATCTTATGCAAAAATAATAAAGTAATGCAGAACCCTAAAACATTTTAAAAAGCCGATTCAACTTAAAAGGGCATATATATTTCTTGTATAAATTAAATATTAATGCTTCTAACACTTAATTTGCCAAATGCCTAACCGAAATAAGATAGGATTTTTTTCTTTTGTATAAAAAAAATAAAAAAAATACGTTACGATAGGTGGGGAATTAATGCCCTTTCTGAAAGGTTTATACCATGTGTCTTATATTTGTTTTCTTTGTTGCTGAGATGCTACGTTAACGTTTATGTTTTCTTTGTGCCTATTACGAGTATATACCAAATTACCATGTTCTATGACCAAATGTTTTTTTTTTTCTTTTGTTTCTGGTGATATATATATAATTAAATTAGTCCGATATACGTGGATCCAATTCCAATGAAAAGTCTTATTAAAAAAAAAAACACATTTTGCCATCCTTTCTTCAAAGTCAGTCAGTCAGAAGAGCTTGAGTGAGTGAGTGAGTGAGTAAGTGAGTGAGTGAGAAGCTTCTGTTGGAAAATTAGATTGATAGTTTGGCTTTTACCCTATCTGTTTCCTCATTCCCAAAATTAGATTCTTTCCTTCATTTTATTTTTTTATTGTTTCGTTTATTACGATGTTCGTTGGACATAGCCATTACTCATTAAGTCATAGACTCATAGCAATATAGCATGCATGACAATTGAAAAGTACCAAATTAATTGAGATTTGTGAATATACAATATTTTTTTTTCCTTTTGTGGTTGAATGTCATAAATTATGCAGCACAGTTCGAACCACGATAGTTGATGCGTTGTGTCACGGTCCGCACATAGAGTTGTGCTTCCGTGACATTAATGTGAAGTATGGAGGGCCAAATGCCAAGAGAATGGCATCCGTTTGGCGAAGAGGCCAGGTTGCGCGCGTGGAAGGGTAATTTCGTAATTTGGCTGTTTCGGGGTCTTCCGGTTGGAATTTGGGAAATCTAAAAATACCGGTAAATCCAGGAGGTCGAAACGAGTCCAACGCAACTGACGGTTTGTCATTCGGAGTTCGGATGAATTAATTATGGCCAATTATGACTCCTCGCGCATGTTGATGTTTCCTCCTGTTTTGTGAAGAAAGGCATAAAATGCTCTTTAGGGGGAGACATGGTGTCAAGCTCTCCACCACCCCCGGCGCCCACACCCATGGAGCGTTAAGCGAGCTACTCTAGGAACCGGAGGGGACCTAGGGGGCGGGCACATGACTTCCGGAGGGCGGTCATGTGTCTCCGTGGGACAGGAGGTCCCACGGACAGTACAAGCGAGCGGGAGTGCTTGTATTGCGCTGGGCGCGCGCACACGAGGCTACAAGGGGAATTTCCTTATGCCGCGCCGTATACACATCATGCCAACTAGATGTGAACTCCTGGAGACTTCATGGTGCACATTGGCCATGTAGTACTCAACGAGGGCATTGGCTTGGGTTCGGCCATGCGCAATATATGATGCTAGCAGGCACGGGAAGGGGCGACCCCGTGCCAACGAGAGAAGTTAATGTGGGGCATCGGAGAAGAGTTGCTCACTCGGGTGGCATGCTTGCAAGTTTGCTTGCATGTTCAACTTGAGGAAAGGACTATGGGCGCGAGCTAGCCCTTAGTACCAAGACGAATGAAATGTGGGAACGAAGCAAGACCCGACATGTGGAGAATGGAATGCCGGCGTCATAAGAACCTATCGATCGGGCGAGTGTCCTGGCTGAGAACCTTGACACAAGGAAGCAATCGTATAGTCGCTACGAGCGAGACTCGAGATGAGTAGTTCTTGTTGGCAAACCTCAAGAAGGAAACAGATGGGTCTAAATCTTGAAAAGAGTAAAGGGAAAGGATGGCTGGCCTTGATTCAGAGGAATCTTGGCGCCGCACGGGCAAATTCCGCTGCGTAAAAAGTGAGCCCGTGACAGTTGGTATCAGAGCCTAGTTGGTCAAGAGTGGCCAAGTTGAGGACGACGCTAACTTGAATGGTGCTATCATACAGAGATGTCGAGCGGGGCAACATCTTTAAGTGAAAGAGAACCCCAAGGCCAAAGAGTGAGGCAAAGAGAAGCCCACAGAGGGCAAATTGAAACAGATGGATGGGCTATAGAGACACAGCCCTATGAGCAAGCTAGAGATCAATGTGCAGAGGCACTAAACAAGCAGGAGAACAATGTGCAGAGGTACTAAACAAGCGAGAGAACAATGTGCGGTGGCACCAAACAAGCAAGAGAACATTGTGCGGAGGCACTGAGCAAGTAAGAGAACGGCGTGCAGAGGCAGCCAATGAGAAAATGGGCTAGAGTGAAGCCCCAATGGAGAGACATGCTGAACGGAAGCGTTGACACCTATGACAGACTAGTGCATTGTGCAAGGAGGAGTCACAAGAGCTTGAGAGTTGAAGTTGCGCATTCTTCCTTAGATTCTTATAAGCCGTCGCAGTGGCGCATTGATCTATTGAAGCATGTAAGCCGCTAGAGGAGCGCATGGGTTCAGAGGTACCTTGTAAGCCGCATTGCTGTGCTGCTCTTGTGATAGTCGAGTTCATGTAAGCCACGACAGTTGTCATATGGTTGCCAACGATCTTATCGAGACATCAAGACGAGCAAAGAGGCCAACATTGTGCAAATCAGTTGAAACGAAGGTACCCTAGTGCGGAGGCACATAAGGGAGCAAGGAGCTGCACAAGAGTGGACGAGCTACACGAAAGTTGCAAGAGGCAACATACTGAGCACAACGAAGGCAAAAAGCCTGAGAAAGAGAAAAACAAGAGGTGAAAGAGCCAACATGAGACCACGAGGGCGAAATACATTGAAGCAAAGGTCACGAGGACCAGGTGCATAGAAGTAAAGGCTGTGAGGGCCATGTACTCAACAACTGAAGGCCACGAGGGCCAAGTACACAGAAGCAAAGGCCACGAAGGCCAGATACACTGAAGTGAAGGCCACGAGGGCCAAATACACTGAAGCAAAGGCCACGAGGGCCAAGTACACTGAAGCAAAGGCTACGAGGGCCGAGTACACATGAAACAACGAAGCAGACAGAGTTCATGCTTGCTCTACTTGAGAGACATGCGGTGGATCACTTGAGCTGTGTAAGCGGGGTGCTACAAGAGTGTAGTAGGTTAGAGAACCTCGCCCAGAGGGGCGCACTTCCTTCAGAACTTGCGAGACAGTTACATGGACATCAAGTGGAGTTTGTATGGAGCTTCAACAAGCAGGCTATCGACAGGAATGCTGATAGCAAAAGTGGGGGAGCCCACAAATGTAAACACAAGGAACGCACGGAGGTGCACATCAAGAGGCAGATGGGGACAAGTACATCCCAGCTTAAGTGGGGGAGCCCACGAGAGCACATCAGAGACAAACGCACAGAGGTGCATTATGAGAGACAAATACACATCGAGGGATGAAAGAAGAGTGCTGGTAAGTGGATCCGCGAGGGTGAAACTACAACAGGGGTTGTTCAGCTCAGTAACTTGAGCACGACTTCTGCTACGGGGTCTAGTATGTGAGAGGACGAAGCCTTGTGGTACGAAGGTTGTGTCAAGGAGTTGACTGGTGCCAGCAAATGGGGCAATTAAGTGCCAATGAAGACCAGAAAGACGAAGAAGTGACGAGATGGGGAAGGAACCAACAAAGCCGAAGTGCAATGAGTTCTTTCCACTACGAATGAGCATGAGGGTGCCGCAGAGGAGTGCGGTTAGCTTTTAAGCTACACCCGGCGGGGTGCATCTCTCTTTGAATGAGTCGAACAAGATGTATTTGCGACTCCAAGTCCAGGAGTGAACTCATTTATGCTCAGAGGAGCCATCAAACAGCTATGGGAGAAATTTTATGTCCTCGAGTGGACTTATTGGAGCTCAGAGGAGCAATCTAAGGAGTACGGTGGGTACAACCCTATCCAAGAGTGGATACACCCAAGCTCGGAGGAGCAAAGTGGGCAAGTAAGTGGTGGAATCGTGGAATGATGAGTTCAGGCTGAGGAGAATGATGCTTAGGGGAATGCTTCAGTACATGTCTTTGGCCAAGTCCAAGAGTGGGCGCGAGAAGGTCGTCACAGAGGTGATTCTACAGAGGTAGAGGGACAGTACTCGTTGTCATTAACCCTATTGAAGCGAGAAGACCTAGAGAGCATTTTGGAGCAAAACTGGAGGCATGTCGATGAGGACATCGACAAGATAAGTGGGGGAGGATGTCACGGTCCGCACATAGAGTTGTGCTTCCGTGACATTAATGTGAAGTATGGAGGGCCAAATGCCAAGAGAATGGCATCCGTTTGGCGAAGAGGCCAGGTTGCGCGCGTGGAAGGGTAATTTCGTAATTTGGCTGTTTCGGGGTCTTCCGGTTGGAATTTGGGAAATCTAAAAATACCGGTAAATCCAGGAGGTCGAAACGAGTCCAACGCAACTGACGGTTTGTCATTCGGAGTTCGGATGAATTAATTATGGCCAATTATGACTCCTCGCGCATGTTGATGTTTCCTCCTGTTTTGTGAAGAAAGGCATAAAATGCTCTTTAGGGGGAGACATGGTGTCAAGCTCTCCACCACCCCCGGCGCCCACACCCATGGAGCGTTAAGCGAGCTACTCTAGGAACCGGAGGGGACCTAGGGGGCGGGCACATGACTTCCGGAGGGCGGTCATGTGTCTCCGTGGGACAGGAGGTCCCACGGACAGTACAAGCGAGCGGGAGTGCTTGTATTGCGCTGGGCGCGCGCACACGAGGCTACAAGGGGAATTTCCTTATGCCGCGCCGTATACACATCATGCCAACTAGATGTGAACTCCTGGAGACTTCATGGTGCACATTGGCCATGTAGTACTCAACGAGGGCATTGGCTTGGGTTCGGCCATGCGCAATATATGATGCTAGCAGGCACGGGAAGGGGCGACCCCGTGCCAACGAGAGAAGTTAATGTGGGGCATCGGAGAAGAGTTGCTCACTCGGGTGGCATGCTTGCAAGTTTGCTTGCATGTTCAACTTGAGGAAAGGACTATGGGCGCGAGCTAGCCCTTAGTACCAAGACGAATGAAATGTGGGAACGAAGCAAGACCCGACATGTGGAGAATGGAATGCCGGCGTCATAAGAACCTATCGATCGGGCGAGTGTCCTGGCTGAGAACCTTGACACAAGGAAGCAATCGTATAGTCGCTACGAGCGAGACTCGAGATGAGTAGTTCTTGTTGGCAAACCTCAAGAAGGAAACAGATGGGTCTAAATCTTGAAAAGAGTAAAGGGAAAGGATGGCTGGCCTTGATTCAGAGGAATCTTGGCGCCGCACGGGCAAATTCCGCTGCGTAAAAAGTGAGCCCGTGACACGTTGCATGGTGTTGATCAGCAAGCAATAGCATATATCCTTGTGGACCTGTGGTCCAGAGTGTCCTTTGACTCCTTAGTAATTGTAGGTTGATATGTTTTTGGTTTTTGGAGCACAAAGTGACAAACACCACCTCAGCTTTCTTAATGGAAAGTGGGGACTACTGCTTTCAATTCTACATGAGTAGCAGAGAGAGCCCTTTGGCTTTTTGAATACTGGCTGGTGTTACTTTGAGTATTTTTCTTCCTTGAATGACCCTAATTGTCTGTCCCTTGAACCATGATGTCAATTCCATTCAAATTTCCCTTCACCTCTTTTTTGGGCAAACAAATTTTTCTTTACCTAAAAGTAAGTTCATCGGCTACCATGATCATCTATATAACTTCAGTCATATATTTAGATTTTAGTAGTGGGGCTACCGCAAGGCACAAAGATATAGATGCTTAAAACATCTCTGTGTTTGGTGACTTTGGTCCTCGAGTCTCCATATTATACCATTCACCATGCCGAGTGTGTAGTGTTTGTGGGTGGATGTCTTTGATTTCCAAAGTTTAATATTTTATATAGATTTAATAGTTATTTTATCCCTTCAACTATGATCCGGGTGTTAAATTGTCTCTCAATTAAAAATTTGATAAATAAAGTTATTACACTTTTAAAAATAAGTAAATATGAGCCCATTTCTTAAGGTTTCATCCAAAGTTTTGTTCAAAATATTTCACGCATTCTTCATGTGAGGACAAAGTGGACAATGTTCAAAGCTTTATGTGGTCTCATGGGTTCGTCCCAATTCACTCTCAATTCGATCAAATTTTATTTACTTTTATATCTTAAATTTTGAGAAAGAGGACAAGTATTGGTAATGTTAAAATATGAGTAACCCATGTAATATTTTGGAAGTGTATCTCTATTTTCCTCTCATATGAACTTTTAGACATAAATTTAGATGAAATTCTAGAAATTGATCTACATTGATCTATGTTTAAAAATTTGATGCCTTAATTTATCAAAATAATGTGACACACGGGTCATAGCCTCATAGGCAATGGTGTAAAATGACTATTAACCTTGGATATATGCAAGTGCAATAATATCCTACAAATTAATGTCACTACTGATCAGCATGGGGGCCTTAGCCCAACTTTCGTATATTCAGGCTGGACTTGGATGTGGATTTTTCTTTCTGTTTTTTTTGTCCTGATATGGATTTTTCTTAAATGTTAAATGCAAGCCTCATCATAAATTATGGGCTATAACAGGAGAACAACATGCATAATCCAGCTCAAGCTTGCACGAAAATACTTTGGGCCAGGTACAAGTTGTTGCGACACACCGAATCAACTCATCAATTGCCCATGGGCCGAAGCTAGGGTACATAATTGAAATGGGTCAAATGGCCTTCACCTGAGAAAAAATGAATTTTTTTAACAAGAAATTAAATTATGTGCAAATTATTGGTAGTCTTTATTATTATTAATCTTCAATTCTTCCGTATATTACTCAGTTTTCACATGTGAGATGGTTTATGATATTATTATCATTGACCTGCAGGGAGTTTAATTAAGTTAGAGAAATGCTAATCCGAATAATCCGATGGGAACAGTCTGTTCTTAAGCAATTTTTTTTAATTCATACTTTTTAAAAATGAATTTTGTATATGCATGCTGAATCATCATGGTGACTTTCCTTTTTTTGGGCCAAGGTAAGTTTCATTAAAGAAATACTGAAAGGGTAACACAGGCTAGGCCCAGGATGATGCCATGTTAGTGACTAACCAACTTATTTTTAGGAATATGGCCAATATTCAAATCACTCAATCGAAATGGAAAAGACATAATTAGATATAAGCTAAAAAACTATACATGATGTTGGGTTAAACCACCCTATCTTTCACACAGTGGGCACATTCCTGACCCTTTATCAGTTATTATTAAGTGATTGCAATTTGCATGTTTCAAAAGCATTCCCAAGAACTCATATCCCTTTGATTCACTTCTCCGAAACTGAAACTCATCAATGGCCAGCATACAACATATCCTTCAAGATTTTCAAGCAATGCCATTTGCCAATGCCATCCCTGTTGCACTTGCACTGGGTGCTCTGTCTTTGCTCTTCCCGTATTACATCAAAGGATTCATCGTTACCAACTTTACTAAGGACAAGAAGAGTGCATTTGCCAAACTCCCTCCTGTGTGCCAGGTACTTCTAATTCTTTGTCTTAATATTTTTATAAATCTAACTTTCTGTAGTGTTCCAGCTCTCTTCAAGTCGTATTTGGATTCCCTCGAGCACCACTCAACACAACAGAATTTGAACACTAATTGAGAGGTGTCTAAACACTTCAGAGTCAAATTTTTAAAACTTGAAAAGAAATTAGCTAAAAATTTTTAAAGGTAACAAAAAAGAACTAATTTTTAAAATTTTCCTTAAACTTCATGGCTTCTTTTTGTTTTACCTGTCATTGATTTTTGAGAATTTATGAATGAAAATAAAATGATGAGTTGGGAGTGTATTGGGTAACTTGGAATTGGGTGTGTGTGCATTGTGACTGTGCAGTGGTTCCTGGGCTTCCGGTGATAGGGAATGTGCTGCAACTGAGGGAGAACAAGCCCTACAAGACCTTTACAAGGTGGACTGAGACTTATGGGCCTATCTTTTCTACCAGGGTCGGTGCTTGCATTCTACCCACGTTGCTAAAGAGGTACCTCTTTTAAGTTTTAACATTATCAATTAGAGGTGTACATTGAGCCGAGTCCAGAATGGGTACAGCCGGTTTAAAGTCGGCCCGACCCGGCCCATAAATGCCTGTTTAAAGTCAGCCTGGCCCAACCCGTACTTATGGGCCGGACTGAACTAAGGTTTTTTAATTTTATACTAGTTTCTCAATTATTTTTTTAAAATTAAAGACTAATTTTAAATTTCATAAATAAAAATATTTCCAAAAAACTAAATACAATTATATATTTAATTACAAACTTATTTCTTATTAATTGCTAATTTTAAAAAATTTATATTGACATTGTTGATTAATTTGAAAAATTATTTATTTAATTTATTAAATAATAATAGAAACTTAAAATAATTAATCGAATTAGCCTGGCCGACATGAGCTCGACACGACCCGTTATGAGCTAGGCCATGGGTTGGACTGGGCTTAAAGTATAAAATAATTGGGCTGGACTTAAGATTATTAAATGGGCCGTCCCGAGCATGACACGAAACACGAATGGGCCGATTCTCGGGCCGGCCTGTTGTACACCTCTGTTATAAATCAAGATACATAAGCCACTTTGTTTCGTCTTTTGTTATTATTATTATTATTATTATTATTATTATTGTCTTTGTATGTGTATATATATGGTCACAACTTTCTACTGATCTAATACTTGTTTCAGGCCCTGTTGACCAAACATTCCTCCATTTCAAAGAAACATATATCCGAGTCACTAATGTTTATTACTTTCAATAAATGTATGGTTGCAATAAGTGACTACAATGATTTCTAAAAGATAATAAAGAGATACTTACTCACAAATGTTCTTGGAGTTAATGCTCAGGTTTATTAATGTTACAATTTCTGTTTTCACTTAAATTTGTGCATACTACTTAATTTTTGTTTAATACTCACAAATAATATTCAGAAACAACACCGAATTCATAGAGATATTATGAGAGAAAATGTTTCAAGCCGTTTACACGCTCATATAAAAAAGTCCCCTCAAGAAGCTATAGATTTCAAGAAGATATTTGAGTTAGACCTTCTTTAGAGTTTCATTAAAGCAAGTGAGTTTCTTAATTCCTAATTCTGTTTGGTACGTGCTTGGACTTAATTTGACAGTAGGACATTACAAATAGAACATCAAGAACATGGTACAAACTTGATTAATTACATAATTAATGGGATATATATGTACAGAGAAGGTTTAGGTTTAGGGTTTCAATATTATTTCTGCTTAATTGATTAAGACCACAAAGTGTGGTTTATATACATGGGCCTATAACTAAAATACAGGAATTAATAAACCACCTAATTAATTCTAATAATTACACAATAATCACACGTGTTGACTCACACCAACAATATATACAATGCAGATTGCAGGCCTTGGGAAAGGACGTGGAAGAGTCCATGTATGTGGAGGAGCTTGGTACTAGATTGTCAAGATATGAGATGTTTAAGGTTCTAGTGCTCGACATAGAGCAGGGTACCATTGACGTGGATTGGAGAGAAAGCAGTAATGAACACCCTCATCGATCACCAGAAGAAACGAATTGCTTCGGGAGAGGATGTGAATTGTTATATAGACTACTTGCTTGCTGAAGCCAAAACGCTAACAATGGACCAAATAACTATGTTGGTTTGGGAGACAATTATTCAGACAACGCATACTACATCCTCGACAACAGAATGGGCTCTGTATCATCTCGCTAGAGATCCAAAGCGACAGGAACTTCATATCAGTCATTAATTAATTTTTACATTTTTTATATATCGTAAATTTGATATATATTGTTGACTCATTTATTACTAGCTTAACATTTTATAGTTTAGTGATTGTTTAATATAGTATCAGAGTTTTGTTTGCATACATGATGCATGAGATTCTGAATTCAAATCTTATATCCCTTAATTATATTGTAGGATCGTCTGTATGAGGAGATCCAAAATGTTTGTGGATCGGACAAGCTTAAAGTTATTGAGGAACACTTGTCCCAGCTGCCATACCTGACCAGTGTTTTCCATGAAACTTTAGGGGTACACAGTCCAGTTCCAACACTTCCTTTGAGATATGCACATGAAGATACCCAGTCAGGAAGTTACTATATTCCTGCTGGAACACAGGTTTGATATGCTTGCTAGCTTAATTTCTCTTATAAATATATATGGTTATCAATTAATTAAGCTTTTGATGAATAAATTGCTTTAATCTGTGCAGATTGCTATTAATGTTTACGGGTGTAACAATGACAAAAATCAATGGGAAAGCCCTCAAGAATGGAAGCCTGAGAGGTTTTTGGACGCGAAAAATATTGCAATGGATTTGTACAAGACCATGGCTTTTGGGGGTGGAAAGAGGGTGTGTGCTGGTGCTCTTCAGGGGATGTTAATAGCATGCACAAGTACGTATTGGTAGGTTGGTGCAGAAGTTTCAGTGGAAGCTGAGAGATGGAGAAGAAGAAAATGAAGACACTGTTGATCTCATCACTCGCAAATTCCACCCTTTGCATGCAATCGTTAAGCCAAGAAATGGGTCTACAAAAGCCTAGCTCAAACATCATTTCTGGTGTCATCATCCCCATATATTATTGTATACAATCAGAGCCGGCTCTGAGGGAGGGCGCTGAGGGCGACCGCCCAGGCCCATCATCATCGTCGAGGGGGGCCCATCCAAAAAATATATATTTGTATTACTTGTGGAAGTGGTTTTTCTATTAAATATGTAAAAATCTAGATAAATAACAAGTGAATGTGTTGTGATGTTGGTTATGTCATTGCTTTTTTTTATTTTTTTTATATACAAACTGATTTCATTAGTAAGAACAAAGGGCCTGCCCCAACATAAAGTTTTTTTTTTTTTTTTTGTGATTTCGATATTAGTCCATTAAATTTTGTTTTTCTAGAGTCTAACAAGAAGAGAAATGAAGACAGAGAAAATCTTGGAGAGAAACAAGAGAAAGATTGAGAAATTTAGATGAAAACTATTTCATTAATTGAATAATAATTACATAAGGGTTTATATAAATTTACAACTAATTCTAACAGTTGGAATCACAGCTGGTGCTAGCTAACTAATCTAACTATCTGAACTAATAACAAACTGCCACATGGCTCAGTTAATTGCTTGCTGTATCAAGCCTTGATTAGCTGCCTTCCTGTGCACATTCTTATCGTGAACATCTTGAGCTTCAGTATGTGAACATAGTAGCTTATGATCCCCCCGCAAGGTAAAGGGGTTAAACAACACATTTAGCTTGGATGTAAGATATTGAAAGCAAGCAATGGGAACTGGTTTAGTGAAAATGTCAGCAGTTTGGTCTGTAGTAGAAACATGAGAAAGAGAAACTGCATGAGAAGTAACTAGCTCCCTAATAAAGTGATAATCCACCTCTATGTGTTTGGTCCTAGCATGAAAAACAGGATTTGAAGCGAGAGCCATAGCACTAAGATTATCACACAAAATAAGAAGAGTTGCAGCTAAGTAAAAATGCATGTTTCTCATTAATTGACAGAGCCATATGATGTCAACCGCTGTACTGGCCAAGGCTCGATATTCGGCCTCTGTAGAAGATCTAGCAACTGTTGGTTGCTTCTTGGAAGACCAGGATATCAAATTAGAGCCAAAATAAAGACAAAAGCCAGTGGTAGATCTGTGATCAATAGGACATCCTGCCCAATCTGCATCAGAATAAGCAGTAAGTAACTGAGAACCTTTGGTAAAATGAAGACCATAACTAATTGTTCCTTTGAGATATCTAAGCACTCTTTTGGCAGCAATTAAATGGGAGGTCCTGGGAGTATGCATGAACTGACAAAGCTGACCAACAGCAAAACTGATGTCTGGTCTTGTCCAAGTCAAATACTGAAGTCCACCAACAATAGATCTGAATGGTGTAGGATCAAGCAAAAAATCACCAGTGTCAGCATCTAATCTGTCAGAGGAAGTGGGAGAAGCCACTGGTTTGGAACCAACCATATCATTCCTAACTAGCAAATCATAAGTGTATTTGTGTTGTGTAAGATAGAGACAATTAGCAGTGCGAGCAACTTCAAGACCCAAGAAATAATGAAGAGATCCTAAATCCTTCATAGCAAACTGATACTGCAATTGATGAATAAGGTCATTGCAAAATTGGAGAGACTTACCAGTGATCAAGATATCATCAACATAAACAAGGACATAAGTGATGGTGTCCTGAGCTCGAATGAAGAGAGAAGTGTCTGCGTAACTGGTGACAAAACCAAGGAGAAGAAGGGCTTGCATAAGTTCGTCATACCAGGCCCTTGGTGCCTGCTTCAAACCATAAAGAGACTTTTGAAGATGACAAACATGATGGGGTCTAGCAGGATCAACAAAGCCCTGAGGTTGAACCATAAAAACCTGTTCCTTTAAGTGACCATGCAAGAAGACATTGGTAACATCAAGTTGCTTAATAGGCCAATCAAATTGGACTGCAAGACACAGAAGAAACCTAATAGTAGCAGGCTTAGCAACAGGACTAAATGTCTCAGTATAATCAATGCCAGAAGTCTAATGAAAACCCTTGGCCACTAAACGAGCTTTATACCTTTCTAGGGTGCCATCAGCCTTAAGCTTCACCTTATAAACCCACTTACAACCAACAAGGTGCATAGATGAGTGATATGGGACTAAAGACCAAGTGCCAATGGCCTGGAGAGCATCAAATTCAGTTTGCATAGCTGATCTCCAGAGAGGATCTTTGACAGCTTGAGTAAAGGAAATAGGAGTAGAAGGAATAGCAATAACCTTAGATTCAATAGCAGGATTTAAGGGATGAAGAGTGGCATGAAGAATTTTGGGTTTGACAATACCTGACTTGGACCTTGTTTGCATGGGATGGCGAATGACAGGTGGAGAAGGAGGATTAGCCATAGGTGGGGAAGGTTGAGGAGAAAGATGAGGAGAAGGTGGATCAGATGCAGGTGAGAGAGGAACAGGGGAGAGAGGGGTATGTGCAGGTGAGGTATGGGTGGGAGGTGGGACTTTTGGAGGGTTAAATGGATGAGGAATGGGAACAATAACATCTGGAACATAAATGGGAGAAGATGGAGGAGAAGAAACAAGAGAGGAATGTTTGAAGGGAAAATAAGATTCATGAAAAATGACATATCGCGAGATATAAATGCGACCAGTGAGAGGATTGAGACATTTATAGCCCTTGTGAGATAGACTATATCCAAGAAAAACACAAGGTTTCCTCTTTAGGTCAAGTTTGTTGGAAGAGTAGGGTTTAAGCCATGAAAAACATGCACAACCAAGTGTTCTAAGAAATGTGTAATCAGGAGAATGATGAAATAAGAGCTCATATGGAGAAAGGTGATTGAGAGAAGGAGAAGGCAATCGATTTATAACATAGACTGCAGAAATATAAATATCAACCCAATATTTGAAAGGAATAGCAGCCTGTGCAAGAATTGTTCTACTGAGTTCAATAATATGCCTATGTTTCCTTTCAACCACTCCATTTTGCTCTGGAGTGTGAGGGCAACAAAATTGTTGTGAAATGCCATGGTGAGCTAAAAATTGCTGAAGAGTAGTGGAAGTAAATTCCCCACCAGCATCTGTTCTGATCATTTTAATTTTGCAGTCAAGCAAGTTTTCTACCTTAGCCTTGAAGATTTGAAAAACAGAAAAAAAAAAATCTGATTTTCGAGTAAGTGGAAAAATCCAACAAAAACGAGACCAATCATCAACAAAACTAGCATAGTATTTATATCCATTGGAAGAAATAACAGGAGATGGACCCCATAGGTCAATATGGACAAGCTGCAAAGCAGTAGTGGATTTACAAACAGATTTAGAAAATGGAAGCTTATGACTCTTACCTAATGGACAAGACACACAAGACTCAAGTTTATGAACATTATCAGAAACTGGTAAATGACATGTAGAAATGACTCGATGAAGAACTTGAATAAAAGGGTGACCAAGTCTGGAATGCCAAGTAGAGGCAGATGCTTTATTGATAATAAATGCTGTAGGAAGAGCTTTGACAGAAGAAGAAGAAGGCTGGAGAGGATACAAGCCATCTCTAGCTGGTCCTTGAAAAAGTATTTTCCCCGAAGTCTTGTCCTTGACACAGAAAGAATTAGAATAAAAAATCATAAGACAGTTATTGTCTTTGACAAATTGATTGACGGACAACAAATTGTAGGCTATATTAGGAATATACAAAACTTTAGATAATTGAAAATTAGCATGGGAAGTATGTAAAGTAGTAGAACCAATGTTAGAGATGGGCAAACCTTGACCATCTCCAATGACTATCTTGTCTGGACCATCATACTCAGAATGCACATTGAGAGTAGAGCAGTCAGAAGTGACATGACTAAAAGCACCTGTGTCTGCCAACCAGTAAGCAGGCTGGGAAGAGGAACCTTGTCCGTGAGTGGCAGCCATAGCAGTGAGCTTCTCAGTAGGAATTCGGCCTTGAAATGCCTTGTTCATTCGATTGTAACAGTCAATGGCAGCATGACCAACATTGCCACATATTTGGCACTTGGTTTGGCTGAGAGGAAGAGAAGAAGAGCCGGCATTGAATTGGCCATCAGGCTTGGGGCTGAAAGATGGAGAAAATTGTTGAGAAAACCTGAATTGAGAGACAACAGGAGGAGAGGGAGAGTAAGGCTTGAAAGTGTTGTTGTTGTTGAATCGATTACCCCCATTGTATGACATCTTACCCTTGCCTCTGCCCTGATACTTCCCTTTAGAGTTACTGGAAGACCCACCAGAGAAATGTGGAGCAGCAAAGGCATGAACTGGAGTCTCAAGAAGACCCTTAGCATGTTTCTTTCGCTCAATAGCAATCTCCTCACTCAATAAAAGACCATGAACTTCATCTGGTGTAGCAGGGGTTGCTCTAACCCTCAAGGAAGTGCCAAAACCATCATATTCCTCATTAAGACCATTAAGAATATGAACAATCATAGTGGTGTCATCCACTGGAGCACTAGCAGCAGCAAGACTATCAGAAATCTCCTTAATTTCTTGTAAGTAATCATGCATAAACCTAGAGCCCTGATGAGTTTGCAATTGAATCACATGAGATTGAGACAAAGTTGAAAAACGTTTCTCAAGATTAAGCCAAAGATCCCTTGCAGACTTAGCACCAACAACATAAGGAAGAACACTTTCAGAAAGAGAAGATTGAATCCAAATCTTTAGGGTTTTGTCTTTGTGATTCCAATCAAGAAACTCAGGGTTATGGCTAGGAGGATCAGTAGAAAGCATAACAGCAATGAAACGTGGAGGAAATGGCACTGTGCGATGAACGATGTCGAGCATATCATAGTGTTCAAGCACAGGAATGAAGAGCTCCTTCCAAAGCATGTAGTTATCCTTGGTCAATTTGACCGGGATCATATTACCAATGCTCTGCACATTCTGGAAGTTGAAACCAGAGGTAGAAGACGAAGAATTAAGAGCAGGCAGAGACGTACCACTCTCAGCTTGAACACGAAGGAGATTAGTGAGACCAGAGAGGAGATTAGCAAGTAGTTGAGCATAATCGTCGTTCGCCATTCTTGAAAAGAAAATTGAGAAATTTCCAGAGAAAGTAGCCAAACAGGAAGCGAAAGAGGATCACAGAGCAGTGAAGCACAGAGCTCTGATACCAAGAAGAGAAACGAAGACAGAGAAAATCTTGGAGAGAAACAAGAGAAAGATCGAGAAATTTAGATGAAAACTATTTCATTAATTGAATAATAATTACATGAAGGTTTATATAAATTTACAACTAATTCTAACAGCTGGAATCACAGCTGGTGCTAGCTAACTAATCTAACTATCTGAACTAATAACAAACTGCCACATGGCTCAGTCAATTGCTTGCTGTATCAAGCCTTGATTAGCTGCCTTCCTGTGCACATTCTTATCGTGAACATCTTGAGCTTCAATATGTGAACATAGTAGCTTATGATAACACCATTACTTTTTTTTTAATAGTTAAAACTCATATTTAAAATCTTGTTCTATCTAAGATAACAATATTCCATTAGATCTCTACTATTTTCAAATTGTGTCACTCTTTAATTGCCATTAATTCTTCGATTAGAAAATGAATCTCCTTAAATTTATTAAAACACTTAATTTAAGGCACTTTTTATGGTGTGATATATATATAAATAAATATATAAATAGATATATTTTCTCATTTGATCAATATATATATATATCTTTTTGAGTCAAATATAAAGAACCTACAACAAGAATTATATGTAGGTGTTTTAATTCATATAGGTTCTTTAATTTTTGCAGGTTATTTTCACTAAAAAAGAATTGTATGAAGGTAATTCATTAGTTAATGATTTAGAGTTTTAGTAAAAAAAAACGTGTTTGGTAGACCATTTTCAAAAACAGTTTTTAGAAAAAAATTCAAAAATATGCCTTTTAAAAAAAATTATAAAATTTTTTTTTTTTTTTTAACTTTCTTTTTTCTTAATTGTCATCATTTTTAAAATTTAAAAATTGTTTTCAAATTTTATATCAAATAAGTTTTCAAATTTTTAAAATTAATTTTGAAAACTTACATTTTAAAAAAAAAAATTTTAACTTTTGAAAAAAAAAATTTAAGTAGAATACGAAACGGGACGCTTAATGGAAACGACTTGGGTAACAATTATTATTATGTTAAGTTTATCTGTCCTTTTCAAACTGATTTAAAAAAATTCTGCATTTTAGAAAGGTTTATTTATGTTCACATTTTCCATGTTTCTAATGGAATCTTTTTTATCATATTAATATATCATTAATTTGCAATCTTTCACGATCTTAATAAAAGAATATTTGGTTTCATGACCGAGAAGGGGCCAAGGCCCAACCTCCCAAGGAGGACAGGACAGTCTCCCGACAAACTCACACACTCACGTCTTTCACACCTCTCACTTCTTTTAACAAAACCCAAATCAAATATTAAAAAACAAAAAAAGGAAAAGCCATAACTTTCTCTTGGTTACACGTAGGTATTACCAGTTTATTCGAGACAGGTAACGCCAAGTCGCCAACTCACCTGAATCTTCATCCGTTTAGATACCCTCACAAACAATCCCAAAGCTTCTTTTGTCACCTTGCCTGGACAGTGACTACCCTTTTCACTTTGGAGTGTGGATAATTAGCCAAGCACCAAAAGCCAAAAGGGGCATCACTCTGCATGCGCAACTCATAGAGCAATTAAGATTCAGGAGGAGGTCCATTACAATTTAAACACATACTCAGTCGGCATATTCCTTTCCTCAACTACCTTACAAAGACGACGAATTTCTTCTTGTATTTTAGCGAACTCTGGTATAAATTATAATGCTTATCCTACCATTTCAGTAATTTTTTGTACCTTCCTTTTTAGTCTAGCCCAATTTTCCATACATTGTCTCTGTTATCTGTGTCAGAATATATGTTGTGTTGGGTCATTGCAATTAAGTTTCAGAAGAACCCAACACCCATTTTCCTTTTGATCTGACTTCAGGGAAAATCAATGGCCGCCATACAACATACCCTTCAAGATTTTCAAGCTCTGCCCTTTGCAATCCCTGTTGCAGTGGGTGCTCTGTCTTTGCTGTTCCTGTATTTCATCAAAGGATTCATCTTTACCAACTTTACCAAGAAGAGTGAATATGCTAAACTCCCTCCTGTGCCAGGTACTTCTAATTGTTTGCCTTAATTTTCATTCCCTCATTTTTATTTTTTTTTGGGTCATTGATTTTGGGAATTGGGGTGGTGTGTGTTTGCAGTGGTTCCTGGGCTGCCTGTGATTGGGAATTTGCTGCAACTGAAGGAGAAGAAGCCCTACAAGACCTTTACAAAGTGGGCGGAGACTTATGGGCCTATCTATTCCATCAGGACTGGTGCTTCCACCATGGTCGTTCTCAATTCCACCCATGTCGCCAAAGAGGTATCTTTCTTTTATTTTACTCATTTCTGCTGATCTCAGCCTTCTTTGGTTTCTCTCTAACCACTATGCATCATGCATCATGTCTGCATGTCACACAATCAAAGGGCACTTTTGTTTTTTGTTGGGTAGCTCTAACTGAAGTTGGTTTCTACTTTCTGCCAAGGTGAATTCAGTACTGAGTTACTTACCCTCTCATTAAAAAAGTAAAAGAAAAATAGTGCGGGACTTGTTAATAGATTGCAACAGGCTACTGTTGAATTTTGACCCAACACTGAAACTACTGAGTGGGGTAAATTTTGGCTGAGTTTTTAGGCCTTTCATTAAAGCTTGACCAGTTCAGTTGGGTCTTCTTCACTCTTCTTTAATTGGTTGGTGGGTTCTGACTCTGGTCTTTGAATATATAACGAAAATGTTTCATTTCTATACAAAAAACAAAAAAAACTCTCCGGGGTCTGAAATTGTATAAATCAAGAACTGTTTACATGAAAGTAGAATATCTCTAAATATTCACTTTTTTTCTTTTAATATAAGGATTATTCATTTAATTAGAGCTAAAGTCTAGCACAGGAGAACAAAGGGTTGCACACTGCCTTGATTCTCCAGTGATGGTCTTATGACCTTGTCTGTACATTGTATTTGGGTTTCCCCTTCTTTGGTTAACATATTCATTAAATTACCCAAAAAAAAAAAAAACAGAGAACTCTGAGGTTGATCTCGAGCTGAAATGTTGGAAATTTAAGTTAGCAGAGGGGCTGGTTGTCTCACGATTTGATCTTTTGAAACTCTATATGTAGACCAGTAACCAATCAGTTCTTCACTATAAAAATTGAGTTCTCTGTGTGTGTTGAGTTATTGGCAACTACATGGACAATTAAGAGTCTAATAATCATTGTGCTGAAAATGAAAAGTTATGTTGCTCAATCGTCCAATATGTTCATTCTTAGTTAGATATAATATGGGGTTGGTTTCATTCTGTACAAGAATGTTCCCTTCGTATAATTTTCTTTTTGGCATGAAGGAAAGGAGGTTTGTATATATGGTCACAGCTTTCTTCTTTAATGGTTGTTTCAGGCCATGGTGACTAGATATTCCTCCATCTCAACGAGAAAGCTATCGAAGGCCTTGAAGATTCTCACTTCCGATAAATGTATGGTTGCAATAAGTGACTACAATGATTTTCACAAGATGATAAAACGATACATACTCACAAATCTTTTGGGACCTAATGCTCAGGTTGATTGTTACAGTTTTTGTTCTCACTTAATTTTGTGCGTACCAATTTTGTTGCCATACTGTAGTAGATCTTTTTATAACTCGATTTTAATATTCAGAAGCGACACCGAAGCCATAGAGATACCATGAGAGAAAATGTTTCAAGCCGTTTGCATGCTCATGTAAAGAACTCTCCTCAAGAAGCTGTAAATTTCAGAAGAATATTTGAGTCTGAACTCTTTGGAATTTCGTTAAAGCAAGTGAGTTTCTTCTTTTTTTTTTTTGAAAAATTATTCTGTAATCTTTGTTACTCAGGCTTGGACATTGGAAATAGAAAATCAAGTATATAGTATATACTAACATAATGGGATATGCAGGCCCTTGGAAAGAACGTGGAAGACTCCATTTATGTGGAGGAGCTTGGTTCTACATTGTCAAGAGATGAGATCTTTAAGGTTCTAGTGCTTGACATAATGGAAGGTGCAATTGAGGTTGATTGGAGAGATTTCTTCCCTTACCTGAGATGGATTCCCAATAAGACCTTAGAAATGAAAATTCAGGGGCTCTATTTCCGCAGGAAAGCAGTTATGAATGCCCTGATCGAGAAGCAAAAGAAGCGAATTGCTTCAGGAGAGGTACTCTTATTCTTTCTTTCAAATGCATATTCTCTTGGAAACTTCTTAATAGTTGTTTCTGTAACTTGGTTTGGTTGGGGTATTAAACAGGAAATGAATTGTTATATCGACTACTTGCTTGCTGAAGGGAAAACACTTACAATGGATCAAATAACTATGTTGCTTTGGGAGACCATTATTGAGACAGCAGATACTACATTGGCAACAACAGAATGGGCTATGTTTGAACTTGCTAAAGATGCAAACCGGCAGGTTGTTTTAGTCATTAATTTTTCCAGTTCCTATATGCAACTGTCTTTTTATTTGTAACTGATAGTAGTTGCCTCTTGTTTGTAACAGGATCGTCTCTATCAAGAAGTCCAAAATGTTTGTGGATCTGACGAGGTTACTGAGGAACACTTGTCCCAGCTGCCATACCTGACTGCTGTTTTCCATGAAACTTTAAGGAAACACAGTCCGGCTCCAATAGTTCCTTTAAGATGTGCACATGAAGATACCCAGTTAGGAGGTTACTATATTCCTGCTGGAACCGAGGTTGATAAGTGTTTTCATGAGATCTCATCCTCTTCTCATCTTTTGTTTTATAAATATTGGTATCAATCCTTTAGCAAATTTCATTGTGCAGATTGCTATTAATATATACGGGTGTAACATGGACAAGAATCAATGGGAAAGCCCTGAACAATGGAAGCCAGAGAGATTTTTGGACGCGAAATATGATCCAGCGGATTTGTACAAGACCATGGCTTTTGGAGCTGGAAAGAGGGTATGTGCTGGTTCTCTTCAAGCAATGTTAATAGCATGCACGATTATCGGTAGGTTGGTGCAGGAGTTTGAGTGGAAACTGAGAGATGGAGAGGAAGAAAATGTAGACACGGTTGGGCTCGTCACTCACAAACTCCATCCAATGCATGCAATCCTCAAGCCAAGAAATTAGTGTAGAAAATAAAAGCCTCAAACATAGTTTCTGTTCATCCCCATAAATTGTTGTTTGGGGCTTAAGATTTGCTGAGTATTTAAGACTTTTTTGTTTAAGGTGATTGTGGGCTTTATCAGCCCGTCTGGACCAACTTCGTTTTATGATCTGAGGACATATGTAACATCATACGTGAACAGAAATATCTCTTATCAGTCATGGTTGAATGCTATCGGCATTTTAAAAAACAAAAAGGGATCTTGTTGACAAGTATATTTATACAAAGTCACAAGTACATGTGTCGCACCAATTTGTGATGGCAAACGTTATTTAAGCATGATGCTAGGTACTTGCTTGTGTTGAAGTCCCTAAACTAGTGAAATTTCAAAGAATAAGTAGGGTAATTGGAATTTTCACCAAATACTAAATCGAAGTGTAATAATAAACGAGTGGGTAAAAAAGAATAGCTTGTGTTGTCTCATTGTGTTGTTTTATAAGCAAATTGTGGTAATTGATTATTCTCTTGGTCACCTTAATGAATGGTACCTGCGTATTGCTATATGCAAAATTGGAAACTGTGACGGTGGCCCAATGGTCTGTTCTGTATGAGCCCACAACAGATATAAAAACCCAATTAGTCAAACCGCCCAACCTGCATCTGTGGGATGTTTTTTATTTTACCTCAATGTTATTTGGGTGCAACTGCAACTCATTCAGTATCAGATAAGAATTGAGATAGGGCAAAATTGAAATCAGTAGAAGTTGTCATTCTCAAACTTGGTTGGAAACTAAGTATACCCGTTTAGAATGCCAGTCAAGTTTCTGTGGATTTAGAGAAGTATAATTGTTTTTCTTTTTTGGGAATCAAATAGCATTTGTAAGCGATTGATTCATCCAAGATTAAAAATAGAAAATACAAAAAAAGCGATGGAGTAGGTTTGATTAAGACTTTAAGAGGGGGGATAAATTGATGAGTGTTGTTGTATTGTTTCGTAAGAGAATTGTGATTGTGGTTGTGTGGTGTAGACTAGACTGTGGTGTGTGCAGTAGTCACCAGTTAGGGTCTGAGCAGTAGTCAAAACTATAGACTGGGTTTCAAATATGACAGTGAGAGCTGACAAGCGACAGAGGACAGAGAATTGGAGGGCCCTCCCTCCCTCCCTCTGTTGAGTGTTGACTGACCGACAATGACACCCTAACCTTGGCCTGGGTGGCTCGCGTGCTCTACCTGCGCAGAGTAACCAGTACTACTACGATACGACGAGTCGTACGTAAGACACGTAGTAGTACGTATACAAATATACGATTGAATTAATGAGTATGTCGTATGTAGCATATGAGAGGCGCAGAGATCACGGGAAGCGGGAAATCCGGCACAGGCGAAACCAAGAGTGAAGACTAGACCATTGGGTAGACCGTAGAAAAGAGCAGAGCAGGCAAACCCAATAATTGCTCCCACGCTGCCCGACACTCATCATATTGTCGCTCCTCTTCTATCTATATTCATTTGACGGTTACTCCATTTTCATCTCCCAACAAAAAATGTTAATTCCAAAGTTATGGACCTTAATTACTTACTCACCCTCCGACTCTCATACTCATCAACTTGAGTACAATTTACGTCAATGCTCGCTCATACGCCACCTTCCCTTCCAAAACATTATCACACAACCTGCCTTCATGTTGCAAACTTGCAACTTGCAAGTAATTAATTACTAAATTAACTAGTATTGAAATTTGGACAGTAATTGAGCTGAGTCAGAAAAAAAGAAAAGAAAAAGAAAATTGAGCTGAGCCACGCGTCGCGCCACCTTCTACATCGTACATAACCCATCACCATTAAAACCCTTAATCATACATTTATTCACATTTTCTGGTCAATAAAAAGCTGTCACCACTTCCAAAACATCACCCCTAAGTGCAACTATCACTCCCCCCCCCCCCCTCTCTCTCTCTCTCTCTCTCACACACACACACACTAAAATCTTCCATATCTTGATTCTTCACCAGTTTGTCTCCTTATTCCTGGTCTCTGAACCCCAAATGCCAAAAATCCCACAACACAACAACGACGGCAGAAACGACAACCACCACGATGCCGTCTGAATCTGGCGAAGGGCGACCGAGTCGGGTCCAGCAGAGCATGGGTCACCCGCCCCCACCCCACATCGACCCGCTCCCCTGCCCGCGCTGCCACTCCTCCAACACCAAGTTCTGCTACTACAACAACTACAACCTCTCTCAACCCCGCCACTTCTGCAAGGCCTGCCGCCGCTACTGGACCCAAGGTGGGACCCTCCGCGACGTCCCCGTCGGCGGCGGCTCCCGCAAAAACTCCAAGCGCCGCTCTCGCTCTTCTTCCTCCAACTCCTCCACCTCTTGCTCGCCTTCCTCTTCTTCGCTCACCCAAGAGACCATAATACCCTCCACACCCATTTCCCTTTTCCCCGGAGGAGCGAACCCCGAGGCGCCCTCAGAGGACGACAACGTGGTTGGGAATATTGGAGGGTTTACCTCGCTGTTGAACTCTCAGCTGGGGCCCGGCTTCCTGGCGCTGGGTGGCGGGTACGGGTCGGGTCTTGGCCATGGATTTGAGGAAATCGGGCTTGGCCCGCTTGGCTATGCTGGCAGAGGGGTTTGGGCTTTTCCTGAGGTGGGTGATTTTGGAAGCGTGAACAATGGTGGTGCTTCTGGGTGCAACACGTGGCAGATGATGACGGGTGCTGAAGGTGGATTGGTCGATGGGGATTGCTTTGCTTGGCCGGAGCTTGAGATTTCCATGCCAGGCAAAGGTTTGAAGTAGTGAATTTAATTTCTTGCGTCCTTAGCCTTAATATGCTTTTGTCGGTGGCATACTGGGTTTCTTAAGACATTCTCAGATGTCTTTTTGTTTTTGGGTCTCAGTGTCTCTCTGCGGTGGTGGTGGGTATAGGTACTATATTATAGGTTACAAATGGGTAGTTACTTACTTGCTTCTTCTGTGTCTGTCTTAGGGTTTTGTTTTTCTTGGGGCTTTGTAAATCTTTTGGGACTACCTGTCTGTTTGTCTTCGACAGAAACCCTGCTAGAAAATGGACAAAATCACTTCTTTTGGGTAAAAATATTAATTGCATTTACTTTGCATTTGCATGCATGACTCGTTTCTTTCAATTTTCTCCCTTTTGTGATGAAGTTCCATGCATGGAATTTGTTCTTGTTAATTTCTTTGTTAACTTGGATCTCAGTGACTTCATCGAACTAGTAATCGATTTAATTATATCAATTGGGTATGATTGAAATTTGGGTTTAGACCAATAAAAAAGAAATTTGGGTATGAACTTAATATCTGGTGTTCCAGTTAATCTGTCTGTCTAATAAAATGAATATATACATAATTCAGATTCAGATAGATTCAGATGGACATTGAGGCCAATCCAATTTCATTTTCCATTGGATATATCCTTCTTGGATCCAAAGTTTCTTTTTTTCTTTCCTACCAAGGCGCACATTGGCACATGAGTACTGATGATGTATCGAGTCCCACATAATTAAATTAACATGGGTTGATGGAAATTAATTTAAAATTATGGGCCGGGAAACAAAACATGACCCGACACTTTAAAGTTTAAAAGGTATTAACAAATTACAATTTAACACTAGTATATTAGACAGTATGCTTTCTTCTCAAAAAATAAAATAAAAAGGCAGTATGCTTAATTACTTAAAATATGGACAGCTAGAAGTTAAAGGGCTTTAATTAATTTATTAATAAGATTAATGGGGCACCGAAATATGGTTCAAATTGATAGGGCGACCTAACCCAGTTTAAGGTTTTATCTTCTTTTATTTCGGGTTGAATATAATATTGTTTAATTCTTTGTCGTATTAAAATGTGAGATTTTGAAGTAGCTACATGCCACCGACCAGCCTGGGACCACTTGATTTATGGTTCATTTGATTTTGATGATCATTTAAGTTGACTATGCATGCATGCGCTACTGAATGCTGTTCTCATCTGATATTTTTGATCCTGCATGTGATCGAATGAGTATGTTACAAAATACTTGACGATAAAATTTAATTAAATCCGTAATCCCATATTCCCATCCCGCTCATGGGTTTTGACTTAATTTCCTTGGTTTTGAATCTCAAAAACATTTTATTTATTTTTCTGATTTTCATATTCCAATGATCCCATTTGACCATTTGTTTAATTATTTGGTGGCAGTGCATGCATAACATAGGGGTGCATTGGATCAATTATGTTGCGCATACCGTCAATTGTGGCTATAAGAGAGCACCAATAGCGCAAGCTTGGCTTTAATCCATAATCCGTGTATGCATGCCCAGATGCACCAACTGACTAAATTATTATAAGCCTGTGGTACCACTGCCCTGTTGAGATTTTGAGATCATAAAAATATGATACAATTACAATATATATATACTTGGTGTCAGGTGGAGTCATCATTCTTGTAGGGATATTTGTCAGCCCCACCCCACCAAACACGCATTAATCCCATCTTTAAGAAGTGCCTATTCACAATTAGTGCATATGAAGCAAACCCCATTTTCCTCCAAGCATGAAGCACCATTATCATTGCAATCCCACTCCTCATTACCATAATTTAGAATGCATCAATAATTCAATATCCAACATTATTCAAATTATAATTAACATATTAATAAGACTAAAGGCTTGGTCTATAATTCTATATCATTTAGAAGCCACCTATCAACAGGCTCAGTTACATTAACTTGCAACCAATTGGGTATTTGGTAGGGCTATCTTGGGCTTTGAATTTTGATTCATGTAGATAGAGATGGGGAAGGCTAAGGTGTTTCACATTTAAATAAAAAATCATTGGAATTAGACGACAATAACAATAAAACTATATAACCAAATTGATATTTGGGATGAATCCCATTGTTAGGTAGGTTAGGCACCTTCATATTAAGAACAAGGGTAAATTACAATTTAATACCTCAACTTTACCTCAGATTTCAAGTTAGTACCTCAAGTTTAAAAAGTTACAATTTCATACATCAACTTTCATTTTGTTTCAACTTGGTACCTCCGTTACTATTACCGTTAGGAAGTCCGTTATCCGCCTACGTGGCGCTGACGTGGCGCACGCTGACCCAATCACTAAGTGTTGACTTGATTTTTAATAATTTCCATGTGGCAGAATAATAATAAAAAAAGAATAAAATATTTAAAAATTAATTAAAATATAAAAAATTGAATTAAAAAAAACCCAGCCCTCTGCAACTCCCCTCCCCGCCCCTCCCCTCTGCAACTCCCATCCCTTCCCGTCCCCTCCCGTCCCCTCCCGTCCCCTCCCCTCCATCTGCCACACATTCCCCCCGCTCACCCCACCCCACCCCACCCCGACCAGACCCAACCTGACCCGACCAATTGGGCTCAAAGACCATTATGAAAATTATACAGGCAGGCATTTTGTGCAAAGATACTCCGTGATCCAAACTCAAACACCAATCAAAATCACAACTTTTATAAAAAGCTCATAGGAAACAAAAGGAAAAGTCACCTAAAAAATGAACCAGCAAAAATCACGATTAACAATCTCAATCCGTAAAATCACATCACACATTATACACAAAACGTGGCAAATTCGAAACCACACCAACCAAATCCAAAAAATGTATATATCTAAGGAGAAAAAAGAGAGCTTTAGATAAAAATTGGGAGAGTTGGCGATCATGAACCTTGGAAATGTCTGAATAAATTATCGCAGACGTATCGAGCAGCCTCGGGCATTGGTGGAAGAATGAGGTGTTGCAGAAGGGAGGGGAGGCAGAGAGAAAGAGAAAGTGAGAGGAGGGAGGTGGGGTCTGGGTCTGGGTTGGGTGGGGTGGGCGGCGGGGGGTGTTGCTAGGAGAGGGGGCGCCGGGGGGGGTGTTGGGGCTGAGGGGCGTCGGGGAAGAGGAAGAGGCTGGGTTGGGCAGGATAGGGGCGGGCTGGGGGTGGGGGTAATATTGAGCTGGCTGGGGTTGGGGCTGGGTGGCAGAGGGAGGGGCGGGGATTGGTGGAAGAAGGAGGTGTTAATAGAGGGGAGGGGAGGCAGAGAGAAAGAGAAAGTGAGAGGAGGGAGGTGGGAGGTGGGAGGTGGGAGGTGGGAGGTGGGTCGGGTCGGGTTGGGTCTGGTCGGGGTGGGGTGGGGTGAGCGGGGGGAATGTGTGGCAGATGGAGGGGAGGGGAGGGGAAGGGAGGGGAGGGGCAGGGAGGGGAGTTGCAAAGGGGAGGGGCGGGGAGGGGAGGGGAGTTGCAGAGGGTTAAGGTTTTTTTTTCTGTTTGTTTTTTTTAATTCAATTTTTTATATTTTAATTAATTTTTAAATATTTTATTCTTTTTTTATTATTATTCTGCCACATGGAAATTATTAAAAATCAAGTCAACACTTAGTGATTGGGTCAGCGTGCACCACGTAGGCGGATAACGGACTTCCTAACGGTAGTAGTAACAGAGGTACCAAGTTGAAACAAAATGAAAGTTGATGTATGAAATTGTAACTTTTTAAACTTGAGGTACTAACTTGAAATCCGAGGTAAAGTTGAGGTATTAAATTGTAATTTACCTAAGAACAATATTGATAAAGAAATGAGACTGGGTCCAATCCAAATTATAGTGATCCCAATTCAAGGAGATTGGGTCCAACCCAAATTATAGTGGTCCCAAATCAATGAGACTGGGTCCAACCCAATTATAGTGATCCTAATATTTCATATTGCAACACTCAATAGCCAGGGACCAAAACAGCTCAGGTAGAACCGTAGAAGCCCTATCAAAGTATCTATTACAGAACCTGTGGAGAAAGTTGAGAAACTACATACCACACCATTACACCATTTAACTATATATATATATATATGTGTGTGTGTGTCAGAAAGAAAGAACAGATATATATATATATATATATATGTACGCACAAGGCAAGACGTAATAAAATTGCATCAAAACAAACAATGTATAAGATTCTAACAAATTTTGCAGAATTCTGAAGCAGGGTCATTGAAACATCAAGTAGGTGGCTTGAAGAACTTCAATTTAAGTCCACTGTTCACCATACTCCACACGCCTCCAATTGAAAAAGCCAAACTAAAGGCAATCCCCAACCAACCCAATATCCAATGAAAGTACCAGTTGAAGCTGTACTTTGTGGGCTTTTTTATGAGAACCCACATGAAGCAAGGGTAGGCAAATGTGACCGGGAGGGTGAGTCCTCCTAATAGCCCTGCAAGACTGGACAGGAAGGGGAGTGCCACCCCTATGAAGAAGTTGACGAATCCATAGAAAACTCGAAAACCAGACCGGACCCAAATGGAACAGGGGCGGTTGGTACGACTTGTGTAACCAGCTTCGAAACTGTCAAATACAGGCATCGAGTATATCTGGAAGCTGCTCAAACAATTGAACACAACTAGTAGGAAAGTCATTGCAAGGAGTCCTCTTGGGATGTCCTGGCTGTGGAATGCGTACAAGGCATTGAGAATTCCTCCAGAAGGCATCTGGTGCAAAATAGAACATTCAATATAATCAGCAAGACTGCAATATGCAACAATTCAGAAAAGCTGATGACATGGTTGATATTAACAAGGTTGGTAAACTTACAAGGTTTCCATAAGCCCAGAAGCCTCCAATTGCAACAGGGAACAAACACATGGCTATGAAGAAATAGGCAACCTTGGCTCCTTTCCACATGGGTACATGAGCTGGGTGCTTAAAGGTTGATGGCATTGTTGCCTAAAGGAAGGTTAAAATGAAATTCTATTAGATAAGAAAAGTGCAAATTCCCAACTGAAATAATTTTAGATGCTACTTGGACACAGAGAATAAATTTATCACTTTTGGACTCACAGAGTGCATACCTGAATCTCTAGAACCAAATTGTGCCCCCTGAATGCAAAGGCTATGATACCAAGTGCATTCAAGGCTGCAAAGATAGAAGCCGAAAAAGATGGCAGTGAAATGGGTTCATAAGAAATGGAGGGTGGCCTTTGTTGGCTTACAGAGAGAACCCAAACCATTGTGGAGTAAGTTATGGCTGTCACAGCCCCTACAAGTGAAAGTCCTGCAATTGAATTGAGGTTTGGGAGCTGAGATAGAACGATGCAGAGTGAAGTGAATACTAGATACCACTCTACTGTTGTTAGGGGATTTGATGAACAGAGTGGCCCACAAACTATCTGGAAAAATAGTTTCATGGTCTCCCCTCCTATGAGAATTAAAGCTGTAGCAGTTCCTGCTGACAAATAGACAGTTGGGAAGAGAGCAAGCCAAACCCCTAACCTTTCTCCTGCAAAACGAAATAAAAGTATATACCATAAAAGAATGAATACCATACAATCCACTCCAAGCTATTTCATAAAGATCAAGCTGAAGGCATCACCAAGCTCTTGTCACTTTATTCATAAATTTTCACAAAAATGGAGTAAACTGAGAGTAGTTGTAGCAATTGTACGAGTGTGACACCTATTACACATTATATCATTATGTGAGAAAACAAAGAGCCATGTGGTAAATGATAAGGCCTCTTACCGAAGGCTGCTTGCGCAAGCTCCACATATCTGTTGTACCTCTTTCCGGGAACTGCTTCGTGTAGCTGAACTAGAATCCACAATGTGTAAAGTTGCCAGAAGTAGGCTATGGTTAAGGAAAGTGTTCCCCAACTCCTGTGGACATAATCAAACACCAGAACGAAGTCAATCATTAATTCAAGTACTTACAAATCTTCTCTTTGATTAACATTAGCAGGTTTTTAATTTTATGCAAATTGCAAGTACTTCAAATCTCTGCCTTTAAGTTATGAAGGTTGAGTGTATAATTGTATATCATATTAGCCAAAACCATTTCCAGGAAATAACTGTAGCAGTTGAAATGAATTCATTGACATTATAAAAAAATTAAGGCAAAAAATAAACAGAATTGATGAAAAGCAAAGTACTATTAGAGGATGCTCAAAGTGTTACTTTACCACAGCGCTTTGAAGTTATTTTCTTTTAATTGGCTACAAATTGGAATTACTATTTGCAATGATGAAAATGAACAAGGTATACACATACCATAAGTCAATAACCAAAGTGTATATAAAGGTTCCTCTGTCAAACCCTTAAAAGAATGACAGAATTATGAGTGGCCCCAGTAAAGGGAATGTGGAGTATATATATATATATTTCCAGAATCTTTGAAGTTGTAGAAAAGCAAAAGATAAAGGGAACCAAATGACTTCCCTCAAGGATGTTCAGCGTGTCTTTAAATCAAATCTATGATGCATCTTTAATAAATGAACCGACTTTACCCAGTAGTAGACCCACAAGCCATAAACTTTAGTCAAATTCCTCTCACCCCCATGTGAGGAACAGATAGAGAAAGACTAATTAAAACGTAGAAAAATATTTTAACACGGACCCAGGAGGCCAGGAGGCCAGGAAGCAGAAAACGCCAAGAAGCAAAATTTAACGCTGGATAGTTGGGTAAATTAAAAAGGAAAAAGAAGAAAAGTTTAAATGAGAACTGGGTAACCCATAAATGCAATATTTATGGTAAGATCTCATTGAAAATGCAGACCCAGAAATTGATAATCAAGCTTGAACTAATTAATGTGTGAAATGGGTAATTAATTAGAGTTGTGAGTAGGAAGTAATTACCAGCCGAGAAAAGAGAAGGCAACGGGAAGAACCAAGGCCTGGAAGCCAACACCAGCATTAAGGTTATGAAACGCAGCGTAGTGAGCATTCCCATTGCGAGACTCGGTGATGGGAAGCCAAGCGTCCTGGGGGTTAAGCTTGGTGAGGTGACCCACCTCCTCCAAGTAGCTCTTCATGTTGATGAGCACCCTCTTCATTGGGGTCCCAATGGGGCTCAAGAACCGAGGGGATATGAACGACGTCGGAGTCCAGGCCGAGGAGGACTTGGCCTCCTTGGAGGGCGGACGAGGGGACCTCTGGCCCGACGGCGTCTGTATCTCCGGCGTGGAGACGCCGCGTGGGGTGGCCGGAATGGATATGAGCTCCGTCTCAGGCCTCTCGTCCATTGTTAAATTATTACAACACACACAGAGTGTGAGTCTGTGAGTGTGAGTACTTATAATGTGGACGAGTTGTCTTGTTTTCTCACTTTTTCTTTCTTCTCTGTTTTTGCTTTCAGTGTGAGTGTCGGAGCGTGGGGCCTTTGAGTGAGTGACTGCTGACGTGAAATGGTTGATACGACGACAAGGATGTGACTTTAAAGCATAAAAGTTTTGCTTCTGATTTCCTACATGTTTCTGCTGCTGCTGGACCACCCTCAGCCTCACGCTTTGGGCGGTGCTGATGAAGCTTCAAGCCTCCAACACTGCCTTACCGACTGCTTCATTTTGATTGAGGGCTGTAGATTAGGTCAAACAGTCAATGAATCGCAGGGTAGATCAACCATCATTATATATGATTTGAGATATATATGGGTCCCACTCCCATGACCCATCGGGTTGTGTAGTCCGTTTTCTGCCTCCGTAATTTCCTGTTTTTTAGGGTGGATGGGGTGTTGGATGAAAAATGATTGTACGTGACATGCTAATGTGTATAACACTATGCGTTACAAATATAAATTCGTTAATTATCTATATTACAACATGTTGATTAATAAAAGTTTTTTATTATTAATATTTAAAACTCTAAATAATAATCTTAAAAATTATACCCATTTTATAAATTTGTGTGAATTCAATAAGTCATATGGTCAATATCAAATACACTCAATACCATAATTTTTTTGACTGTAGTTGTACAATACAGAGGACGAGGGGCGCGTAGGGAAACAAAATGATGATTGTTCCGTGTTGGCGTGCGGACAAACGTTTGAGTTTTTACTTACACTCGCAAGTCGCAAGTTACAAGTCATAGGCAAGTAAGCGTGACTGTTGACTGATGCTCCTTTTTCCAATAGCTACTTAATATAATATTTGGGAATTGCCCCATTTGGGGGACACTGTTTTCAGTTTTCTTACAGATCGATGAACTACGTACAATTATTTTAACCACGAACAATTAAAAAGTGAAAGCTTTTTTTCTTGAAATTGTGATACAAAATTGGTAAAATTATTTAGGCTTAGTTTGAGATTGTTGTGAAATAAAATCAGCTGTGAAGTAAAACAGTTGAGTGTTTAGTAAATTATGTTTTCAAAAAAATTATAAGTACTAAAAAATAGTACAAAGGTGTTTGGTAAATTATAATATAAAACTGCTATAGCTATTTATAATTATTAAAATGAACATGATGCTGAAAGTACTTTTCACTTATTTGTTTGGTAAAAATAAAATATTTTTTACTTGTTTTTTAAATTTTTGGCTACAAATTTGTATTAGTATTAATTTTTCAAATAACAATATTATTAAATAATTATGTCTATTACTTTTTTTGATATATTATAATTTTAATTGTACAAATAAAATATCATAATTAATGATCACAATATAAAATATAACTAATAATTAAAATATTCGGAAGACAAAACGTTCAAGGAGAAAACAAAACATAAAATAAAATAGGGATAAGAGATGTGATTTTCAAAAATCAATAAGAGTATTATGGGTAAAATAAAATATTTATTGTTGTTATAATTTACTGTAGTTTTTAAAAGCACCTAAAAACTTACTTTTTATTTTTATTATGAACAGTTAAAAATTGTAGAAAAAAATAATTTTTAATTTTTTTACCAAACATCAAAATTATTATAAATGACTGAGAATTGTCATCTGTACTAATTTTTAAACCGTCTACTGCAATCAAACGGCCCTTTAATCAAAGGAGGGCAAAGGGAGGATAACATGTTAAACAAAGCCTTCCCATTTCAAATCGGGTCTTAAAAGTAAAAAAATTATTGTATTGACTGTATTTAAAATTTACTGTGTAAGCAAGCGTTAGGAAACTGTATTTAAAATTGACTGGATTTGTGCATGGCAACTGGCGGTTACTTTGAGCAAACACAACCCACATGCTCCCGTCTCGCGTTCGCTGCTAGTGCGATCTGCCTGCTGCCTGCGATTATTATTATTTTTACTCCTAATTCCTAAATGCTAACAACAACGTTGGCTTTGGAGCCTCCGTCGGACTCAAACTCAAAACTATTTGATTTGCTGTCACGCATTGAAAATTACTGATTATAGCTACAAACGCACGCAAACTCAACAAGCATGCGTATACTCACTCTCTCTATTATCACATTTGGATTCAAATTATTCCTTTACTCAGTTGTGTCTCCTGCAATGATTTCTATTTACTTACTATATATGAAAAAGCTTGTAAAAGAGAATTAATGGTAATGGGCCACAAAGTTTCTTTTCCTTTTTCTCCAGCCGTCAACTTTTTCTTTTGGCTCTTCCAAGTTTATACAACTACATATCGATATAGGGATAATGGAGGTGGGACTATGTTCCATCTATGGATAACTGAAAATTGACTGCCAAAATGGTAATTGGCATGGATTTCTCTCCAGTGTAGGTGATGGGCCAACCACTCAGCCCAACCTGTGCAACCCAAGTTGCAAAAAAATAAAATAGAACTAGGACAACAAGACCGGGTCCTTATTCCCTAGAATTAGGTCCATTTAGATGGAAAAGAAAAATAACAAATTCATGTGATTGTAATACTACATAATATGCTGACATATAGTATTATTCACTCAAGTTAATGTACAATTATTATTCTATAAACTCTATATCATTCCATAAAAAAGAAAGCCTCAAAGGAAAAGTACAAAACAGCAAAATCAAAAACCAGAAACCCAACCAAACAAACTACACCAGTACTACCTCAAAGAAACCAACTGCAACCAAAACAGTACATACAAAACCACAATAAAGCATAAAACGAATCAAAAGGAACTCCACCAGCACCAAGAATACCCAAAAGAGAAGATGGGGGTGCTAAGACCCAATCCGATGGACACATCTTCAATCTTGCAAGCCTAGAGACCACATCAGCAGCCTTATTGGCTTCTCTAGAAATCCACTTCCACTGTACTGAAGAAAAGCTAGCATATAGCTTCCAAATCTCATTGAGCAAAGGATAAATTTCCCAATGACAATGCCTTGAAGTGTTCTTGACTTCAGAAATAGCTTCTTGACAATCAGACTCTATAACAACAACATCCAGACCCTTTTCCTTGGCACAAACCAGACCCTCCCTCAAAGCTTTAACCTCCACCAATAGAGGAGAAGACCTTCTGCAGCTAATTGCACTACCCGCAGCCTCTCTCTTACAACCACACCAATCCCTGCAGCATGGGAATTGAGGTCCCATGAACCATCCACATTGACTTTAAACTCAGAGGCTAAGGGAGGCTACCAATGTAGACACCACTTAGTGGCTAAAGCATTGGATATAGCCCTCCACATAAAATGCTTAATCTTTGGTAAAGTGTTAGCCTTCCAGATATGTTTCCAAACAAAAGAATCAATTTGATGAGATTGGTTTTGTGGTACCAAGTGAGGAATAGGTCTTTTAGAATGACCAAAAAAATAGCCAGACTTCACAGAATAATTTCCAGCTTTAGTAAAAGGCCAAATAACCTATCCCTGTGCAAACCAGATCCAATATGTAATTCCTCTATCTTACTCATTAAAGCATGATCCAGGTAGAAAGAAGCCTTCTGAAAATCCCAAGTCTGAGACTCCCCATGAATTATCTCAGACACAAAATTAGGAACATTAGAAGCTCCTTCGATGGAATCATTAAAAAGAGGAGAAGATTCACCTGGAATCCAAGTATCAAGCCAGATATTCACTGACTTCCCATTTATAACCTGCCATCTAGCACCAACCCTTAACAACTCTCTCCCTTCCAACAAGCTAGACCAGGCCCATGAAGCTTTCCCACCCTTTTTAGCATGCCAGAAATCATTATGAGGGAAATAAAGCCCTTTAAGGACCTTCCCCCAAAAAGAATCAGGATCTTGGACCAGCCACAAAGCCTGCCTAGCCAAGTGCCAACAAAGCTTTGTTAAAATCTTCAAGATTTCGAAACCCCAAACCACCTTCTTGTTTGGATTTACCAAGTCTATCCCAACTAACCCAATGAATCTTCTTCTCTTCCTCTTTCTGCCCCCACCAGAAATTAGCCAAAGCATGGGATAAGTTGGGATTGCACTGGCTACAGCTTTGATCAAAATCTCTTTCCCGGCATTAGACAGAAAGGAATTCTTCCAACCCTTGATCTTCTTTAAGACAAAGTCCCTAACATAAGACACAGCCTCTTTCTTGGACCGTCCGTTTAGAATGAATGTTTGAACGTATCAATTAATGAATAGAAAAAAACTCTTTAACTAATGTTTTATTTCAATAATAATAAAAAGCACTACATACTAGGCAAATTAAGCTTGAGCCACAAACAATTTAAAGATGGAGATGAACATAAAAGATGTTAATAAACTTAATTTAATTTCCACATGCAAATTGGAGTAGTACGTAATTAGTTTCTTGGCTTGAGGATTGCATGCATTGGATGGAGTTTGTGAGTGGTATACACAGCAGTATCCACATTCTCTTGCTCTCCATCTCTCAGCCTCCACTGAAACTCCTGCACCAACCTACCAACACTGGTGCTTGCTATTGACATTGCCTGAAGAGGACCAGCACAAGCCCTCTTCCCAGCTCCAAATGCCATGGTCTTGTGCAAATCTGCTGGATCGAATTTGTCGCTATCCAAAAACCTCTCCGGCTTCCATTCTTCGGGGTTTTCCCATTGATTCTAATCCATGTTACACCCGTATATATTAATAGCAATCTGGGTTCCCGCAGGAATGTAGTAACCTCCTAATTGGGTATCTTCATGTACATGTCTCAGAGGAATTATTGGAGCTGGACTGTGCTTCCTTAAGGTTTCGTGGATAACTCCATTCAAAAATGGTAGTTGGGACAAGTGTTCCTCAGTCAGCTTCTTCGATCCACATACATTTTGAATTTCCTCATACAGATGATCCTGTTACATACATAAATTTAGTAATCAATAAAAAAGAGTAGCATATAATATGTAGAAACCGGAAAAATTAATTAGTTAGCGACAGCTGAAACGACCTGTCGTTTTGGATCTTTAGCGAGTTGATACAAACCCCATTCTGCTGTTACCAAAATAGTATCCGCTGTCTCAATGATTGTCTCCCAAACCAACGATGTTATTTGCTCCATTGTAAGCTCTTTTGCTTCAGACAGCAAGTAGTCGAGGAAACAATTTACTTCCTGTTTCATATATAGTCATCCAATTAAGTTAATTTTATGCAGTGACACATATTAATTACAAGATGAGTTATAGAGATCTCCTGACAATACAGTTCAATAATCGAAAACTAAAAAAGATGGAGAAGCGTACCTGACCAGAAGCAATTCGCTTCTTCTGCTCATTGACGAGGGCATTCATTACTACAGTCTTGCGGAAAAGAAATCGCTGAATTTTCTTTTCAAATGAGTTATTAGGAAGCCATCTGAGGTAAGGGAAGAAATCTCTCCAATCAACTTCAATCGCACCCTCCATCATTTCGAGCACTAGAACCTTAAACATCTCATCTCTTGACAAACGAGTCCCAAGCTCCTCCACATAAATGGAGTAGCCTTCTACGTTCTTAATTCCTAAGGCCTGCATATATGTATCTGCCGTTATGCTACGTACGTACCTTAATAATTATATTATTCATTTTGCAATTGTGAATTTAGTCAAATGACTCAAATCCAATGAATAACAAAAGTAATCAATTAATTATAGAATACATCAATTTTCAACCAATGAAGAAACGTACTCACTTGCTTCAACGAAAGTCCAAAGAGTTCATACTCAAATATTTTCTTGAAATTTACAGCTTGATGAGGAAAGTTCTTTACATGATCATGCAATCGACCTGAAACATTTTCTCTCAGAGTATCTCTGTTATTTTGGTGTCGCTTCTGTATGCATAAAATTAATTAAACGAGAGTTATAATTAGTAACATCTAGCTACAATATATATATAATCATATGGAGCAAATTAAAGTATTATATTATATTGCACAAAACTTAATTAAGAGATTACAACTATAACAATATTATTTTCCTAGCTAGTCTATGAAACCTGAGCATTCGATCCAAGAATACTTGTGAGTAAGTATCGTTTTGCCATCTTGTGATAATCGTTGTAGTCACATACTGCAATCAAACTTTTTGCGGAACTCAGAATCTCTATTGCTTTTGATAGCTTCCTCGTTGAGATAGACGAATATCTTGTCACCATAGCCTAAAACAACAATCAGAGTCGAAATTAGTTGTTACAACCTATAGCTTCCTTCGTAAATAGGATCGTAAAATAGAATCGATACTGTTTGTGGGAAAACCCACATCGACCCGAACAGCCAATCACAGCTCGACACGTGGCTGGTCAAACATCCACCTCGGAGTTGATTCTCAGTGGTCAAACTTTGACTTCCACGTCATCACTGATCAACACTTCCTCTACCAGCTCAGACCGGATCTCCACACCGCCCCTCCTTGTTCGGTCCGAGCCGAACTGATGATCTTCCATGGGGTCCAGTGTCCATCTTCCCACGATCATCCCGGCTCGGCTCGGCACAAGAGATGGCTTCCTTCCGAGTTCTGGCGTCGACCAGTTAGGGCTCGGAAAGACTCCAATCTATGGACCGGCTCGGCCTGGATTCCCATGCCCGATCCGACCACACATGGACTTCGTGTCTTCACATGAAAACATGTGTTCGTATCGGCTCGGCTCGGCTCTCCGCCGCCATTCCCAGGAAGATCACGCTAGGACGAACCGCCACACTTGAATGCACCTGACACAATCCTCTGACAGATAGAATATCAGGCTTGCATTCATGACTGCTGGGCAGTTTACCTGGACCTTCCAAACCTTGCATTTAATGGAGCATTCAATGCAGCATTGAATGCTGAGGAAGCAAGCAGCTGAGCATGCAACTAGGTCTAACCAGGTGCGTGGGTCTCTGGCAACCATTCATTCACAGGCAGGTAACTTAATCATTAAGTCTTCCTTTGCCTATATAAGACACCACATATGCATAAAATGAGGCACCTAGCAATCCACCAATATACACGCAAAAACACTTGCATTCCCTTCTACAAAAAAAGCCTACCCAACTTGCTGAGAATAACCCAGAACATTTGCCTTGTTCTTCCCATTCTCCCAAGTTCTTCCTTTGTTCTTCCTCACCCACCATCAAACATCACCACTGATTTCATCATCGGAGTGTGTTTGGCTGGTACCACACCGGTCCATCTCCTTTGATCTTGTTTTTGTCTACAGGAAGATCTCAACCAGCATCCACTTCATCATCCAACAAAGCACCTGATCAGCCAGGTCAACTTATCTAAGTTGTTGCATCTACCTTACGAGAATTTGCATCAACAGATTGGCGCCGTCTGTGGGAAGCTGACTTCAGCCGTTGTGTTCATCACCGCAAACGCTAAGCTCTTCCTCCACGCAAGTCATCATGACTACCATATTTCGGGACACCAGTTCTTCTTCAGGAGCGTCTCAGAATGATGAACAACATCAGCCTGAGACACCTGAGAAAACGAGGGGAGCACAACTCCCCAGGACGCCAAAGTCCAAAGGTTCCTCCAAGATCCGAGCCGCTCACAAACTCCTTAAGGAGAGTCAGCGACATCTGGCCGCTGAGAATGCACTCCTGAAGCAGAATAACGAGCTGCTCGCAAAACAGGCCGAGCTGGCCGGGGAACTTGCACGCCACCGTGCTCAACTTGAGAATAGTGGGGGATCGGGCTTCCGATCACGCCGGACCCGAACCGAGCAGGAGGTCCTTTCGCCGTCTCCTTCTCGGCAAAGCACTCCTGCCGAGCCGAACGACCAGACCGATCAGCAGGACTCGGATCACGTCTTCCCGGGCTTCGAGGACATGCCCCCGGCCGAACAGGCCGAATGCCTGAACGCCCACCGTCTTCTTCAGCAAAAACAGGCGGCTTTCGGGAAACGTGCCCCCAGGAATTCGGGCGGAGACCGTGCCGACCCGAACACAAATCGACGACCCCCGGCCCAATCAAGGTTGGGGGCCAACAGTCCTGCCGGTTCGGCCGAAACCAGGGGCCCGATTCGGAATAGACTCGGCCCTATCGCCAGTCAGGATCCTTCCCCATCAGGAACTTACTCGGGGAGGCGATCAGTGAGCGACCGACTGGGGTCCACCATGATCATGTCGGATCGACAACCGGCAAGCGAGAGGCTCACTCGTCAGCCGGTGAGTGAGAGACTCGGCAACCAGGCCGAGTGCTCAGGGGAAAATGCGGCCGAGCCGACCCCGCCCAATGTGGAAAATCTTGTTCGGACTTTGGTCCAGGACCAGATCCGAAGCGTCCACGATCGGCTCGGACATGTCGAGGTCTCCAGGGGGTATACCGGTAGAGCCGACCACGGGGAGGAACTTCCCCTCCCGTACACCAGCAGAATCATGGATGCTGAGGTCTCCCGCGACACCAAGCCCCCCAAGATGGATCAGTATGACGGGACCAAGGATCCCTACGACCATCTTGACAGCTTCAGATATGCCATGGAGGCCCGCCAGGCATCTGAAGCCACGAAGTG
This sequence comes from Dryas octopetala, assembly GCF_963921425.1. Taxonomy (NCBI): domain Eukaryota; kingdom Viridiplantae; phylum Streptophyta; class Magnoliopsida; order Rosales; family Rosaceae; genus Dryas; species Dryas octopetala. The sequence goes on from NC_141372.1 coordinate 2,050,550, forward strand.
CAGAATCTTCCCTTCGACCTTGAAGGGCTCGGCTCGGGGTTGGTTCCGAACCCTCCAACCGAACTCCATCGACTCCTTCTCCGACCTCCGGAGGGCCTTCCTGGCGAGATATCGGGTTGTATCCGAACGACTCTACAACTTGAACGATATGTCGCTCATCAAGCAGCAGGAGGGGGAGAGCCTCAAGGCCTATCTGATCCGCTTCAACATCGAATATACGAAGTGCGACGATTGCGACGATAGGTCAGCTAAGAATGCCCTCATGCAAGGCCTGCACGCCGGGGGACTCTGTTCCCACTTGATGAGGAATCCTCCCTCCACTTACGATGAGCTTTCTGCCGAAGCCACTAAGTGGGCGCGGGCTGAGGAGTGGGATGCTCAGGTGGAGGCCCTGAATCCCAGGCCGACCTCGGCCAAGAGGAAGGAGGGAGAGGTCGCAAGTCCCAAACCCCAGGTCCAACCCAAGAAGACCAGGACCGAGGAGCCACGCCAACTTCTGGGCAAGGGACCCAAGTTTGTCCAGTACACGGAGTACACTCCCCTCAACGCCGGTCTGGAGACAATCTACTCCAAGGTCAAGGACCAACTCCCAGTCGCAAGGGAGATCAAGGGACCACCCCCAGACAAAATCAAGGAGGACGTCTTCTGCAAATACCATTCCAATCACGGCCACGTCACGGGTGATTGCTACGCCCTCCGCGACGGGATTGAGACTCTTGCCCGGGCGGGTAAGATCAATCAATTCCTGGCCGGTGGGCCTAGGGTACCCAAGGCCGCGCCGAAGAAGCCCACCAACACCATCGAGGTCCAGGATGCTGCCATCGGATCGATCGGGGGGGGACCAACCTTCGTGGGGAACTCGAACCGATCCCAGAAGGAGTATGTCAGACAGGCGGCTCAAGCACACGAGTCCCTGTCGATCCAGGCGGGTCAGCCCAGCACTTCCAAAAGACAGCGGAAGGACTGGGCACCGGTCACCTTTGAGCCAAACGAGGCAAACGAGATCATCTTCCCCCACTATGATCCGGTCGTCATAGTGGCTGAGGTGGCCGGAACAACCATCGCGCGTTCCTTCGTCGATGGAGGGAGCTCAGTCAACATCCTCTACCACTCTGCGTTCGCGCAGATGGGCATCGGCGAGGATAAGCTGGAGACCGATACACCTGCCTTGGTCGGGTTCGGGGGAGAAGTGGTTCAGCCCCTCGGACACATCTACCTTCCCCTTTCGCTCGGGAAGGGGCCGATCAAGAAGACCTGCATGACGTACTTCATTGTCGTCAAGCGGCCGTCAGCCTACAACATCATTCTGGGCAGACCGGCTCTAGTCGACCTTGACTGCATCGTCCATTACGCCAACCTTCTCATCAAATGTCCGGTGGGCGACGACTGCATTGTCATTCAGGGGGACCAGTGCTCGGCTCGGTCATGCTACGCCGCTTCGATCAAGCAGAAGGGTCAGCTGCCGAACTCGCAGGAGCTTGACTCTATCGCCGATTCGGGCAGGTGGCCGAGGGCGGAGACATTCGACTTCACTTCCGAGCCGAGCTCAGATTCTCGGCCCCTCCCCGCCGAGGCTTGGGAGGAAGTGCCGATCTCGGCCGAGACACCGGATCGGCTCGTCCGAGTGGGGACTCAGACCAGCCCCGAGCAGCGCTCCGCCATAATTGACTTCCTCCGTGCCAACGCGGAAGTGTTCGCATGGTCTTACGATGACATGCCAGGCATATCGTCTGACGTGATCACCCACAGGCTGAACACGGACCCGGGATGCAAACCGGTCCGTCAGAAGAGGAGGTCATACGACCCGGTTCGATACGCCGCCATGGCTGAAGAGGTAACCAAGTTGCAAAACAACGGGTTCATCCGGGAGGTCAACTACCCCGACTGGCTCGCCAACGTGGTCATGGTGAAAAAGAACAATGGGAAGTGGAGGATGTGCGTGGACTTCACCGATCTGAACAGGGCTTGTCCCAAGGATAGTTTTCCCTTGCCCAGAATAGATCAGCTCGTCGATGCAACAGCAGGACATCAGCTCCTCAGTTTCATGGACGCCTACTCTGGATACAACCAGATCCTGATGCACAAGTCCGACCAGGAAGGCACATCTTTCATAACTGATCGCGGCATGTACTGCTACAAGGTCATGCCCTTCGGCCTCAAAAACGCCGGAGCCACCTATCAAAGGCTGGTCAACCACATGTTCAGATCTTCCATCGGCAAATCCGTAGAGGTTTACGTGGATGACATGCTGGTCAAGAGCATCAAGGCGGACGATCACGTCAAGGACCTCTCAGACATGTTCGGAGTCCTGAAGGAGTATCAGATGCGGCTGAACCCAGCCAAATGTATCTTTGGGGTTCGGTCAGGAAAGTTCCTGGGCTACCTGGTCAGCCAACGGGGGATTGAAGCCAATCCGGAGAAGATCCAGGCTTTGATCAACATGAAGTCCCCAAGGACACGCAAGGAAATCCAGAGTCTGACTGGAAGAGTTGCCGCCCTGAACCGGTTCATCTCAAAATCTACTGACCGGTGCCTCCCTTTCTTCAAAGCCTTAAGGGGAGCAGGGAAGAGCATAGAATGGACCCCCCAATGCGAGCAGGCCTTTCAAGATCTGAAAAGGCACATGGGGGAACCTCCCATCTTATCCAAACCAGAGGAAGGTGAAGAACTTTTCCTCTACCTTTCTGTTTCAGACTCGGCTCTCAGCTCGGTCCTGGTGAGGGAGGTCGGCGGTGTACAACACCCCGTCTTCTACACGAGCCGAGCCCTCGCCGATGCCGAGACCAGGTATCCAAAATTCGAGAAGATGGCTCTCGCCCTGGTCAGCTCGGCTCGGAAACTGAGACCCTACTTCCAGGCTCATTCTATCGTTGTCTTGACGGATCAGCCGCTCAGACAAATCCTAGCAAAACCTGAGACTTCAGGTCGGCTCATCAAGTGGTCAATCGAGCTCGGCGAATTTGACATCATCTACCGTCCCAGGACGGCCATCAAAGGTCAGGCCATGTCAGACTTCATCTGTGAGTCGACCACCTCGACGGAGGATCCACCGCGCGCCGACGCTATGCCAGCAGCAGCTGATCCGAACAAAATCTGCGAACGCGACCAGGTTGATCTCATTACCTGGACCCTCTATGTGGACGGATCTTCCAACGCCATGGGAAGCGGGGCCGGGCTTGTTCTGATCTCTCCAGAACAAGTTGTGATGGAGTATGCTCTTCGTTTCAGATTTCAAGCATCCAACAATGAAGCAGAGTATGAGGCACTCATCGCCGGGCTCAGATTGGCAAAAGAGCTCGGCGCGATCAAACTAAACATCTTCAGCGACTCCCAGCTAATCGTCAATCAGATTTTGGGAGAGTATGAGACTCGAGAGCCTAGCATGACTGCTTACCTCGAGAAGACTCGTCTGCTACTTGGAAACTTCCACGAATACAGAATATCCCAAATCCCGAGGGCAGAGAACTGCAGGGCCGACGCCTTGGCGCGCCTGGCTTCGGCCACAGACACCGGATCCGCCAGGCATGTTCCAGTCGAAATCCTGGACAGACCTAGCACCGCCGAAACCGAGGCCACGGTTATGCAAACCGAGGCCGAGCCGAACTGGATGACGCCGATCATCACCTACTTGGTCTCCGGGATCCTCCCCCCAGAGAGGGATAAAGCACGTCTCATCAAAACGAGGTCGGCTCGGTTCAGCATGATCGATGGTCAGCTCTACAAGAGGAGTTTCTCCCTACCTTACTTGCGGTGTGTCACTCCCCAAGAAGGTCAGGATGTGCTGAGAGAAATCCACGAGGGGATATGCGGAAACCACTCGGGAGGAAGAACCCTCGCCTACAAGACGATCAGACAGGGTTATTTCTGGCCAACGCTGAACAAGGACGCAGATCATCTGTCTCGCGCTTGTATCAAGTGCCAGCAATTTGCCGCGGTTCCCCATCAACCTCCCCAATTGCTGACTTCCATATCCAGCCCCTGGCCGTTCGCGCAGTGGGGACTCGATCTGATCGGTCCTATGCCGAAAGCTAAAGGGCAAGTCACCATGGCGGTGGTAGCAGTCGACTACTTCACCAAATGGGCCGAGGCCGAGCCCCTGGCCACAACCACAGCCGAACGGATGGAGACCTTCGTCTGGAAGAACATCATTTGCCGGTTCGGCATGCCGCACACCATCATTGCGGACAATGGCAAGCAGTTCGACTGCAAGAAGTTCAGGAGTTTTTGTTCACGTCTGAACATCAACTTGCGCTTCACCGCGCCATACCATCCGCAGTCGAACGGACAGGTCGAGGCCATCAACAAGATCATCAAGAAAACCCTCAAGACTAAACTAGATAAGGCTAAGGGAAATTGGCCTGAACTCCTGCCATAGGTACTTTGGTCCTACCGAACTTCCTATCGCAACTCCACGAAGGAAACTCCCTATGCGTTGGCGTTCGGAGCTGACGCCGTCGTCCCGGTCGAAATGGGGACTCCTTCATTCCGGACCGGCACGTACAATCCCGAGACCAATGACGCCGGACTTCGGCTCGGCCTGGACATGATCGAGGAGAGACGAACCGACGCCGATCTCTGCCGAGCCGCCTACCAACAAAGGGTAGCCAAATATTACAATCAAAGGGTCAGACCCAGAAGCTTCGGATTGGGCAATCTCGTCATGAAAAAGAATCCCCTTGCTATCAAAGAGAGCTCATTCGATCCGAACTGGACCGGACCATATAGAATCACGGGCATAGTCAAGCCCGGCACTTACAACTTGGCCACTCTGGCTGGGAAGCCTCTCAAGCATAGCTGGAACGCTGAACACTTGAAGACTTATTACCAGTAAAAATGTAGTTAGGATCGGGGACTGTCCGACCTAACACCCATTCCAATCAATGAAAAGATGAACATTTTTTCTACTCATTTTTTTTTATTTTTCGAAACAAACACTGGGGACTCTACTCCTATACACTTCTAACAAAGAGGAAAGATCTAAGTGTTTCCTTCGAAAAAATTGTACACCCATGTGCCGAGCCGAAGCGCCATTTCCGGCCCGATGCTCGGCATATTACAGACTCATCAGGTCTATAAACTCATGTGTCGAGCGGGCGCGCCATTTCCGGCCCGATGCTCGGCATATTACAGACTCATCAGGTCTATAAACTCATGTGTCGAGCGGGCGCGCCATTTCCGGCCCGATGCTCGGCATATTACAGACTCATCAGGTCTATAAACTCATGTGTCGAGCGGGCGCGCCATTTCCGGCCCGATGCTCGGCATATTACAGACTCATCAGGTCTATAAACTCATGTGTCGAGCGGGCGCGCCATTTCCGGCCCGATGCTCGGCATATTACAGACTCATCAGGTCTATAAACTCATGTGTCGAGCGGGCGCGCCATTTCCGGCCCGATGCTCGGTATATTACAGACTCATCAGGTCTATAAACTCCCGTGCCGAACTAGCGCGCCACTTTCGGCCCAATGCTCGGCATGGTACAGACTTATCAGGTCTATAAAAATCCCTGTCTGAGCCGAAGCGACTTCCTACAGTCCTAACGTTCAACAGGATATTTCTAAAAGAAAAATATACACTCCAACCAAAACTTTCATCGTGCATGCCGAGCCGATCTGAAAGTAGGTTTGAATATTTTTCTCAAAAAACTGCATTCCTAAAATATCTCAATGGGTATGCCGAGCCCATCCTAAAATATTTTTACTTATCCTGGTTATGCTTATCAAGCTGATCCGAAGACAAGTTCTAATTTATCATCACCATTCATTTTCATTTTAATCGGCATGCCGAGCCGATCTCAAAATGTCTTTGTTCTTATTATGTTTTCACTTTTATCATTTTCTTTTCCATGTGTTATTAGTTTTGTCTTTTAGCTTAATTCCCGAGCCGAACTGACAGCAACTTGTATCATAAAAAGAAATACTGATAAATAAGTAACATAAAACCAAATACAATCTGTTCCAAAATTAGTCAAACCCGAGCCACACCTCGGCTCGGGAAGAAATATAAAAACATAAACATTACAATTAAGCAAAATCAGCTATCATGCAGACCGCTCGGCAGGGCTCTCCTGGACCGGCTCGGTAGACTCCTCAGGCGTCTCCTCGCCGAGCTGCACCACCTCAACCCCGCCGATCTGCATCTCAGCGTTGGGATCGGATTCGGGGGCCGGGGGGATCGGGGTCGGCTCGTACGCAGGCAGTGGAGGGTCTTCCGGAGTCGGCTCGGCTTCTGCGGGGACTTGGCGATCAAGAGGAGGAAGCTCATCCTGATGACTCCCCTGGGTATCTTCCCCCTCGTCATCGGACTCGCCGAGGAATGAGACATCCCAGTCCGGCCTCTTCGCTTTGATCGCCTCCAAGAGCTCCTGATACCCATCAAAGTGGGCATCAGCCAGTGCCTGGGCGCTTGGAAGCCCAGCTCGACGCCGAGACTCGGCCGCCCTTCGTTCAGCCTCATCAACATCCCGCTGGAGCTGGTCAGCAAGTTGCCCCAGGTCAGCCACCTTTTGCTCTGAAGAGGCAAGCTCCTTACTGAGCCGAGCGACCTCCTCCTCCTTCCCGGCCAGCCTGGACCGCAAACCCTCCGACCGTTCACGCTCGGCATCGACCGTCCGCTCGGCCTCGGCTAGCTTCTCTTTTAGCTCCAGGATTCGTGCCCGAAACCTCTCCAGTTTCGCCTCGGCATCGACGGCGGCTTTGGCAGCTTCGAACTGCCTCATGGCGAGCTGCAAGAAAAAGAGAGGCAAATTCGTTACTAATCCGAACCGAGCGAATGGACAAAGTCCGAAGTAAAAGAGACTTACCAACATGGCCTGGCGGGATGCGATCAGAGCCTGGTGGCTGAAGCCCGGCTCGCCATGATCGGCCCACAGCCCCTCCTGCGCCCTCGCGGTCATCACGCGCTTAAGGCCCGTGACGAACGGCTCGAGGCCGGGGTCTACCTCCACCGCCTTCAGGGGCGCCGAACCGGACGTCCCGACACCAGAACCGCCGGGCTCGGCCCGAGCCCTCTTCTCCACCGGGGCCTCGGCCTGGGAGGCCTTCCTCTTCTCTGCCTGCCGAACCGGTCTCGGCGCAGGAGATCTAGGCTGAGCTGCCGCTGGGGCAGGAGCCTGGACCGGCTCGGTAGGGGGCCGCCCCGCAGCTCTCCTTTGGACACTCTTCGCCGCCTTCCTCCTGAGCCGAGCCTCAAGATCTGCCGAATTCATACCTCTTTCCGCTCTCGGATTCCACCTGGGTACAAACCAGGAGATCCCACTTAACCTGATCTGAGTCGGTCCGAGCAGGAACTTGGTGGACAGGTATTCGGTCGGCGAATCTCTGATCACGGCGATCTGATCCTTCAGCTCGCCTCGGAGTTTATATTTGCCCCAGCTGACTGCAAGGATGAAACCAAAAGAAGTTAGCCACAAAATACACATACAATCACTACAAAATATATATAAATTGCCCTCGGATCAGCCCCAGTCTTCCGTTGCCCACCTGGGATCCTAAAAGCTCTCGGAACCCGAGCCGTGGTGGGTCTGCTCGGATCGGAGAATTCCCAATCCCCGGAGACGAAGAAATATCTCCTCTTCCAGGTCTTCTGAGAGGAGGGGTTGCCCGAGAACAACGGCCCCGAGTAGGCCTGCAGGTTGTAGAAGCCGAGCTCAGTGTTCTTCGACCTCAGCGCGTAAGAGCAGAACAGGACATCCTTGTGTGGCACACACTTGTGCACTTTGTGCCACAAGATGTGCATGGACAGGATGATCCTGTACACGTTCGGGTTCAACTGGTGTGGCGCCGCGCCGATCGTCGCAAGCCAGTCCTGCAGGAAGGTGTGCAGGGGAAGCCGAACCCCATTCTCAAACATCTCCGGGTACATGGTCACCCATCCTATCGGGGGTCGGCTCGGCTTCTCCCCCTCGCTCGGCAACCTCATCAGCACGGAGTCGGGGACTGAGTATCTATTCCTCAAATCCCTGAGATGGTACTCGGTCATCTCATTGGGGATCTGATCGGCCTTCCACGCCAGTTCCTCGTAGAAGTCCGGGTCGATCGGATTCCCCGTCATCCCCTGAGCCGAAGTCGACGCCTCGTGACCCCTATCCCTTCCATCCGAGCCTGAAGTAAGAGTGCTCGGGATAGTGGCGATCGGCTCGACGTCGAGAGGTTCTTCATCACCTCCTTCGGCCGTGCCTTGTTCCCAGTCGGAACTCAATATCTCGGGGTTTTCCTGATCCCCTCGGGCTCGGCGCTCTCCACCCGGATTGCGATTCAATGCCGAGCCGGCCTCGTCCAACTCTTCGGACAACCCGTCCCAACTCGCCTCACCCGCAGGTGGGCTTCGGCTCGGCTCGGCCTCACCCGCAGATGGGCTTCGGCTCACCTCAGCCTCACTATCTCCCTCGAAGGCTTCCCCAGAGCCGAGCCGACCACTTGAATCAGTCTCGGACATTACAAACACCTTCTCACCTTTCTCTCTCTTGCTTTTTGAATCAAAAAGTGGTTTTTCTCAAGAACTCTCAAGAACACACACCCAAAACCCGAAAAACACAAAAACTCAGAAAGGAGGAGAATCACTTACTGGTTTTCCTCCGCCCAAAGTCTCCGCCCCTTACACACTCGGAACCACCTCGCCCGCGACCGTGTCTAGTCAAAATCAGGATCGGACAACCTCTCAGACGGCGGTGGGAGATTGAAATTCGCGGCGAGAGAGAGAGGTTTCGCAGAGAGAGGAAGAAACTGAAGATGAAAGTGTGAGGGAAGAGAGAGAAAAGCATGATTTATACCCCCATGCAGACCGATCTCAGCCCTTCATTTCTGGCGCTTCAAATGCCAGATCTTGACACCTGTCAAGCATTCAAAAAATACCCATAATGAGGTGACCCTTACGTTCCCCCATGCAGAAATCAAACGTCCCTTCACCTGTCCCAGAGATTTTCTGACCAATCACAAGTCGTCATGTGCTCGGATCTTCGGGAACATGGGCTTGTAGGGTTCGGCTCGGACCAAGCGAACACGCCATCTTTGGGATTACACTTCAACTTCCAATCCACCACTGCCCGCTCGGATCGGAAGCTGGGGGACTCCTGTTTGTGGGAAAACCCACATCGACCCGAACAGCCAATCACAGCTCGACACGTGGCTGGTCAAACATCCACCTCGGAGTTGATTCTCAGTGGTCAAACTTTGACTTCCACGTCATCACTGATCAACACTTCCTCTACCAGCTCAGACCGGATCTCCACACCGCCCCTCCTTGTTCGGTCCGAGCCGAACTGATGATCTTCCATGGGGTCCAGTGTCCATCTTCCCACGATCATCCCGGCTCGGCTCGGCACAAGAGATGGCTTCCTTCCGAGTTCTGGCGTCGACCAGTTAGGGCTCGGAAAGACTCCAATCTATGGACCGGCTCGGCCTGGATTCCCATGCCCGATCCGACCACACATGGACTTCGTGTCTTCACATGAAAACATGTGTTCGTATCGGCTCGGCTCGGCTCTCCGCCGCCATTCCCAGGAAGATCACGCTAGGACGAACCGCCACACTTGAATGCACCTGACACAATCCTCTGACAGATAGAATATCAGGCTTGCATTCATGACTGCTGGGCAGTTTACCTGGACCTTCCAAACCTTGCATTTAATGGAGCATTCAATGCAGCATTGAATGCTGAGGAAGCAAGCAGCTGAGCATGCAACTAGGTCTAACCAGGTGCGTGGGTCTCTGGCAACCATTCATTCACAGGCAGGTAACTTAATCATTAAGTCTTCCTTTGCCTATATAAGACACCACATATGCATAAAATGAGGCACCTAGCAATCCACCAATATACACGCAAAAACACTTGCATTCCCTTCTACAAAAAAAGCCTACCCAACTTGCTGAGAATAACCCAGAACATTTGCCTTGTTCTTCCCATTCTCCCAAGTTCTTCCTTTGTTCTTCCTCACCCACCATCAAACATCACCACTGATTTCATCATCGGAGTGTGTTTGGCTGGTACCACACCGGTCCATCTCCTTTGATCTTGTTTTTGTCTACAGGAAGATCTCAACCAGCATCCACTTCATCATCCAACAAAGCACCTGATCAGCCAGGTCAACTTATCTAAGTTGTTGCATCTACCTTACGAGAATTTGCATCAACAGATACCTCTTTGGCGACGTGGGTGGAATTGAGAACGACCATGGTGGAAGCACCAGTCCTGATAGAATAGATAGGCCCATAAGTCTCAGCCCACTTTGTAAACATCATATAGGTCTTCTTCTCCTTGAGTTGCAGCAAATTCCCAAGCACAGGCAGCCCAGGAACCACTGCACACAGACTCTTCATTATTGTATTGTAATTGCATTCATAAATTCCCAAAAACAATGACAAAAAGTAAAAGTGGGAATTTAATTATATAATGATCATCAAGAGACAACACCTCAAAGAAAAAGAGGACATAGAATTACTAGCGTACCAGGCACAGGAGGGAGTTTGGCATAGGATCCCTTCTTCTTCTTGGTAAAGATGAAATATAGCACATACAGCAAGGAAAGAGCTGCAAGAGCAACAGAGGTGGCAATGGCAAAGGGCATTGCTGCTTCAAATTCTTCAAGGATATGTTCTATAGTACTGGCCATTTTTAGGATTTAGGTATGCATTTGAAACTTAATTGCAATCACATTCACACAACACATGGTATTATATACACTGAGACAGATAACAGATCGAGGCAAGGCATATTTGCCTCTAGTATATTTTACTCATAAAGACACGTCATGGCCTTCCGGAGAATCTTATTTGTTTGTGTATTGAGTAGGCATGCACACATGCATGCAGAGTTTTATATCGAAATATATGGTTTCGATTCGATGAGTTTGATATCGAGAGTCCGTCCAATTTTCCTTCTTTGTCGGTTTTTGACCACTCATTAAATATCAGGAGGAGGACCCTTGTCGTGTTGTACTGTTATTGATGCTGTATTCTCAAAACATGGATTCTGTAGACACCCAAGTGCATGTTGATTTACATTTGGCTTTAATTTATAAACTTATAAAAATGGTAATATCCATCAAACTGAAGGTCAACAAATAATTGTATACCATACAAATTAACATTCTGGGATTTAATTGAGTGGCCGTCAACCTTTTCTGTTGTCTCTAATTAGAATTAAGTTCATACAAATTTCCTTTTTTTCGGTCTGAAGTTTATACTATAAACTGTATAAAGAGAGAGTACTTATATTCCGTTGGTTGTCCAGATGGGCTGAGAAAGCCCACAATCATCTTAAGCAAAGAAAGTCTACAATTGGCCCCAAACAAATTATGGGCCGCGTTGATCAAAAGAAAGGATGCATGCTCTAATTCATTTCTTGGCTTGATGATTGCATGCATTGGATGGAGTTTGTGATTGGCGATGGTAGCCGATTCAGATTCTCTACTTATTCTTTTTTTATTTGTTTCATTCATAATCGTGTAATATTAATTTCTCTCCTTCAAAGAAGAAAAATTGAAAACAATAGCTTTAAAAAATCGAGAAAGCCCAAAAGCTTTCAAATTGGGCCTACACTTTGATCTGGCCCAATTTATGTAGATCTCGGAGTGAAAATAGTTTGACGGTGTCTGTTATAACTTATATAAATATATAGTGATATTAGTTGGTAGGTGTTTAGTTGTTGACTCAGATCAGCGGCACCAAACATTTGATAAACATATAATATCGTCTTATGGCGATACTACACACAGAATTCAACAAAAACTAAAATAATTCGTCAATATTCTGATGCCAATGAAGTCCCACCCTCAACAATCCCATTTTCACTCTTCTTTTTATCAATCTTTGAATCGTTATAAGTACATTTAGTATAAGAGGAGTCATACTTGGAATATGAACATTAGAGGGACAATAATAATTAGTTAGTCTATTTATAATAAAATATACAATACGCCTAATATGAGGGACAACATATTTAAGGGTTGTATTTACTTCGATCCGATTGTTACAATCGTGTTAAATCTAAATCTTAAAAATGTTGTATTTCATATTAGCCAGACTCACAAATCATCATATATTCTTTTTCATTTTCTTACACATATTTCCTAAAAATAAGTAAATAATTATCATGTTGACACAAAATTTTGGATATATATCTTATCAAAAAAAAAATTTGGATATATAGGTTACGTGAAATATGAATTTCTTTTACTCAATATTATGGTCGTGAGAGGGACTTACATGTTCCGGGGTACACAGTTGGTATCCCTTTCTCCTCTCCTTTTTCTTTATTTCTCTCTCTACCATGACACCAGTATGTCTCTATCACACAGAAACATATAAATTATTTTATATGGTTGATTATGAATGATGGTCAACATAATATATAAAAAATTGACGTTTATATTATTCTTTTATTTTTTTAATGATGTATTCATCGTTGTTAAATTATAATTGGATAAGTGACGATGGTATCAACCGCATCAAGATTGGAGTTGTTAAATCATAATAGCTCATTTGAGTTATTAGCGACTGATTATCAGGGGAGGAATCTACATATCCAGATTATGGGTTTAAAAATCACAAATAGCACATTATTATATTGTTCATTCACATTTGTTAATCCAGTCAACTTTTAGTTGCTGACATATGTGCTTCCGTCATTAGCTGCGTCAATACAAAGCACCCACCCAGTCAAGCGTAAAAGAGTCAACTAAAAAAACACCCCCTTTCTTTACCCATTTCCACTTTACCCTATTTTTTATACATAATATTTGTTAAGACTTCAAAGAAGTTCCGAATTGCAATGCTTCTTTTCTAAAAGAGTAAAAGCCTAAAAGGTAGTGATTGAAATGGAAAGAAATTTCTATTAAGGATCAATACAAATTTGTATTTACAATAAAGGACCAATAGAAGCACCAGTTGTCTTTCCCAATTTTTAATTCGTCAGATATATATCATATATGGCAGTTTCCTTTATTCTTTTAAGAAAAATAAATACAAAATATTATTATTTCACGTACTTAGTTTTTTCTTCGACAACATATATAAGTTGTACGAAAGTGCTCATATAAGAGTGTTTTCAGTCTTTTTCTTATATTTTTCTTTTTTTGGGTTTTTAGGATAAAATATCAAGATAATTGGGGAGAATTTGGGTATAAAATATCAAGATAATTCATAAAGTAAAATGCTAGACTGCTAGTTGTCTATTGATGGAACAGTTAGATATGTACTTTAATTCCAGTATATCCTTGTACCTTCTCTTATGCAAAAGAAATTTGTAGGGCTATTATCGTCTTCCAGACATCTTGATTTTCTATTTCTGCATTCTCTGTTTCTGTTGTATTGGGGGAAGTGGAAACGAGGAAAGTTGCAGGAAGGCAATGCAACACAGAAAAGTCAAAGTCAACCAAACTAATGGTAAAAGACTGGGAGCCACGAGTACCCTCAATTTTACATAAATTTCCATCGCCAACCTCTACACTGTACGATCCCCTTCTCTCCCATAAAATTGTTGAATGACCAAATTATCCCTATAACTCCCTAATTTTCTATGGTATTCATAGCCACGCATATTTTTTCAAAGCAAATGCTTTAGCTTCATATCTTTTCTTACAAGACATATATTTAGTATTTACTCAGATTATAAAAAGGATTTGCCACTAGAAAATTAAAATAATAAAAATATTGATTACGTGTTTAATTATGATTGGGTAGTAGTATTGAATACATTTTAAAGTAATAAAAATATTGAATACATGTGATAGAGAATGTGTGAACAACAAATTTTGAAACCATGGATCAAATTTGTGGAGTTTTAAAATTAGATAGACTAAATTTGTTTTTAATGTAAAACATAGAGACCGATTTTTTTTCGAGTTAATTATACTTACACTCCTTGAGGTTTATCGTCTTTTCACATACACTCCTTGGGGTTTCAATAATTACACATACACCCCCTGAGATTTTAAAACTGTTGCATATAACCCCTACAAGAAAAAAAATAAATAAATAAAAAAGAAAATATTTGTATTCAGATTAGACCTTACACCTTGAATAATCTTATTAGATTATTTAATCCCTTAGCATGTTTTTTTGCATAATTTCACATCATTTTCGTCTCACTATAAGGGGTTATATATAACAGTTTTAAAACCTCATGGGGTGTATGTGTAATTATTGAAACCTCATGGGTGTATGTGAAAAGACGATAAACCTCAGGAGATGTAAGTGTAATTAACTCTTTTTTTTCATGAATAATTTGTAAAGTCATTATACATTAGATACTAAAATTTGGATGTCTTCCAAGTTCCAACCATAATTAAATGACTTGCAAATAAAAGGAGAAAATCATATAACAGTAAATTAATGCATGTTAAAATTTATTGTGTCTCTTGGATCCTAGTGTGATCATTTAATTTAATTGGATGCATATTAAATAATAATTTCAACAAATCCCGAATATTATAATTGTATTTGTATTTTGTTTTATGTTTGAAACTTCAGAGTTCAGACCCAACGTTGATTTCTATGGTTAGGAATTTAGGATCTTAAATTATCTGAAAGAACATTTGAAAATCTAGAGATTTAGTTAATATTTGATAACTATGCCACATATAAATTGGATTGAATTTTGAAATAACATAATCAATTTTTTTTTAATGAACTTAAAGGTTTGTAAATATTATCACAAAAAAAAGAAAAGGGAAAAGATAAATCTCAAGAATGTATGATATGTCGGAGACAAAGGCAGAATCGTAATTAAGGAAAGAAAAGAGCCCACTTTCGCAGCTGAACACAGCCGCCGTTCTATTAAACCTATACCTTTTCCCAGTTGAATCCATTTTCTGACGTTCCAAACAACCAGCTCGTGACTCGTGAGCCCTCTCCCTCTCTTTCTCGCTCTCGCCGGCGAAGCTCGGCAAGCAACTCCGAGCTTTCCCCTTGAGCCCTAAAATTCCCAATCGCCTCCAATTCTCCGAAAACTGTAACCCCACTCTTCAATTCAACCTTCCCTTCTCCGATTCACTGTCTTCCTCATCCGAAATGGCATTCCTTGGCTTCTAGGGCTCCCCAGATCCCCCTTCTTTGTCTCCGAGAGCACACTGTACCACATCTTCACTAACCTACTCAAATTCGCAGTTATGGCTATCCGCGTCACCCTCGGCTTCTCCGGCTACGTCGCCCAAAACCTAGCCTCCTCGGCGGGTCTCCGGGCCGGCAATTGTCGGTTCCACGAATGCTGGATCAGGTCTCGGGTCTTCGGCTCAAACCAGAAACCCGAACTCGACCCCTCCAATTACCAGTCAAAATTCTCCCGCCCCAAACCCAGTTCTCGGGCCAAAACGTCGCCGTCTTTCTACACCACCCTCGCCGAAGAGATCCTCGGCGGCGATAGCTCCAAGAGCCCGATCGTGTTGGGCTTGATCTCGATTCTCAAGTCAACGGCTACGGTATCTGGTATTTCGACTACGACCATGGCTATTTCGCAGTTTAAAGCCAGTTCGATGATGCCCTTTTTACAGGGCTCGAAGTGGCTTCCCTGCAACGAGTCTGTTCTGGTACCGGCGGTGAAGGAAGTGGACAGAGGTGGAACACTGGGTGTGGATGAGGTTACTGAACCCTCGCAGCGGTTAAGTAACAAGGGGTTGGAGAGGAACGGTTGGATATCGCGGTTGTTGAATTGTTGCTCGGAGGACGCTAAGGCTGTGTTCACTGCTGTCACTGTTAGTGTGTTGTTCAAGTCCTTCTTGGCCGAGCCCAGATCAATACCTTCGACTTCTATGTACCCTACTCTCGATGTGGGTGATCGCGTTTTAGCTGAGAAGGTGAGCTCAACTTTTTCAATTGGTTAAATGTTGTATTCTGATTCCTAGATTGATTAAGACTTGTGAACTTGGAATTGGGATATAGAAGGTTATGCTTGCAAGTATTACATGGTGTCTGAAAATCAATTTTGGATTATATTCTCAATCAGATATTCTGTTTAATTTTTATCTGAGAAATTGTTGATACCCAGCTAATTTCTTTCCTTGTTTTGATAAATCAGGTTTCATATTTCTTTAGAAAGCCTGAGGTTTCAGATATAGTAATTTTCAAGGCACCTCCAATCTTACAGGTAATGTATATAATGTATGTATGAATTGCGTTTTGTAAGATCTTTTAACATTTGGTGCTGACATTTCCCCCTTGTGTCTTCTGTATGCTGTGTAGGAAATTGGTTATAGCTCAGGCGATGTATTCATAAAAAGAATTGTGGCCAAGGCTGGAGATTGTGTTGAGGTATAGATCCCATTAATGTTCTAGTAGTTGGTTATAGCTCAGGCTGTGTATTCATAAAAAGCAAAAATTATATACCTTTTTTTTTGACATGTTGTATTTGGCATGTTGTTCTATGCAATAGGCTCACGATGGGAAATTGCTGGTGAATGGTGTTGTTCAAAATGAAAATTACATATTAGAGCCACTTGCTTATGAAATGGATCCAGTGGTAAGCATCTTCTCCTGGCTTCTCATTCATCTCTTTTCCTTAAGTTGAATTGCTTATAATAAGAAACATGGCCAATTGCTTACAAGGTCTTTGTTGTCTGTTTTGCTTGATTTTGCAGGTTATTCCAAAAGGCTATGTCTTTGTTATGGGAGATAATCGCAATAACAGTTTTGACTCTCATAACTGGTAATTCTAAACTCCTTTATTATTGCATCTAAATATTTAAGATCATCATTATCCTTCCATCTGAATGATTATGTCTCTGACTTGTTGATGTTGTGAACTTGTGTTCAGGGGTCCGCTTCCTGTCAAAAACATTCTTGGTCGATCAGTATTTCGCTATTGGCCTCCCTCCAAAGTATCTGACACCATGTGTGATCCACATGTAGCAAAGAATGCTGTGGCGATCTCTTGACAGATTGCCCTCTGTTTGCAGGGGGGAGGATTTCTTATGACTTGTATTTTTTCAATATCAAGATATTGATTTTATTTGTACTACTCTTTGGGCCCATTGCTGAGCACTCTGAACATGCTACCCTTCTGTTTTAGCAAAAGAGTGGGAACAAAAACATGAAAACTAAGTATTCATCCTGTATCATTCAATCCATTATTTTGTTCTTATCTGTTGGGAGGTTCAGATGCCATACATGAGGTTTTTGCACCTACGAGGAGGGACCAAATGTCTGAAGGGAGGCGAAGGTTTATCTGGAAAAATGGCACCTCTAGTGCCAAAGTGAAGGTCTGACTGCCATTGATGTTGGGGTAATGATTCTTATAATGATGAGATGGAGATGAGATGGTTCTGAGATGGTTCTTTGCAGTAATGCTGAAAGCCTGTAGGCTTTGCTTCCGAGCATCTTTGTAATGGCGTCTTTGGAGTTCTGCTGTTCCATTATAATAAGACGCTTACTTTTTTTGTTTGTTTGTAAATCGTTTTTGGTTAGCAATGTTGATCGACCCTGCCCTTGATTGAGTTGGTCGTTTTAGTTCAAACCAATTGTTCGACTTTTGAAGAAAATAGTTTGACTTTAAATAAATCTAATCCAAATCCAAATAAATCGGCAAAGTAAGTTTAGCTTCAAATGGAACGACGAAATTTCTGTATATATTATATCAGAACAAGTTTAATCAAAAGTCAGAAGTAGAACTGATGAGAATTTAGTACCATATAAGTGGAATAATCAAATGGATATGGAGGTAGGCCCTAGAGGCCATTTTTGCAAGCCCACTAAACTCAACTTCCTTCCTTTTTAAGAAAATTTGATGAGAACAAACTTAACTCAAGTCACCTCATAAAAACAAAAAATTTGATTTAATTGGATCCTTTTTGGTACAAGTGTACAACAATATTTTCCTTTTAGTTTGTTTGCATTGAGAACAACTTTGAAGGTTTTAAAATGTTGGAATTTTAAAGTAAACAAACGTAGAAAAGCAGCAGCTGATTAAAAATTGAACCGTCGGATGAAGAAGCATCATCATCCCAAACGCAAAACATAGGTTGTGGGAGAGAGAGAGAGAGAGAGAGAGAGAGAGAGAGAGAGAGAGAGAGAGGTGGTCTCAGGTGGATGGTGACAAATACAAAGATGAGGACCGGCGGTCTCCCCGTGTCTCTCATCCTCTTCTTCTACCTCCAATTCCCACTTCAATTAATCCTCGCATTTAATTCCTCCTTCTTAAACAACACCCAAATCTTGCAGGTACTACTTCACCACCTCTCTCTTCTCTCTCACAGATCTATCTCATTATTCATTGCTCTCTCTGATTCTTAAATACTACTTTTTTGTCAAATTAAGGACGTTTTAAAGCAAATCTCCGCCAAGCACAACTGGGAATTGCAGGACCTCAGGGTTTCCAGATTGGATGTCAGCAGGGTACGCTTCGGGAGTGCCCAGCGCTATGAGTTCCGGGTCGGGTTCGGAAAGTCCCGGGTGGTGGTTTTGTTCTCTGACGACGTCGCTTCCTGGAAAAAATTCAGGAAACCCAGAACCCATTTCCGCTCTCTCGTCAAGGAGCTTAGTTCCATGGCTGTAGTTGACACCTTCAAAGCGGAGGGTCCATTTGAGTTACGAGTCGGTGCTACCACCCATGACCTCTCCCTTTCATTGCCGATACGCTCGCTTTCAGAATTCAATGCTTAATTGAATCTTGAATTTCAGAATTATATTCAATTTCCATTGTTGTAAATTGGACATATTGCTTAACACTTTACATTCACTTATATTCAAATTGATGTGTTTATTTGAAGTTCTGAACATATAATTGGTGTTTATATTGTAGATGAACACTACATATAGTGGGTTGAAAAGGGTTCTTGTTGGTGAAGGCATTAGTGTTGAGGTAAGAAGAGCAACACAAGTGTCTGTGTTTCATGCATCTGATCTTGGTTTACCAGTAAATGAAAATGCTGCTATTCACAAGGAGCGAACTGAGTTCTGGCCCTTTTGGCACTCATACTGCACGCCATTAGTTCCAATTCGCATTTTAGGGCCTGCAACATTGGTTGCATACAGGACTCGAAATCCCGATGCCCACATTGAAACTAATTTTATGTCCAAGGAGATGATTGAGTTGCTTCCAGAGAAGTGCTACAGCAGTCATCCGTATAAAAAACGGGCTTGCCCCATTGAGTCTCTAAGTTGTAGGATATCTATGCTGGAAAGAATTTGGAAAAGCTTTCTTGGTAATAGGATTCGGCAAAATAGTTTGTCGGGATTTCTTGAAGGGAAAATCAAAGCCTCGACAGTTGTCCGCTTCAAGCTTGAGCTCGAAAGAGATTTTCGGAGGAATGGCACCCTCCGAGACAAGGAAGGGTGGAGAACTAGGCCGGCTGTTGAACGGGTTTGGTTTGAAGTTTGGGCGAGAGTTGACATAGAGAGGTTGAAGCCTCTCTTTGTTAAGAAGATAAGACCCTTCATTGTTGCAGATTCAGCTGCATGGAGTGTTTTCTTGATGTCCAATGTTTCCTTTACCAAGTTAACATCTGTTCTTGTCCCTCCTGAGGCGCTAACGTTGGATGTGAAATGGTAGACTAAACTTTGTTGTAACATATATAGTATTCTTGTTTGAGAATTTTTTACAGATCATGGTGACAAGGCTTTGTTTGTGCCATTTCTCTTTTTCTTTTCTTGATGATAGATGAAACAGTACATGTCAAGTTGTTAAATAACATTTATTATTGGTCTTGTAAATAAATTATGTTTTCATAAGTGAAAAAAGTAATTAAGAAAACAAACTTTACGTAGAATTTGATTACTTGATATTGGTGTGATGTTTTTGACTTTATAATCGTGAATATATAGAAATCAAATTAATAAAATCATCAACTCAGGTCCTAAGAGAACCTTATAAATGCTTGATAATACTATACAAATCAAACTTAACTCGATAAGTAGCAAAGTCTAGCTAATCTGTGTTCTAGCGTCCATCTGATCGAGGCCCTTGAAGCACCGTAGCAAACAGTGATTCTGATTGCTCAAACGAAATAGCCAAATTATCATCTTGTATGGAAAAAGAAAAACCCAATGTCTCCTTTATGTGATTTGGAGTTTCTCTCTTCTTGGGACTGAAACAGATAAAAAGGGAAGATCAAAATTAGAGAGAGTGATACAGGGGTGGAGGTGGAGGCTGGGAGGTAGGTAGCGTCTGTTGGGAATTGGAGCCTTGGAGGAGAAGAAGATGATAATGGGAAGAGTGAAGAAGACCATAGCAAGCTTTTCCTTATATGCACGGCAAATTTGTGAGGACTGACCATTCACCATTCACCATTAAGGTGTGTTTGTGTCATTTCCCTTTTCCTTAGTGCATGATGGATGAAACTGTACTTGTCAATTGTTATATAACACACTTTACTGGTCTTGTAAATAAATTACTTTTTAATAAATGGAAAGCAAAGTAATTAAAGAAAAACAAAAGTTATATAAATTTGGATGACGTATATTTGTTTGATCTTATATTCTTATGACCAAAAAAAAGATATTGGTTTGATCTTATGCTGTTCTTGAGTCTCGTACTCTCACATTCATTGCTTAGTCATTGTTTATTTACATATATTCCAGTTTGCATCATTGACATGTATTCATTGCTAAATCCTTGTACTTTAACCATTACATTCTCAACCTTTCCTTCTGCATCAGCACCATTACTATTCTCTACTGGCTTCATTTCAACCACTTTGTATCTATACCAAGATGCAATGACCAAATAAACTGCAAAATTTATCACACTCAACACTGACAACAAGTAATAGAAGTAATCCAACTTATCTCGGTTGAGATTATCATGAGCCAACCATCCACCAGTCACTTTGTTCAGGACCTTCACAATCGCTGTGCTTAAGAAGAATCCTAAGGACATTGAACACCATGTTATGGCTGTGCTGAGTGACTTCATTCCAGCTGAGCTTTCTGCATATAACAACTCTAGCAGCCCAACAAGGGAAAACATATCTACTGCCCCAAATATAGCAAATTGGAACCCCAGCCAGAACACACTCATTGGCAAAGGTCCAGCAAAATCAACCATATTGTGCTCAACAGCCACAGACTTACGACGAGCCTCCACAGCTCCTGACACCGCCATTGAAATGGCTGAAAGCACCAGCCCTACGCCAATTCGTTGGAGGTGTCGAATGCCTGTGGGGATTCCGGTAAGCTTCCGAGCAAGTGGGACGAAAACCTGATTGTATAATGGGATTAGAGCCAGAATGAAGAGTAGGGGGATTGTGGGGATGAAGGTGTTGGGCACTTTGAAACCCAGGAAACTTGGGTCCATTGTGGTGCTTTGATGGATGGAGAAAGTTTGAAGCTGAGCCAAACATGTGTTGAGGAATACAGTGCTGAGTATTACTGGTAGCAATCGAAGTAGAATCTTTGTTTCTTCAACTTGTGTCACTGTGCACAGGCTTATTGATGTTGATTCACCAGCATTGTTCCTAGCAATTGCAGCCCGGTCCAAGAATCTGGGAAGTTTGATACTGTCCATTAATATTTGACAATTTTGATGGCATTCCTGAATTCATGATCATTACAATAGAAAGGTAAATCAAAGGGCACCTAAATTGATCTGTTCTGGGAAGAAAATCATGATGCGCCTCTGCTTCTTCATAATCAATCTCATGTAATTCCTCTGCATTCCTTGGAATGGGAAGTCTGCGATTTCGGAGGGCAGCTACAAATACCTGAAATTTGAGACAATATGAAAATTGAATACTATGGTGAAACTCAAAATGTCAGAGGCACATAATCACATATACATGTACATGGAGAGTCGTGGGCACCTGTAGAACACGGACGAAGGCACTTCCTTGGAGTGCATTGTGCCGAAAAAATGACTTTCCCATGCACAGAAACACAATTGCTAACAAGATGGCGCAGGTACACACACCAAATCCCCAGTCCCAGCCCCGGTGGTTGCTTATCCATACAATGAAAGTGAGGCCAAGAATGGCTCCAAATGCAAGGCTTAGCAAGAACCAGTTGAAGAAGCTTGATAGTTGAGCTGCTTCCTCAGGATCCTTGTCATCGAATTGGTTAGCTCCTAGAGCTGGCAAAACTGCTTTTACACCACTTGTCCCCAAGGCAACTAGATAGAGACCTGTAAAGAGCACTGCTTCTTGGCCACTGTTTGCAGCCTCACAATGACGTTGATTGCTTTGATTTGGTGCTACAAATTTGCAAGGAATGGGCCTCAATTGGTGGTAGTGAGCTTGCAGAGTAAGCAGAGCATATCCCTGCACATTCCGCCCATTTGTGATTCATATTGATGAAATTGATCAGGTTGTTATTATGGCAAAATGGGAGATCAGCACGGTCTAGTACATACCACCAACTCTATGAATGCGAACAAAACGCAAGTCGTAAACCTTGTCAAATAGGTATCAGATATGAATCCACCAACGACTGTAAGCATAAATGTTGTGCCTGCAAAATTTGTAAGTGTGGTGGCTGATTTTATGAAGCTGAAGTTCATATACTGGCTGAAATAGGTTACCAGACTCAGAGCATTGGCAAGAAATGCCATGGTATCAAATCCCTGCATAGCTGCATGCAACAATTAGAATATTTCCACTTACCCAAGTGTTTTTTCTTCAAGATATATATTAGGAAACAAGTGGGAGACTAATTGAAATCATAAAGAAAATTTCAGAGAGGAATTAATTCCCAATTACCATATACAAAAATTACTGCTCTCTTTCCTCCTAACCTCATTGTTTCTTGCTTAGGTTGGAGTTTTAGGTCTTTGAAGATACCCTGGCAAACAAGCACACAAGAAACATTATCAAATTGCTTAGACAAAACATGGGGTGGTTTTAAGAGCATTAAAGCCAGGTCAAGGTGGACTTTTTATTACTAAATGGATGCAGTACATAACTACATACCATTTTGTTGAGTGCTATTTGACCCAAGAGGCAGAACTAGAAGAGAGCGATTTACAAAATTAAGCAGTACTCATGGATAGCTGATATTGTGTAATTTAACATTGAATTCTTTGGCTATATATAGAGAAATTGTTGAACATTGATGCAATGGTAAACAGAGAAAGGAAAGGGTAGAGAGAAGAGAGGAAATGAGGGAGCATAAAATATGCGTGATGCTCAGTATGAGCCAGCCACCAACAATTTCATTATATCAAATCATGTCCATGTAAGGACAAGAAAACGGTTACAAAACAAATGAGGTGGAGTGACTGTGATCACATCATCACCACTCATGCATCTGTCCTATAAGGCAGTGCCAACTGTCAGAAAATTAATACAAACCATTTGTAACTAATTAACTAACTTAATCTTGTATTAAAGCAGCTACTTAAGACTGGAATTCAATTAGAATCCTTAATTCCAACACTCCCTTCTAAGGTTTTAATTGAATTCACTCCAAGCATACTTCTCAACAAACAGAACCTTTCCTTTGCTAAAGCCTTGGTGAATATATCTGCAATTTGATCTTCACTTTTGCAGTATAGAAGATCAATCTCCCCTTCCTGCATTGCCTCTCTGATAAAATGAAACTTCCTTTTAATGTGCTTTGATCGTTGATGAAACACAGGATTCCTTGTCATTGCAATAGCAGAGGTGTTATCACACATTATAGTGGTTGGATCCACTTGTTCTTCACCAAAGTCTTGTAAAACAAACCTCAACCAGATAGCTTGAGTGGTGGCTTCTGCTGCACTCATGTACTCGGCTTCTGCAGTGGATAATGCTACACTTTGTTGCTTTACAGATGCCCAAGAGAAAACACCACTACCAAAAGAGAATGCATAACCAGAGGTTGATTTCATGTCATCTTCATCACCACTCCAATCACTATCACAGTAGCCAATTAGAAGTGCTGATTCCCCTTTTCTGTATAGAATTCCATGGTCAATTGTACCACTGATGTACCTCAGTACCCTTTTGGCAGTTCCAAGATGTTTGGAGGTTGGACAATGCATAAACCTAGCCAGCAAACTAGAAGCAAACATTATGTCTGGTCTAGTTGCTGTTAGGTAAAGCAAACTGCCAATTATTTTCCTATATAACCCTTCATCTGCAGCCTTGCTTCCATCTTCTTTTCGTAGCTTATCTGTGGTGGCTAGTGGGATTGAAACAGGCTTGCAATTTTTTAAACCAAATTTCTCCAACAGACTTGAGGCATATTTTTGTTGATGAATGAATATACATCCTTCCTTTTGAACAACACCAATGCCAAGAAAGTGATGTAATAATCCCAAATCTGTCATTTCATATCTTCTCATCATTTCTTGTTTGAATTCCTCCATCATTTCCTTATCACTCCCTGTGTATACAATATCATCCACATAGATGGATACAATGAGTGTGCCTTTTCCCATTTTGTGCCTCACATACAAAGTTGCTTCACTTGAGCTCTTTTCAAAACCACACTGTAGCAGAAATGAATCAATGTTGCTATACCAAGCTCTTGGAGCTTGTTTAAGTCCATAGAGAGCCTTTTTTAATTTGTACACCTTGTCTTCAGCATTTGGAACCACAAATCCCTCAGGCTGTTCAACATAAACTTCTTCCTCTAATACTCCATTGAGAAAAGCTGATTTCACATCTAGTTGATATAGCTTCCATCCTTTCTGAGCTGCAAGTGCAATTAAAGTTCTGATTGTATCCAATCTAGCTACTGGTGCAAAGGTCTCATTGAAATCCACTCCTGGCTTTTGAGTGTACCCCTTTGCAACCAGTCTAGCTTTGTGTTTCTGTATTGAGCCATCGAGATTAAGCTTTGTTTTAAAAATCCATTTCACTCCTACAATAGGCTTATCTCCTGGTCTACACACAAGTTCCCAGGTATGATTTTTCTCTATCATATTGATCTCTTCTTCCATAGCCTTTTGCCATGCTTGATCTTTTGCAGCATCAAAGTAGCTTTAAGGTTCAATGACACTAAGTTTGCAATGAGCAAATACTTCATTCAGGTTCTTCAATTTTAAAGGAGTAGTGTTATAAGTTTCAGTCAGCACAATCTCATTTCTTGAGTTGACTTCAGGTGAGTTTGACCTCAAAGAATTTTCAGCAGCAGAAGGATCATTGTTTGGGAATTCCTCCACACTGTGTTGAGTTTGGTTAGGCAATTCTGAGCTTGCAGACATATCATCTTCAATTTCCCCATCTGTCCAGGGCACAGTAGCATATATAATCTCTTCCTTTTCCCAATTCCACAAAGCTGACTCATCAAACACAACACTTTTAGAGACAATAACCCTGGCTGTTCTTAGATCATACACTCTATATCCTTTCTCCCTGATGCCATAGCCTACAAACACTCCCTTCTGACCTGATTCATCCAACTTATGCCTTCGTTGAGATGGAATATGAGTGTAACAAATGGAACCAAAGATTCTCAAATGTTTGACTCCAGGTTTCCTTCCACTGAATTCCTCAAATGGAGTCACATTTTTCAAAGCTCTAGTGGGACATCTATTGAGTAAATAGACTGCAGTATTGACTGCTTCTCCCCAAAAATGCTTAGGCATTTGTTTTTCATGTAGCATTGCCTTAGCCATCTCTACAATAGTTCTATTCTTCCTCTCTGCAGTGCCATTTTGCTGAGGTGAGTATGAGACTGTTAATTGTCTTTCAATTCCAAATTTTTCACAGAATTGATCAAATTCCAAAGAGGTATATTCTCCACCTCTATCACTTCTCAATTTCTTGATCATGAATCCACTTTGTAGTTCCACCATTGACTTGAATTTCTTGAATACATTTAGCACTTCAGATTTGCATCTCAGAAAATAGACCCAGCACATCCTGGATTTATCATCAATAAATGTGAGAAAATATCTATTCCCACCAATAGTTTCTGTCATTGGTCCACAGACATCTGTGTGTACCAATTCAAGTAGGTTAGATGCCCTCTTAACCTTCCCTTTGTCAAAGGCTTCTCTGTGAGACTTGCTTACTGCACACCCTTCACACACATGATCCTTTCCAGCAATCTGAGGTAGTCCATACACCATATCCTTATCCTGCAGTTGTAACAAGCTGTCAAAGTTTAAATGGCCATATATCTTATGCCATTTCCAGGAGGAATCAATGACAGTGGCTTTGTTTGCCATTTCAGAGCCAATGTCCTCGAGAGCAAGGGGAAAACACCTGTTCCCTTTCATCTGCACACTCACAACTAGACTTTTAAAATCTTTATCTCCATAAATATTTGCAGAAAAATCTCCAAAGATCAACCAATAGCCATGCTCGACCATTTGTCCAACACTTAACAAGTTCTCATCTAATCCAGGTACAACCATTACTTCAGTAATGTATCTTGTGCCATTCTTGGTTTTAACAGGTAGTGTGTCTTTGCCAATTGACTCAACAAGATCACCTGTCCCCATTTTAACCTTGCATCTCACACTTCGATCAATGTCCACAAGTAGAGACTCACACCCTGTCATATGGTTACTACAACCACTGTCCAGGTACCACACATCTTTACAATTTTCCACAGATGCTTTATGACATGCATAAAACATAGTGGCAGTCTCTTGTACCTGATTAGCATAGTTGACAACCTGTCCCCTTTTACTTGGTTGATGGCAGTCCTTCACCATGTGCCCAAATTTCTCACAGTTGTGACATTTGATTTTCCCTTTGAACCAACATTCCCCAAAATGAAGCTTATCACAGATTCTACATTTGGTCTTCCCTGCATCTGCTCCAACTCCCTTCACATTTGCAGTTGGCTTATTTTCCCACTTCTTGGGTTTACCCTTCCAGGCACCTTTCTTTCCTCCACTGTGATTGTAAGGTTTGTTTTGAGAGTTTTGAGAGTTTGATGAAACACTCATGCTGGCCAGAGCCTTCTCAGCATAGCCTGAATCTTCCTCATGCCTATCCAGTCTGAGTTCATAGCTTTTAAGTGACCCTACAACCTCATGTACTGAAACTGTATTTAAATCAATAGTTCTCTCAATAATCACACACATGGGATCATATAGCTTTGTTAAACTAATCAAAATTTTCTGTACCATTCGTTGGTGAGGAAGAGTTTCACCAAACTTTTCCATTTGATTGGTTAAGTCAAAGAATCGAGTAAAGTATGAGGACAAAGTTTCATTTTCCCTCATCCTCATATATTCAAATTCTCTACGCAATCCTTGGAGCTTCACTGACCTGGTTTGTTCATCTCCATGGTACTCATCTCTAAGTAAGTCCCATGCTCCTTTAGCAGTTTCTTGATTAACAATTCGAGGGAAGATCTCCCTTGAAACAGCACCTTGAATGATTCCTAAGGCCTTTGCATCCTTCATCTGTTGCTCTTCAAGGTAAGAATCTACTTCCTCTTCGTCATCCACACTGAGTGCTTCTCCATCCTTCTTAACTTTCTCTTTCTTCTTCTTTGATTATGGAATGCAAATTCCCTTTTCCACAAGTTTCCAGATCCCATAGGACTTGAAGATTGTAATCATTCTGACTCTCCAGAATTCATACTCTGTTCCATCAAAGATGGGAGCTCGTAGCTCACCATTTCCAGATCCAGCCATAGCAGCTGAATGTTGAGATTTCTCGTTGGATTTCTCACTCGCCCTTCACAGAACCAACGCCCCAGCTCGATGATCGAAACTAGCGCTCTGATACCATGTTGAACACTGATGCAATGGTAAACAGAGAAAGGAAAGGGTAGAGAGAAGAGAGGAAAGGAGGGAGCATAAAATATGCGTGATGCTCAGTATGAGCCAGCCACCAACAATTTCATTATATCAAATCATGTCCATGTAAGGACAAGAAAACGGTTACAAAACAAATGAGGTGGAGTGACTGTGATCACATCATCACCACTCATGCATCTGTCCTATAAGGCAGTGCCAACTGTCAGAAAATTAATACAAACCATTTGTAACTAATTAACTAACTTAATCTTGTATTAAAGCAGCTACTTAAGACTGGAATTCAATTAGAATCCTTAATTCCAACAGAAATAATGTAAACTACGTAATTATCCCAATGGCCACTGGCACTGATAAGTGATCACAGAGAACCAACGAAAAAATAAATAGAGGGAAAAATGTCCCAAACATAACAAATGACAGTGATGATGCTCATTCATTGAAGTTGTGTTATTAATTTAATTTTAACTTAATGTCCTCCAATCGGCATTTAGAAAGAATCAGGGGAATTAAAGATGATTGATTTAGAAGATTTTGATGCACACCAAATCCCAAATGCTAAGCGTGTTGTTTGCTGATATAAATTGGTCATTTTTGGTTACTTCAGAAGGTTAATCTTATAGTGAGAAACGCATTCGGAAAGTCCCTAGAGACCTTGAAAAAAAAATAAAAATAAAGTAGTGATGGATATTCCAAATTATGAAAAGGTATTTGTGCTATTTTGAAGTTGCCATTCATGTTCTCTTCTATCTCAGTTGCTGACCACGAATCTTACCAACACTGGTAAAAGCCATTGTCGGTAAAAAGGTAAAACGGTGAAAAAGACAGATAAAAGAAAGAAGCACCAAAAATAACATTCATGTTCTCTTCGTTCAATGGCTTCTTAGTCTGTTGGGCCTTTGACCCTCCAGTTCAAAAAAGAAAAAAGAAAATTTGCTTGATTGTTGGTATTGTATTTGGTTATTTATTAAGATCTCATTTTGACGAAGAATGATGAATCGTTAATATCAAAAAATTATTGGGTGTCCGCAATTTAGAAGATATAATTGGAGGGCTATATAAGACAACACTCGTTGCAAGGATAGATTGGCAACTGTTCACAATTGTTTTCTCAATATACTAAATTATTAAGTTATTTATATTAATGGGGTTTTCATTCAACAAATACAACAATGAAGAAACCCTATAAACCTAGAAACACAATTCCCTAATTAGGCTTTGACCATTTCAACATTTCCCTTGGACTCACCACCTTGCTTCCCTTCTACCTTTTTGTACTTATACCAAGATACACAAAGCAAATAAGCCCCAAAATTCACCACACTCAGCGCAGACAATACCCAATAGAAATAGTTCAACTTGTCTCTGTTGAGATTATTACTAGCCAACCAGCCACCACTCACTTTGTTCACCACCTCCACCACCACCGAGCTCAAAAAATACCCAAATGCTACCGAACACCATGAAATGGCTGTGCCCAATGACTTCATACCAGCTGCGCTTTCGGCATAGAAAAACTCAAGCAGACCCACCAAAGTAAACATGTCCGCGGCTCCAAAAATGGCGTACTGAAACCCCAGCCAGAACACACTCATCGGCAAAGGGTCAGTGGAATCCACCATGTTGTGTCGAACGGCCACGGATTTGCGGCGAGTCTCTACGACTCCGGCAACCGCCATGGAAATGGAGGAGAGGACTAACCCAACTGCGATTCGCTGGAGGTGGCGAATCCCAGTTGGAATTCCGGTGAATTTTCGTACGAGGGGGACAAAAACGCGGTCGTATATGGGTATGAGGACGAACATACAAAGCAGAGGGATTAAGGGGATTGATGGGCCGGGGACTTTGAAGCCCAGGAGATGTGGGTCCATGGTGGTGCTTTGTTGGATTGAAAAGGTTTGAAGTTGGGCCATGCATGTGTTCATGAAGACAGTGCTGAATATGATTGGGAGCATGCGGATTAGGAGCTTTGTCTCTTCGACCTGTGTGACTGTGCAGAGGCTCCATGCTCCTTGGGCTTTAGATGTTGCTGAAGTCTGATCAGTAGTGCTGCTGCAAAAGACTGCTGCTCGGTCCAAGAATCTGGGAAATCATAATTAAGCTTAATTAATTCAGAATTAATGTACTTCCTTCTGTCAACCAAATTTGATTGACTATAAAAGTACCTGAATTGATCTGTTCTCTCAAGAATTTCATGTTGTTCCCCTGCTTCTTTGTCACGGATCTCATGCAATTCCTCTGCTTTCTCTGGAATTGGAAGTTTTCGGTTTTTGATAGCAGCCACAAAAACCTGATCAATCAAGGCCGGACAAATTAGTATTGAGTCTATTGATCCTTTGATTAAGCAATTATCATTGCACTAGTAAGACAATATTTAATGCATTTTGAGACTATATCGTGTACTGCATATCTAATAGAGTCGGACTCATTATACCAGGTGAGTCTCAAATATGATACATTTAACATTACTCAAAATGTGACTTTAAGAATAACCACTCTCCAAAAATAAACTATTTTGGCATTTATATGCAGGGGATTATTGATGACACTAAATTTGTGGTTAGTTACCTGTAGGAAACTTAGGAGGGGGCTTCCCTTTGGAACATTGTTGCGATAGAGTGACTTGCCCATGCACACAAACACAATTGCAAAGAAGACTGCTATAGTGCAAACACCAAAGGCCAAGTCCCAGCCCTGGTTGGAACTCATCCATACCACAAAAGTGACCCCAAATATAGCTCCAATGGTGAGACTGAACAAGAACCAGTTGAAGAAGCTTGATAGCTGCGCAGCCTCCTTGGGGTCCTTGTCATCGAATTGGTCAGCTCCCAAGGCTGGTAAAGCTGCTTTAACCCCGCTGGTGCCTAGTGCAATTAGGTACAGCCCAGTGTAGAGGATTGCAACTTGGCTTGTGTCTGGAGCCTCACATTGGTTCATTTGGGTTAGTGCAGCTTCTTTGCAAGGGATGGGTCTTAATTGGTGAAAGTGTGCTTGTACCGTTAAAAGCCCATATCCCTGCAAATTAATGTGAAAACCCAAAAATCCGATTAGTTATAAGTTTAATGGAACAATTAATAAGACCGTGCATCTCAACTGACGACTATGTTTTTGTGCAATCTCTTTAATAGAGGTAGTCACTGGTCATTGAGATGATATAAATACTTTTATTTAATTAATAACTATAAAAGATGGGCATACCACTAATTCGATGAAAGCGAAGATGACACAAGTTTTGAATCTAGACCAATAGGTATCGGATATAAATCCACCTAGTAGTGTGAGTAGAAATGCAGTGCCCATCATGTTGGTGAGAGTGGTGGCGGACTTTGTTAAGCTTAAGTTCATGTATCCATAGAAGTAAGTTACAAGGCTCACAGCATTTGCAATGAATGCCATGTTCTCAAGTCCTTCCGTCGCTGCATGCATTCATATCATATTTGCATCAATTTCACATTAACAATATCAACAATGGATCGATTAAACATAATTAAGTACATATATATTAATTAACCAGTGGATATAATTAATTAATGTTAATTAGATATATATGGTCACCGTATACAAAGAGTGCAGCTCGATTTCGTCCTACAACTCTTGCTTTCTGCTTAGGTTGGGTCTCAAAGTCTCTGAAGATGCCCTGTTCATAATATCAATAAGGGGTTATTAGACAAATACATGGGAATTGCTTAAAAATGAAGAACTAATTAAATGGAAAAAAGATAATTATGTGGTGGTTCTGAGACTATTGAAGAAAGATGGCCTATGTTTCAGAACTTTCTTCCAACAGAAAAGTATTTGTTGAAGTGGCTAGCTAGGAAGGAGGCTTTACCATTGTGACTTGTGTTAAGAGAATAACTTTCTTCTGTGGCCTGAAATATATATTATTAATGTACAAGAGAACCTTTTGCTTCTCAATTTCTCGATCTGAAGGTTGACTATATATAGAGTATGGATATTATACTGTACCATGATAACAAATTAAAAGGGCATGCATCATGTACGTGGATTGTGGCATCTTGGCATTTGAGACTCATACTTGAGTTCATTTTGTTTCTTATATATAGGACTTCTCTCTCTCTCTCTCTCTCTCTCTCTCTCTCTCTCTCTCTCTCTCTCATCAGAGCTGGAAAATGACAAATACCCAATTACAATAGATATTAATGGGGTTTGGAAAATTTTGTCTCTTAAGATGGACGTTAACTTATCATTACGTTTAATATGCATGAATTTCTGGTTTTTAATTCGTTCAAATGTTGTCCCTCCTCAATAACCAAAATGTTTAATTAGGTACGTCCTCAATAATTAATAAACAATGAAGATGCCTTTCGTTTTACGGATTATTAAAACATGTTTGATCCGCATCACTTGCATTGCTGACATCCCCGAATTGGACTGAAGTTCCCCGCACTTGAGTGAATTTTAATTTAATCATTACATAATTAATTTCTAGAAGTAATTAAGTACCACTGACCTTTCTACCACGTACCCTTCTAGAGGCAAGAGGTTCAACACAGAAGCAAACAAAAGTTTGTAGGAGTAAAGTAAGCGAGTTTGTTAAAAGGGACGTATCAAAGCTAGCAAGCTAGCACTACTACTGTTTAATTATATATTATTATCTCCTTAAAAATGGAAGTTTAGGCGTTTCTTCTTAGTTCTTTGTTCATATTCTTGTTTGGGGGGAGAGTTCTTTGTTACTCTTTGAAATTTTGAATTGTTGCTATCATGCATGTAATCAAAAGACCTAGCTACCTAGTTTCATAAAAGAACCTCTAGTAATTAAGTAGATCGATAATTTAATGAAACTCTTCAAGTCAAGGTTACACATTAACGTAAGGTCCAAAACATTAGTAGCTTTAGCAATTTTTCTTTATCGGGCAAAAAATATATTCTCTACGTTCTTTCATTTTCTGTGTTGTTTTGTCTGATGCTTGGTAGCTTAGCTGTCTTTTTCTTTGTTTGAATCGCTTGCTGAGCCTTTGGGTATTTAATGTAGAGGATGCTCAGTCATAGGTGATCATTAACCTCATCAATTATATTTTCTTGATAATCAAATCATAATTAACTTACATGCATGCCAAATTGCCAAGAATGAAAGTGCATGCATCCTGACTCCTGAGTGGAGAAAGATGGTAAGCAATTAAGTGAGCTAGGAATTAATTAATTAACACAGGCTTTGGTCTTTAAGTACTCTTATAAATGTTTCTTATGGTTCTGGTTCTCTTATGTATGCGTATGCATTTCATTAGGAAACAAAAAGAAAGGGACATAGTTCCACAGAATCACGGTTGTAGTTGGTACAATTGCTAAGATGCCTCTTAATTAATTAGCCATAAATCATTATTATATCGTGCAATTTGCAAAGCTGACCTATACTATGGCAAATAATGCTTTTTTTATTTTCTAAAGAGATAATGATTTTTTTGTTTTTTCCAGTTAATAGTTTGCTTTGGACTTAATAGTCAACTTGCCTCTTCGTGTCATGCCATATACCTTGTTAAGTAGAAACAAATATCAGAATACATACCATTTTAACACTTTGGTTTACAATGTACAATTGAAAACATTTGTGGAACCAAATGTGGCACTACAACACATCGACAATATTTTTTAATTAATTGAAATTATTAGAAGACATGTACAGTGAACCCAATTAGTCAACATTTTTATCTTAGAAAAAAATGAACCAACATTTTAGCCCTAATCGTAACGTAGTCTATCCCAAATGAATATTTAAATAGTTTTTTGTAAAATGGGGGCCCTAACTCTTATTCTCTTGACGCAATGACCAATGTAATGAGCCCAAAACTTGGTTCACTCAAAAACCAAATAAATAAGACCCAACTTATTGGGCCAAATAATTAAACAAGGCCCAAAGCGTAATTCTTACGCAGCTAGCCCAAAAGAAAAACGGTACGTGGCGGAAACTGTCCTTTATTGTCCTCTCTCTCCTCTTCGTATCGGTTTGATTCGTTTGAACGTGAAAACTGAAAACTAATATTTACCGACGACCGACACGGACACCGACTGAGTCCTTGCGTCTCGTTTAAATCGGAAACGGAAACCAAGCAAGTCTTTCGCATTCGGAGTTTCGGACTCACAGCAGCAAGCAACAATGGATCTACGAGAATCTATTAGCATCCAGAACGACGTCGTTTTGGGGATCACAAAGCATCTACTTCTGACCGAAGGCAAAGACTCGAACCTGGTGTACTCGCCGCTGTCCCTCCACGTGGTGCTGAGCCTGATCGCCGCCGGGTCAAAGGGTCCGACCCAGGACCAGCTGCTCTCTTTCCTCAAGTCCAAGTCCACCGACCACCTCAACTCCTTCGCCTCCGAGCTCCTCGCCGTCGTCTTCGCCGACGGGTCCCCCAGTGGCGGACCACGCTTGTCATTTGCAAATGGCGTTTGGGTCGACAAGCCTCTCCCGCTCAAGCCTTCTTTCAAGCAGGTGGTGGACACTGCTTACAAGGCTGCTCTGAACCAAGTCGATTTCCAGTCCCAGGTAAGCAAGCCCCTTTCCCCTCTCGTTTGAATCGTTTGATTGTCTTTTAGCGTTTAGGAAATCTCCAAATTTTTTGCTGCAAGTATTAAGGAATTTGCTATATGCTTCAATCTCTCATTATAGCTAGTGTGTCAACAAATATTGTGCTACTTAATTGTGTTCATGGTAACAAACGAATACCATTAATATGGTTGTGCTTCTGCTTGTGCATAAGCACATTACTGCTTTGCTAGTATTTGATTAAAGTTTTGGGATCACACAATTGCTGGTCTATCATGTTCATCTTTTCTTTTTGCGTCATCTTCTTCTAATACTATGTGATTGTTCATTGAGGTAAGTTATTGAAATTCTAAAATGGGCAAGTTTTTCGTTTGCCCCAATTGCCAAGATTATTGACAAGGAACACAATCGTACTCTGTGTGTGAAACATAATAGTGTGATACATTTCCTAGGGGACGCAAAATCACTTCATATTGAATTGATTTGCTTGCGGTACCGATTTTCATTTAGTTATTATAGCAATTGTTGTTCACTGAGTTTTTTTACTGCTGAAGTAATAAGTATGTTGATAGAAATATTTTCTAAATTGTTGTTGATGCTCAAGGCTGTTAAAGTGACCGCTGAAGTGAATTCTTGGGCCGAAAAGGAGACTAGCGGCCTTATCAAAGAGGTTCTTCCTGCTGGGTCAATTGACAGCTCAACCAGGCTCATCTTTGCAAATGCATTATACTTCAAAGGAGCTTGGAATGAGAAGTTTGATGCTTCAACAACAAAAGAGTATGACTTCCACCTTCTCAATGGGAGCCCAGTTAAGGTCCCCTTCATGACCAGCAAGAAGAATCAGTTTGTAAGCGCCTTTGATGGTTTCAAAGTCTTGGGGCTTCCTTACAAACAAGGTCAAGACAAGCGGCGTTTCTCCTTGTACTTCTTTCTTCCAGACGCAAAAGATGGGCTGCCAGCTTTGGTTGAGAAAGTTGGTTCTGGTTCAGAGTTCTTAGATCGCCATCTTCCCTGCCAACAAGTTGAAGTGGGTGCCTTCAGAATTCCAAAGTTTAAGATTTCCTTTGGGTTTGAAGCTTCCAAAGTTCTGAAGGATTTAGGACTGGTCTTGCCTTTCAGTGGTGAAGGAGGTTTGACAGAGCTGGTGGACTCGCCTGTGGGGCAAAACCTATATGTTTCCAGCATATTTCATAAATCCTTCATTGAAGTGAATGAGGAAGGCACAGAAGCTGCAGCTGCTTCTGCTGGTGTTATAAAACTGAGGGGTCTGCCTATAACAACTGACTTTGTGGCTGATCACCCGTTCCTCTTTCTGATCAGAGAAGAAATGACTGGAACGGTGTTGTTTATTGGGCATGTGCTCAATCCTCTTGCAGACTGATTATTATATGTCTTGCAGTGAAGAAAATGTGTACGTAGATCAACATGAAACTATAGTATTAAAAAATGTCTGTTGATGTGTTGTATTAAACTATTGCCTAAACACCTATACTTGCAGTCTTGTACCCCATGTGGTGAGGGTTGTTTGTTCTGCCATGGCTTTTGCTTTATTGTAGAATCTCTATGATTTTGAGTACTTATTCTAACCTATTTATTATGAAAATAACTTGCATGTCTCCGTGATAGGGACAGGCTGGTGTCATGGCAGAGAGAGAAAGAGAGAAGGAAGAGAGAGAGAGAGAGAGAGAGAGAGAGAGAGAGAGAGAGAGAGAGAGAGAGAGGGGAGAGGATGGGGATAGCACCCGGGTCATACAAGTTCTTCTCATTTATAGATGCCAAAAGTGCTATATATGGAAGAAATGTTATAATTTCTATATTCAACCCCTCTTTGACACAAAGCTTTAACCGAAACTGAACGAAACAAATATTTTGGGTCAGGAGGATCAGGACTGTAAACAAGGATACTGTGGATTTGGATCAGACCATAGGCTAACTTCCTTGTCTGGATATATATATATATATTTTTTTTTTAACAATTTGTCCTAAGTTGACTATGAAAAGGAAAAAACTATTATCTTAGTTTAGACAATTTCATTTGTAGGCACATGTTTCTGATCCGAGTTTCGGGTGCATTGTTTGTTTCTAATGCTAAATGTTTGCTTAATTTTCTCAATTTCTGGATCAAGATGCAAATGGAGCATAATATGTATATGTGATTCTTTGATTCCCTTATCTCAGACTCTCAGCCAACGAACTACAAATGGAGCCCAACGGACAATTAAGGGCGGTGCCGACTACTAAATACTCTGTCAGTCACTGACTCACTGTCATGGAATTTGAAATGGTATAAATACTATATTTTCTTCTTGATTTACTAATGTATATAAATATATAATTAATATATACATGACAACGTTGTTATATTTATATACTAAAAGCCTAATAGAGGATCCAGTCCATATTATTATACTAAGCTAAAATAAAGAGCACCTGCGTTCCGACGGATCGCGTGGCATTCACATGGGTGGCGCGAAATTTTAAATCTTTTGAAAGTTGGTTATCTGTGTCCTCAATCCTCATCCTAATGCAGCGAGGATTGTCATATTTAGGCATCCCTTCGTCCCAATATTACAATGATACCAGGGGGACAGCCAAGATAGGAATTAGGATATGATTAGACCTTTAAACATTTTAGCACCCATTGCCTCATTGTCATCAGGTCATGGGATATGAAATTTCTTCCTCGTAATTATGTTCCATCATCCATGTGTTGGACTTGCGGAAAGTGTCTGCCTAACAACAAAAAAAAAAGTAAGCTACTTGATACTTCCAAGCACTTTTCCATGTAACTGTTTATACGTTATAAGTAAATTTCTTTCACAATATATATATATATATGTATATAATGTAACTTACATATTTGTTGTGAAAAAAAAGTTACATAAATTTTTTTTTATCTAATATGTTATATACTTTGAGATTTTATAATCAAATTAATGTGAAAAGAGAAATTTATAAGTTTTTATTGTTATTTAAGTATATTTTTGAAGTAAATTTATTATCTTTGTTAAATAAAATCGATGAATAAATTAAAATTAGTATTGAGTATGAGAAATTTGACAATTTTTGCATTTTGAAATGAATAACTATAAAGATTATTATAAATTTAATTGTCGAAATCATGATAA
The DNA here is from genome assembly GCF_963921425.1 of Dryas octopetala. Classification (NCBI taxonomy): domain Eukaryota; kingdom Viridiplantae; phylum Streptophyta; class Magnoliopsida; order Rosales; family Rosaceae; genus Dryas; species Dryas octopetala. The sequence continues at coordinate 2,087,749 of NC_141372.1, forward strand.
GATAATGCCGTCCATAAAGGTGCACCAACAGAATCATAGAGAAAGTGAGAGATCAACTGAAAAAGAAGAAGAAATGAAAAGAAAGGATTATTCTTTGTTCATGGAATCATGAGTCATGCCCAGATCGGCAGGTCCAGCTGATGAAAGGAAGAGAATGGCACAATCGTTATTATCAGAAAATGGGATGTCAATTTGGGAAGTGAAAGCTTGCAAGTAAGTAGAAGTTCCTCGAGGAGTGTAAAACGCACGCGTTGTACCCATAAACTTATTAATGGTCATGCTCCTCAGAACACGACAATCACATAATAACGTAATCCCAATCTCCACCCATACGAGTTCAGAACACTTTCTTTCTGGGTTCACCGTATTATATCAGAAACTTCAGAAGCAGCTTTCTCTTTCTTGCATAAATAAATATATGAATTAATTATCTGAACTCCTATTTATTTTCCTTGCTACGAAGATACCAATCAAGACTCTCCATATTTTAAGCAAAAAAAACTCTCTTTTTTATTTGTTTTCCTTTATTTGTCATGTCGGTGATTTAGAAGGAGTACCAGTACTTGAACAAGAAGAAGAAGAAGCAACCTTTAGAAAATTCAGAAAAAGAGGTTGAGTAAAACCCAAAAAAAGGAAAGGCAAAACAGAAGATGGGGGAAACTGGAAACCACCACCACCACCAGCCTCCGCCAGCACAGGTGGCTGCGCCGCCATCTCAACTGCCTCTTGGAGCGGCAAGGGGTCCCACTTGGACTCCAGCAGTGCAACTCCATCAGCTTCAGTATTGCATCCACTCCAACCCCTCTTGGCGTTAGTCTCTCTCTCTCTCCCTCTCTGTGCTCTTTCTTCTTTCTGGGTTTTGGCAAATTTTCTTTCTTATTTCGGAGTACTACTTAGATTGATATATTTAATATAAGTTTTTTGAATATTCTGCAAGAAAGCTGATTAAAGTTGTTTTTTTTGTTGGTTGGGTTTAAAAGTGTTGGTTTTACTTTTTTAGTTTATTTGCTGCATGCCTTAAACTAAAAGGTGAGGTTGAGGACTTTTAAGAATCTTTTTTTGTTTTTATGTTGCTTTTTGTGGGTAATCTTCTTCTCAATTTTGCAGATCACTTTTTTACTTTCTCTGATTCCGATTCTCTTATCTCTTATAACTGCTCCTTTTGTTATTATTTAGTAATAAGCATATGTTTCATAACTAATTGCAAGTTGTCCAGCTTAGAAGAATATGATATTGCTTGAAAATATTTAGGAATTTAAAAGAAAACTTCCCCCGTTTATCCTATGAAGTTTTTTGGGCTCAACAGCCTTAACAAAATGTTTGCTTTCGGCTCCACTGCAACAAATTGCTTCTAATTGATTGAATTTTACAGCGGAAACACTCATACTGGCTTTTCAGCACTATATTGTTATGCTTGGATCGATAGTTTTGATTTCCAGTTTACTTGTGCCTCGGATGGGTGGGGATCATGTAAGTTATGTCCACTATATCATAAATTTTATAATATTCTAGCTAATATTAGTGATGACACACTTAGATTTGATGCTAATGTTCTCACTTTATTCTGACTTTGGGAACAGGGTGATAAGGCCCGCGTGATTCAGACGATGCTGTTTATGGCAGCAATAAACACATTGCTTCAAACATTTTTCGGGACAAGGCTTCCAACAGTGATGAATGCATCATTCGCTTTTACCCTGCCGGTGTTGTCAATCATCAATAATTATGCAGATCGGAATTTCAAAAGTGAACATGAGGTATGCAAAGTTTCAAAACATGTAATTCAAAGAAGATAAGTGACACCTCTTTCAACATCCATGGTCTTGTTGAGTCCTTCAAAAATTCATGGCATTTCATTGCAGTTTGAACCTTTCATGTTCTAATGAGATTATATAACTTTGGTAATATGGTTAAATAGTACAACTACTTCTAAACATATGTGCATATCCCCTGAATTGTATGAAATGGTTCTTGATTGGAAGATGCCGCTTCCTTATTGCAACATGCACATTTGCATTGGATTCTTAAATTGCTTTGGAGCAATTTCTATTTAAAGGCACAAATACTTGGATGATTAATGTGAATGATGATTGCAGAGGTTTGAGGTCACAATGAGAACGATTCAAGGATCCATGATTGTTACTTCCTTTTTCAACATCTTCATTGGGTTTAGTCAGGTGTGGGGGCAGTTTACAAAGTACGTAATCATAATCTTGAATATCATCTTACATTCTACTCATCTCCTTTGTTCTTAATCGTTTCCACCTTGAGAGTGATGGCTTGAAGCCTAGACCTGAAGTTCTATCAGGTCTTCATTATCCTTATTTTCTAATTATTATGGCTTTTCTGTTTTACCAGATACTTTAGTCCCGTTGTTATCGTGCCAGTGGTTTGTGTGGTTGGTCTTGGTCTTTTCTCAAGGGGCTTTCCACTTGTAATGTCTCTAATAAAACACTCCCTTTTTTTCGTGGCATTCCTAAGACTATTGTCAAAACTGTTATCTCACCCTCTTATTTTCTACATAGCTTGGTAACTGTGTGGAGATTGGCCTGCCTATGCTGATTCTTCTGGTCATTTCCCAACAGGTAATTAATTTTATCCAATCTGCCACTTTTGGTGCTTATAACATTCTCTGTAAGTTTAACAAGACTGTATATTGTTACGGCAGTATCTGAAGCGCATTCATTCTAGAGCCCATCTCATACTTGAGAGGTTTGGTTTGCTTCTTTGCATTGCGCTTGTCTGGTCATTTGCTGCTATCCTCACTGAGGCTGGTGCTTATAACCATGCTAAAGAGCAGACTAAACTAAGTTGCCGTACAGATCGAACTTTCCTTATGTCATCTGCTCCTTGGTACGTACAGCTATTGGGGCTCTCAGCTTGCTTATGAAGTTAATAAATTCCCTTCAGAAGGTTTATCCTTTCGCGAAATATTGATTATTGTTGTTTCAAATGAAGGATTAAAATCCCATACCCACTCCAGTGGGGTCCACCCATATTCAGAGCGAGCCATGTCTTTGGGATGATTGGAGCAGCATTTGTTTCGTCTGCAGAGGTTTAGTTCCTATTCTAGATTAAACTTTAAAACTATTAATATTTACGTTTTTGAAATTTGTGTTCTGTCCTGGACTTTTATCTTGTGACCTACTTCACCTTTTTTATATACTCTACAGTTTGTTAACTGATATAGAATCTTAAATTTTGGATATGGTGCTATGCCTCAGTTTTGATGAAGTAAACAATATCTTCTGTTGCAGTCAACTGGAACATTTTTTGCAGCAGCACGGCTTTCAGGTGCTACGCCCCCTCCAGGACATGTTCTGAGCCGGAGTATTGGCCTACAGGTCTGGTTGCAAATTTTTGTGCAGCTCCTTCCTCCCTCCCATCACCCTTACCTTATGGTTTTAAAAGAGCTCTCATATCTCGGAACGATTAGATAATATGTGGTTGTTTATGTCCAAATCCAGGGTGTTGGTATGCTGGTTGAAGGATTTTTTGGTGTTGTTGTTGGTACCACTGCATCCGTGTAAGAAAGCAATTCTACTATCTAGCTTATTCTTCAATCTTTTCCTTGAAATAGTTGGCAGATCCTTTTTTGGGTTTTCTTTATATTCTCATGCAATGTTAGAGAACATGAAGCATGCATTTGGTAAATGTCTATTCTATATGATATCTAGGCTAGTAGAAATGTTTTATATGATTAACCCGGTTCCCCTTGATAAGGAGCCTTGCAATATCAATATATAAACTTTTCTTGAGTTTGGCTTCGGATTTCATTCCTGCCTTGAGTTTCAGGGGGTCTTAGTTCTTCTCCAATGTAAATGAGCCAAGTTTTTGAGTTAATGAAACTTGTAAAATAAGCTTCACCATGTGCATCATGCATGTTTTTATATTACAATACATAAAAGTAGGTGAAACCTTGTCAACTTTTTTTACTTGACATATATGTTGATATTCCCTTTAGAATAAGTAGTTCTATGGCTTGCTAGCTATCCCAGAGGGAAGATTAGACATCAAAGAAAGAAAAAACTGCTAATAAAGAAGAGGAAATTACTAATGCCTCTAAGTGATGTTGCAGTGAAAATGTTGGCCTCCTTGGATTGACGCACATAGGGAGCAGGAGAGTGGTGCAGATATCAAGTGCTTTCATGTTCTTCTTCGCTATCTTTGGTTTGTTCTGCCCTACCATTTTGAACTGTATTAAAGTTATCTGCAGGGTTTATCAAATGGTTTTTGATTGTGTTCCTTTGCATCTTTCAGGGAAGTTTGGTGCTTTCTTTGCATCTATTCCTTTGCCAATATTTGCAGCCATATACTGTGTTTTATTTGGGATTGTTGGTGAGTTAATTGTATGACTATTTCTAGTTTGTTTTAGGGTCATTTATCCTGAAAAATTCTCACTTTTGTTTGCTCTATCTGCAGCTGCTGTTGGGATCTCATTCATACAGTTTGCGAATTGTAATTCCTTGAGAAACATCTATATTTTGGGACTTTCCCTGTTTCTTGGGATATCAATACCTCAATATTTTATCAGCAACACCAATCAATTTGGTGACGGACCAGTTGCAACAGATGGTGGATGGGTAAGTTCCATGGACAATAGGCTGAAACACACACATACAGAGAGTCTGATGATGACAAGGATGGTTTTGTTATCTGATATTCATGATTTTGATGCGTGCAGTTTAATGACATATTGAACACGATCTTCTCATCAAGCCCGACGGTGGCAGTAATTGTTGGGACGCTGCTTGATAAAACACTTGACGCCAAGTATGCAGTTGACGACAGAGGAATTGCATGGTGGAAACCTTTCCAGCACAGAAAGGGAGATTCTAGAAATGAGGAATTTTATACTCTACCTATGAGAATACGCGAGTACATCCCAACCAGATATTTCTGAAGTTCTCAAACATACAAAACCTGTTTATATACCTGTCAGTATCAGTGGATTTGTTCTTCTTATAAGCATGGCGAGGCTTCTAATTATTTGTTAATTATATATACAACTATATCGTTGATACTCCTGCATAATTTTCTCTTTGCCTCACAGCCAGGTCCGTATAGAGTTGCCAGTGAAATAACTCAAGCTATTAAACTGAATCACCACCTTCTTGAAGATGATCTGTTGAAAAGGAAAACCAATCTCAATAGAAAGCAGTGATGAAAGCATTGGTAGTAAATTGTAATGTTTTTTTATTTTAACTACAAAAATGTTTATATCATTTCATTTTAGATATTAAATATTAATTTTAAAAAATATGGTTATACCAAATTGTGACTGTCTAATTTTTTTATTGATTTGTTATTTTTTTAATATTTACAAGGCTTAAACTTTAATATTTAGTCTCTGACTTATAGAACTTTATCTACCAAACTTAAATAAAAAGGTATTAAACTTTTATAAATTTTGAATTTTTATGAATTTAAAACAGTCATAACTGTGACTGTTCGATAGTTACAACTATATATCAAATCGATTTGTGACTTAATAAAAAATGTTTTACTCCAAGTTAGTATCTAAACTAAAAAAAGTAGTGTTTTGCTGTTTTATTAAAAAATTATTAATATTTGATATTTAATCTTAATTTTATAATATATAATTAGATTTAACAGTTTGTAAATTTATATTTTTTACATATTTCTCTTCGCAATAACTTAACTAGGGTTATTGCGTGGAGCACAATCCCTCTACGCAATGGATTCTTTTCTTTTTACGATCATCACTATCACTGTCAGTCGTAAACATGATTGATATTACATCCTTGACCACTAGCTTTTGTTTCTAAGAAAAAATAAAAGCTAAAGTTTGTGCAAAGTGGCCAGGCCAGATAATTGGTGTCTATCTATATCTTTTAATAGTAGACTTGAAGACCAAGGAATGTGAACGCTCCAAATTTCAACGACAGATCGAGGACTGGGAGACACTGAAAACAAAGGCTGAAATTGATTAAAGAAGCAGTCAAGAACCTTACTTTGATCTGTGTGTGATGGATGATGGATCCCTTTCCCACACGTCTTCACTCTTTTTATATATCCGTCCACTGATAAAAAATAAAATCCACAATAACAATAATATCTGCATGATTTAATTTAACGTTCATGTATATACTGATAATTTTTTTATTGTCATTAAATTTTGAAAATTTGTAATTTAATTTTTTAAATTATCATCACGACTGGACTAATTCATACTTACTGGTTTTCAATGGTTAGACTAATTCAATCCTCGATGATCATGTATGCATATTATAAAAGAAAAATGATCATGTGAGCCAAAGAAAACACAGGCATGAAACATCAGAGTTCGAATCCGGATTTCCTACTAATTTTTTGGTTTATATCCCTAAAACAACCTGGTTTTAGATATAAACATAAAATTAAAAGGTATAACAAGGAATGGATTCAAGTTCAAAATATGTGGACCTCAGTGGGAATCAAGGGTAGGTAATGAATATCAAATATTCCAAATTTCTTGTCCTAACTTTTTGGCTTCATGCCTTCATGGTCCGTAGCCGCCTCTCATCAGCTGACTGTAGTGTAGGCAATACTCTTATGCTCCACCATAAGTTGTTTCTTACGGTGAAGACTACCAAATTCAAGCATGGTGAGCAATTTAATGGCAGTTGATATTACTTCTGAAATCTTGAAAGATAACAAGATATGTACAAGATATTCCTCTAACCCTTCCCTCTTATTGTTTCTACTTGTATGGACAAATTATTTGCATGTCATACAAAATATTGACAATGAATGACACAATTTGTTCACTCATCAAGCCAGTCCAAATCGAAATGCCTCTCTACAACCTGAACATGAAGGTCTGGCAATGCCTTCTTTGCGTCTCTCCACAACCAAGAAATCTCTTCATCACAGACCACACGACGCAGAGACTGTAGCGCTGCAGCAGAATTTGGTAGATTCTTAATTTGTGAACACTCCCTCATGTCAATCTTTTGCAAACTTGCCAACTTACCAATGCCTATGGGAAGGCACCTCAAATTAACACATTGGGAAATGTCAATGTAGCTCAAACAAAGTAGCTCACAGATGCTAGGAGGAAGTTTCTGCAGTGCTGGGCATGCATATAGCCTTAGGATTTGTAGAGAGTTTAGCTTACCCAAATCAGCTGGTAGCTGGTATAGACTGTGGCAGTTGGTTATGCTCAGGTTCTTGAGGAAATGCATACCACAAATGCTTGAAGGCAACTGGAATAAATCATCACAATGATCGATTGTGAGTTCTACAAGTCGAGGAAAGGCTAATTGTTCAAGGCTGTTACTAATCTTGCATAGTACTATTGAAATTTTTCGTAAATTTTTCAGGGGGAGGGTGGATAATTGAGGGACTGAAACTTTTTCAAGCCAGAGACTTCTCAAGTTGGCCAAATTTGGGAAGAACGAAAAACCATGGAGAGTTGCATTTGATGTACTGTAATTCATTACTATCAATGCCCTCAGCTTTGGCATGTTATCAATGAATGGAGGTAACAAATACTCGTTGGAGGAGAAATTCAAAATGAGCACTTCAGCCTTAGGGAAGTGCATCTGGAACCAGTCCATCTCTTTCATTTCACCTGACCATAGTGATTGGTTATGTCAGTACAAAGAGTAAACATATTAAGTTAATAACCTCATAATAAAATGATCACATGTTTGAGACATGGTAATACTGATACCTGTATGAATTGATACAATGCGGGCGCAAAATGGCTGATCTGAATGCCTCTCCCATTCCCTTGGAAGTTCTGCCTCTCTTCTTGGCATTAGTAAACGACTGCGTTCATAAACACAACCTTGATTGCTCAAATGAAGAGCAAGGTCCCTCAAGACATCATGTTGTGTAACACAGATGTCATAGCAGCTGCTATATATCTCTCCATCTCTGCAAGATTAATATAATCAAAAGGGTTTAGAACACAAATTAAGCCGAAGCAAGAGAAATCAAGTCCTCAAAGCAGCATACAAACTTGTGTAATTGACATACCGTGCATCTTTCACCAGGGTGAGAAGGTTCTTGTTTGAAAGCTCGACGAGAATAGCAAACGCTTCTTCTTCATTGATACCATGGGTTTCAACCCACATGTTGGTGAGAACATCTAAAGGAATCTTCTTGTCTTCTGGAAACGCACCCAAATCCAAGAAGCAGTCCTTAACTTTTGGGGCTAACCAGTTAACACTAATTGCCATCCGCTGAAGTAGATTGTTCTCATGGGACTCACAAAAGGGTTCCCCTCTTGACAACTTGTTCCTTGCGTTTGCCCAAATCATTTCAGCTTGGTCCCTTAATGAAGCTCCAATCACTTTGAGAGCCAAAGGAAGCCGCTTACACTCATTAACAATCTAAAGTTGAAGAACATAATCAGATACCAATAAATTAGAAAGCCCATTTTGGTGGGAAGGGAGAGTATAATATTACCTGCTTGACCAAATTCTTATCGGCAGCAGGAGGAATCGAGTTTTGGCCAAAAGCAGAGTGGCAAAACAGAGAGAGGGCTTCATCTTCACTCAGCAACTCCACTTCATAAGAAGCATTAAGAACTGTTGGGTATTTGAAACGCGAAACTACAAGTATCTTGCAACCGGGTATTTTTATCAGCGATTCGAGCACTGAGAGTGACCACACATCATCCAGAACCACCAGAGTTTTGGATGGGTTTCCCCAGTCATATTGTAGGTTCCACTGAGGAATCACAGAATTGGGACTTGAAATTTGGTTCTCCATAATGAAACGCACCATCTTCGCCTTCAACTGCTCCACATTTGGAGACTGCGACACCGTCAGGAACAAAATTCTCTCACCAAAGTAGGCTGCAAATGGGGATTGAAAAAACAGAGTGATCAGTTTTCGATTCTATAGAAATTCTAAACAAACCCATTAAAGAAAATAATAAAAATTTACTTACTTCGAACTTGATCGTCCTTGCAAAGCTCTCTAGCAAGAGTGGTTTTCCCAGAGCCACCAATCCCAGAAATCCCAACAACCCTCAAATCGTCTCTCCCAAGAATCATCTCCTTCACCTTCTTCTTCCCCATCCCCAATCCCAAAACCACCGAACTGCTCTCCCACTTCATCTGCCCCTCCTCCTCCACCCTCCTCACAGCCTCTTCCACCCACCCACCACCACCAGTCCCAATCTTCAACTCCCCAAGCCGCTGCTCGAGCCGGCGGTTGGACGCTTCAATCCGGTCGAACCGCTCGGTGGACTCGAACCTCATGTGGTGCACGTCGGCCAAGATGTGGGCCTGCATAGGGCCCTGGACGAAGCGGGCCACGTTCTTCTCGAGCTTCTCCATCTTCTTGGCCAACTGGAGGTTCTTGTAGACGTTCCAGCGAGAGGAGGCGAGAACCTTCTGGGACAGCTCGAGGCCATGCTTGAGCACCTCGGAGAAGCGGTCGAGCTGGAACTGCCGAGCTGGAGGCAACTCCACTCCCGAGTACTTGATCTCTTGGATTGTGGGGAGGATCTCTTCGATGTAGGAAATGAGCTCGTCCGCGCTTGCTTTGCAGAGGACTGATTTTCTGGATATGGATAGGAGGGTCTTCAGGAGCTCCGTCGCGATCTCGCCGGCGAAGAAGTCCGTCACTGCCATTGCTGGAAGTGGAAGTGGAAGCGACTCTGCTCTGCTCTGGCGGGTGAGTTTGTTAGTTCGTTTGTCTTGTAGATAGCACTTTCAGGGAGGTTTCTCACTTCCTAAATAAGCTTTTTTCTTTTTCTTTTTCATTTTTTATTGACATGTCAGTGATGTCACATGTCATACATTTTCTTTTTATAGCGGGATCACGCGTTTTGTTTTATATAATTATTTAAGAACAGAGATTCACACTTTTTAAATAATGATTAAAACTGTGTTTTATATCATTTTTTTTTTGGTCAAATTTATATCATTTTTTTTTAATTTAAATTTGAAAAAATATTTAGAGAATGGCTAGAGATACTCTTAGTTGATTATGCATGTATGATTTTCAAAATACCTGAATATTTGTTGATTGATTATAACATTCTCCCATAACATATTTAATTTGTGGCCAGAAATATCACTAAATTAATAATTAGTTTATCGCACGTGCAGTTGTCAAAAGAGCTGTAAATTTGTTGATTGGCAGGCCATATATCGCTGGTTATGTGATGCATATGGTTTAAACTATGAACACTATCATAACATATTCAGTCCATCAGACCAACCTGGTGATGAAAGATATCTTATTTCATAAAGGATTTAGACCAAAATCGATTCTTAATAGAAAATAGCAATATATGACTCGAAATAAGATAATTTGACTGTCATGATTCATGATGCCGAAGAAATAAAGAGCTCTTGAGTTCTGTATGTCCCACGCTTGACAGAAGGTAGCAAAGCAGACCAATGATAATAGACTTTAGAGCAAGATTAACAAATTACAGGGAATTCAACTATCCAAGTGATTGACGGACCCAGCTTTTAATGGTAGAGAGAATGTTCTCTTGCACCCTATGATGGTGATTCTCGTTGACCAACCAAATGACCATCCTCTCCTTTGTCATCAACTTGAAACTTTTATTGTATAGTCTCGATCAGATTGCCAATTTATCACACAAAAGATGTTACTCTTTCAATCAAAATACCCAGCCTGTACATCTCTTTGTCCCTGAGAAAACTCAAGGCTGAGTTATGGTAAGCCTTAAATGCAAGTAACACACAACTATGGCCATTATCAAAATTATTCAAACTCCAGGCCATTACCAGATTCATTGGTCTGTTTACAGTCTAAAAGCAGGCCCGCTTAATTTCTGGAATGAATATTACCCAGCTATTCCAAAAAAAATTAAATCAGATTGACCAAAAGGTGATGGTCCTACATAGTCATGCAGATGCATTAGACATATATATTGCTCTAAAAGAAGGGACCAATTGTCAAAAAACAGATGAAACACCATTTCTTGCACCAAGTCAAAAAGCAACTCAAGTGATATGCATTGACTTGGAAGTCTTTGTTTGCAGTAGGCTCAATGCGTATATATTAGTGACAATTATGGATTAATCAGGATCCAATCAAGCAAGAGGACTAAAGTTAGTAGACGGAGTAAAATAAAATAAATCAGCACTACAGAAATAAATAATGGACCACTAACACCGAGAAATTAATCTAATCACCATGCTAGGCTTCATTGTTCTGAAAAACTGTCCATGTACAATCTCGGATGAAACAGTGATTCATGTATCAGAGTAATATGAATGAATGAATGAAAATGATGACAAAAGATGGAGCCTATAACTTCAAGATGATTAATTCAACCAATACAATTTATACAAAACCTTGATATCGGGCTCAACTCCTCTCTAGTATAGCTTTCAGTCAATGGTTCCTGTTGGACGCCTTGATTGTCAACACGTGGCTTTTTGGGACTTAATGGTTGAGATTCTTCCTAGGTTCCTATCAATAACTAAGGGAAACAGAAATAATAAACAGAGACCACTTCAAAAAGGTCCAGATGCTCACCAATCACCGTATATTCAAAAATAAACAGAGACCACTTCTTTGCCTTCGCCGCCCCACTCACCAATCACCATATATCCAAAACGAAAAACAAAGAAAACAACCTTTTTACTTTGAATAAGTAGTTGACAAAAATGTACCCTTCTTCACAGATATCTGAATATAGTAAATTTCCAATATTCGCTGTACTTTTTTTTTTTTTCTGGCCAGCAATATTCGCTGTACTTCAATTGCTCATATTCCATGCTTAATCTCGGTCCTGTTTTATGACTAATTTCCACTTTTTTTCTTTCCAGGATATGCAAGCACATAAGTTCCTGCAGTAAGGCTCCAATAGCACAATCTGCTCCTTTACGGCTTGCGTCTACTCATCGTACTCCCACTTGGAGACACGGGAACGATAACCTACTTGTTCTTCCATTTTCAAGTCAAGCAATTGAATTTGTCTTTTAATCCAGGAAGGATCATCTGGCCACAGCCACAGAGCTTCACCAGTATCCTTGTGCTTAAAATCTGGTTGTCTTGGATTCAGCTTTTGTTTCCTATTATCCCACCATTCATATGGATTGGCAAAAAACACTTGCCATAAGTGAAGGCGATCCTTATACTTTTCCAAACCAGCTCCATCTAAATGTAGTCACAAGGATAAAACATTTTTTCATTCAGGAAAAAAAAATTGTAATGAAAGCATATGAAAGTACAAGAAAACCAAAGCCAACCACATTAACATTGCAAGATAGCAACAACTCGTGTGAAAAACATTGTAACATAATGATGGCAGTACCTTCATTGGATTGTGGTTCGTCATCATTTTTGAAGCTTGATCCTTGTCCAGGTTGTGCTACATAATTCAACTCCTTCACTACTAACTAAAGGCAAAAATTCAATGATCATACATATGCATATGTGTGTGTGTGTGTGTGTGTGTGTGTAGGAAAACCACTTGCACTTATCAGTGTACATAAATTAAAGAAAAAAATCAATAATAAATTTCTCATGACCACTGTATTGTATGCAACTCAACCGATTGCCACTGATTGAAAATTTTATCACCTCCAGAAACATATATAACCTACAAATACTTCCTAATTTGATGCGTGAGGAAAAAATGACAAAACATCACCTCAATTTGAACCAGGAGGTGTGAAAATAATCACTTAGCTACTGTTCTGAGGATAACGTATCCTTGGTGGATCAGAGAGGAAAACATATCAATGCCAAACAAAGGGAAATACCAACTAAAGAATTAAATAAATAAGTCTAAGGTATTATGTGCATGAAACAGGAAATAAAAATCTCTATAAAAGGGTTGGAGGCAATGTTCTAAGAACACTAAACATGCTAACCTCGTAATACAGTATCAAATGCCCACTCGGATCAGCCTTTGTGTAAGAACCTAATTGACCTGAGACATAAATAAAATCATTCGGTTTCAAATGTTTGAAAGACAATTCTGCCATCTCGTCGCACATCTTCAGTAGTATCCTGTTCAGAAATTCTACATGAGCTTGCTAAGTTGAAAAACACACTATCATTAAGTTGAAGACAAACGCAAGCATCATAAAGGAACAAATAGAATTTGAATCTGCTATCGAATTCTTAAAATTCGAATCGATCCCCATAAGCCCTAAATATAAGTAATGGTCACAACACTCACAACTGTAACAAAAATGAAACCATTCATTAGAATCAAAAATTGAAGAGGCATTTGACTAGTTGTCAAAAAAGCAAGTAAATTACTACTCTTGCGCGAATGGGTCTCCCAGTATCACTGTCTGTTTGCCTTATATTAGACCAATTCATTCAAGACTAGTCTCATAAAACCCAAATTCATTTTCAAAAGGGAAAAAAAGAAGAAGCAGAATCATACGTTGTAAATTCCACTTCCACAACCAAACACAACCTTACTAAAAAAAAAAAAAAAAAACCATGATAAAAACAAATAAATGCATAAACTGACCGAAAAGTAGTGTCAGATTGAGAGGAGTTTCTGACGCTGAGCAAAGTACAAACGCCAAACGAACCACCATCCCTGCTGTTTACGACCCGAAGGGGGTGAATCACTGAACCAATAAAGCTAGCAGAGTTTCCCAAATTCAAATTCTGTTGCTGCCATCGAAACCATGTGAACGTCCTGGGACGCTGGAACTTGAGTTTGTGCTCATAAACTGCGCTGCCTTCTTGTGAGTCGTCGAAGAAGGAATTTGAAAACCTAGGGTTAGGGGCTGAAGACGAAGAGAAGGCGGCGAGGCTTTGTGAGAATAGTGCAGGGCTTCGTTTGCTGAACGAGGATAGAAGACGAAGCGCCTTCATATAATCATATGCGTTGGATGATCGCGATCATGAATTGAATTTGGACTTTGGAGGCGCGGTTTTCGCGGGGTTTTCAGAGTTCGGACATTTTTAGTTGCACAAATGTCGGCGGGGTTAATTTTGTTCCAAGGAAAAAAATGATTTTTCGGGCTGTACTGGGTTTTGGACTTTCGGCCTCGATTGTGTTTATTTGGGCCTTAAAATCTGCCAATGGGCCACAGTAAAATCGGGCATCGATCGATACGTATAGATGATTTCATTCATCGGGCTGAGGACGGATCCAGGGTCGATCATAAAGGCCATAAAAATATGACTCGTGAGTAATTTTTTGGCATGACAGTCACACACATCTTGTCATGTTATGTTACTAATCCATTTATGTTATAATATGTATGTATTTATTAATATTATATTTACAGGCTCGTGTGGTTCATGGAGTGAAGTTCTTGATAAATCAATTCTTTTGCATTTTCTACAAAGAGTGGAATGTAAGATTCTCCTTTTTATGTTTATGTTTGGTAATGTTAGAAAAATAACTATAAAAAAACATTTTATTTTCAACCCCCGTAACAAAATTGTTAGCGAAAAGACTATTGAGATGAACAACACTACAAGTTACAAATGAAACAAATTTGTTCGACAGTACTCTACCGAACGAATCAAAAAATTTAGTTTTTAATATTTTGGTTCGACAGATGACTGTTGAACAATACATATTGGTTCGACAACCATTTGTCGAACAGTTGATAATTGTTTGATGGGCAACTGCCGAACAATGAACAATGGTTCAGTGGTTACCTACCGAACCACCTGTGTTGATTTTTTTTTTTTTTTAAGCTTTTGAAAAATCTTATATTTGCTAAAACAATTTTCACTTTCTTGTTTGAAAATATAGGTATGAATAGAAGAAGAGGAAGACGTTGTGCATCTTCGTCTAGAGGGGCAGTCCCCGATGTTGCCGATGATGTCGATGTTGGATATGTGCACAGAACACAATTTACAGCTTCTGGGCGAAAAAGGCTAATAGAAGCACGAACTAGTCGTGAGGCAGTTCCTGAAGAATCTGAGGTTCAGGTTGAGGATTATAATGGGGATAATCTCAACGAGCTTGCTGAGTCTTTCCCTGAAGGTCCCATTGACACGTCCATGTTAAGAAGTTATGGAACTCACGTAGCTGCTGCCATTTGGAATAACGAGGTATGATCTTTAACAGTTGGTATTATATGCTTGTGTAACTTGCAATAATAATGAGTGAATTTTTTTTTTTATGTTTGAATTAGGAACGAGATCCTTTTAAGGTGTATGTTCAAAACCACCAAGCTTCGTGAGTGGAAGTTGTGGGCCAGAACAGATAATGACCGGTTGAAAGGATATGTCATTAATTATGGGTTGACATCACTGGTTCAGTGTTCTTACCGTCAGGGACGGACGCACATACAAGGTTGGGGGATCGGGCGACCCCTCGAACGGCGGAGCAAGAAGGTTGCGACATCTGGACGACGACACGGGCGACCCCCCAAAGAGAAGAACGACGACCCCCCAGGCTGAACGACGACCCCCCAAAGAAAAACTTGTTTACAGATCTCATGGCAATAGCTTCATTTTCTGCTATGAAAAATGGTATATTTGTTTCATCAGCTGCGGGAATAAAGGTCGTCCAACCCCTCAAACATTGTTAAATGGGTACCCATGGGTCTTAACTGTTGGCTATGGTACTATTGATCGTATATTAATTTGCTGGAGTTTTGACTTTAGGCAATAGAGAAACTATAACAGGATGGTCTATGTTCATTGGTGATTCACCCAGCCCCTATTATCGGAGTCGGTCACCTGCCCCGGTCCCTAAAAAATTTTGCCGCCGCTTTGCGGCGCCAGGCTCTACCTAACCATAACCCCCCAGGTTGAAGATCCTGGATCCGTCCCTGCTTACCATACCATTGATAAAGTGTTAGTGTCCGCTTTTGTTGAGAGGTGACATCCTAATACCAATATATTCCACTTACCTTTTGGTGAGATGACCATCACACTAGATGACGTAGCCAACATTTTAAGCATTCTAGTTGGTGGTGCATAAGTGGCTACACTTGTTAAGGATAATATTGATTCTAAATATTTACTAACTGTATTTTTAGGAGTTAGTGAGGATCAGACATCAGAGTAGTTGATGAACTTTGGTGGTGAGTACGTACGATTAGAGTGGTTACGTACGTGCTTTAGTAATGTCACTGATAGCAACTCTGAACATGAAATCCAATGTGCACACCGTTAATTTTTTTTTGCGAATCATACTGCGAATTTACCATAAATAGACTCTTGAAGTAAATCCTGAATGCCAACCGACAAATATTTGACCAGTAATATTTGGAAAGACGAGAAGTAAGCTTACAGTAACATTGTTGCCTGGGTGGGTGTGGACTTTGTGTTCCAAATCTCCATGGTAAACTCGCTCTCATAGTTAACACGGCATCGACAGGACTGACGGCTGTTGATGTCTGTGAATAATTTTGAGTTGCTGGGGTGGTGTTGTTTTTCACGAACCCATTACCCACTGGTCGTTTTGACCCAAAAAAAGAAAAAGAAAACCCATTGGTCGGTTGACTAAGTCCCCTCCCAAGCCACGTAGGCCTTGCAGTACGGACACGGCGTATCCTAGATTTTGTCAACTTCAATGTCTTTCTTCCTTGAAGCATTTAAAAGACTAAACAATAATAGTAATTTAATTAACACAAAAAGAAGAACCACCAGAAGGTCGTCACATGCATTGACATTGTAACACACACCTTTGTGTGTTGGCTTATTCCTGCGTCCTGTTCTTGATTCTGACTGGCTGATTCCGACCTTCCCAACAACGACGACGATGAAGAGCTCAAAGTCTCAAAAGCTTGGGATCGAGTCTGGCTCTCTAATTTCAATTCTCAGGTCTAACTCTCAAACTATTGACCATAAGATTCAAAGTGTTTGAATTTATTGATTAAACCAAAGTAAACGAAGCAAGAAGGAAATTCAGAAAGCTAAGCAAGAAGCAACGAAGCTGTTTCCCAATTCCCAAATTCCATGGGCTATGGCACACCACAATCGCATAGACCTCATGACACTTTCAAACGACGGCTTTAACAATAACAACACCACCGTCTTCCACCTACCTTGCTTTCCCAATCACCCAATGCCTTCTCCTTGTTCGTCTTCTTCCTCTTCCTCTTCTCCTCACAAGCCCTCTACCTCTGCTTGTTCTTCTTTTGCTGGAACCGTTTCAGTTACTGGCAGTGATGCTAATAAGAATAGCGAACAGAGCCCGAGGCGGCTCATGCGCCAGAGGAAGCTCCGCCACCTCAGCAACCAGGACCTTGGTTTCGGCTTCCCCGAGAAATCTCGTTCATCGCCCACTTCGCCTGAATATTCGACCCGAAAGTCACGGTCGCCGCCCCATGCTGCTGGGTCCAACCACAGGTCCGCGTCCTCTTCCGCTCCGCCACAAGGCAGCCCACAACCCTTGCCGCTTCCAGAATCATCTATGATCCGGAGACCCGACTCCGTTTCTAAAGATGGGTTTGGGAGGTAACCCTTTTTTTTTTGTGAATTTTAGAATTCATTTCTAGTTTTCTTGTGCCTTGTTAAAATGTTGCGGTCTATGTGTTTGTTAAAATGTTGAGCTGGGGTTGTCGTTTTTGCTGTCTGAACCTTCAGGAGGAGCACAGATCAAGTAGCTACAGGTTCAGCATCAGTGAGAGTTTCGAGAAATCATCATGGGGCGTCCTCCCAAGAAGTAAATGCTGGGCGTTTTAATCGCACCTTGGGGCTCAATGTTTTTTCTAGGAGCACTGCAGCAAATGGTATCTCAAGTCATCTTCTTAGCTCACGTAGATCAAACGTTGTCGATGTTTTCCCTTCGCATGTTTCGGCCAATTTTTCAAACAATGCTCATAGGAGAATGTCACAAGATAATAATTTTGAATATGTGAATTGCAACTTGAGCAGGAGTGCTCCAACAAGTGTTTTTTCGAGTCCTGCAGTTAGTCCCCGGAGATCATACACCGGGGATCATTTTCCTTCTTTTATGACCCCTCAAGAATATCAGGATGCCTGTCCTCTGAAATTATCACCAAACAAACCTGCACATAGTCCTTGTCATTCTCCTCTTCACAGCCCCAATGCCCGAAGTCCACGCTTCAACCAGAAGGGTTCAAATGGATTTGCATCTTCCGAGTGGCCTGAAAGTAATGGTCATGTCAATGCCCACCCATTGCCTCTGCCTCCTGGAGCAGGGACATCATCACAGTCATCTATGACAGCCATATCATCAATGAAAGGTCAATGGCAGAAGGGAAAACTTATTGGACGGGGAACCTTTGGTAGTGTTTATCTTGCAACTAACCGGTATGCTAGTCTCTACAAGCTCTGGCTAGATTTTCTTGACTTGGTCCTGCAATGACCATGACTTTGGTTTTTTTTTTCTTTTCAATTTAGCTTTGTTAACTTTTTCTAATTATATGACAGAGAGACTGGGGCCTTGTGTGCAATGAAGGAAGTTGATCTCATTCCTGATGATTGTAAATCTGCTGAATGTATAAAGCAATTGGAGCAGGTCCTTTTTCTGGAGTCCTTTAATTCACAAGGCATTTGCAGTTATATATTGTAATCTAGCTTTAGGTTTACCTGACTAACAAAATTTCTTGTTGCAGGAAATTAAAGTCCTCCGTACACTAAAGCATCCAAATATTGTGCAGTATTATGGTAGTGAAATAGTGAGTATCTCGTTTATATGTTTAAATCTGCTAAAGACTAATATTTGCAAGTTTGACTAAATTTGGAGATATTCTTTATGCCATGTGCAGATTGATGATCACTTCTACATATATTTGGAGTATATTTATCCTGGATCAATCAATAAATATGTCCAAGACCATATTGGAGCTATGACAGAATCTGTAGTTCGCAATTTTACCCGCCATATCCTCTCTGGGTTGGCTTTTTTGCATAGCACCAAGACAATTCACAGGTGACAATAATGCTTTGCGTAGCAGAGTTATATTGTAATATCACTTATCTGTTAAAAAGGGCTTGTTACTCATAAAATGCTATGTCTTAATGAACGTTGAGACAACCAGAACTTTTGGAAAAATGCTTTTCTTGAAAGAACATGTTTAGGTAAACTGTAGAGATTCTTAATATCTTCCTGGTTGTCCATTTAAAATGGGAGAAAAAAAAAAGTACGCAAAATCATTTGCATTTGTTGGTCTTAAACTTTATTTGCTTTATTGAGTGAAGTTTTTGTGATCATGCTAGGGATATAAAGGGTGCAAATTTGCTTGTTGATGCGTCAGGCGTTGTTAAACTTGCCGATTTTGGGATGGCGAAACATGTGAGTAATTAATTGCCATAAACACCTTACAATTTGTTTATTAATATAAAATGCATATATGTTTCCCTTGAACTAGTGTAGTCTATAAGTGTTGCTTCTTTTTTGTTAACTTTTTGTGACTGACATAATTTCTTGATATATTGATGTTAAGTAACTTGTGTTCTGTTCCTATATGAACACTCCCTCCAGTATTTTTCTGGGTTTTTATATGAATTGTTTTTTTGCATGCAGCTTAGTGGACAATCATACAATCTTTCTTTGAAGGGAAGTCCATACTGGATGGCTCCTGAGGTAATCACATCACCATTATCCACTAAATTTGTAGATGGCCTGTACATGCTGTACATAGAGTATAGATGGCTTTTTTTGTATTGTGCAGGTCATAAAAGCTGTGATACAGAAAGATGCTGATCCTGATCTTGCTTTGGCTGTTGATATATGGAGCTTGGGGTGTACCATCATTGAGATGTTCAATGGAAAACCTCCTTGGAGTGACTTTACAGGAGTAAGTTAGTGATCAAACTTGTTATGCTTATTCATCATAGTTTCTGATCTTGCTTTAACATCTTCTCTTGGCTTCTATTTTTCAGCCTCAAGCTATGTTCAAGGTTCTGAACAAAACCCCGCCTATACCTGAGACGTTATCTGCAGAAGGAAAAGACTTCCTCAATTGTTGCTTCCGTAGGAATCCTGCAGATAGACCATCAGCTAGTACACTACTTGATCATCCTTTTGTACGAAATTCACAAGATCAATATGTTTCATCATACACGCAGACTTTTTCTATGATAAACATAATGGTAAGTTTTCACATTCATGGAAAGCATGGAATTCATAAAATCAATCATATGACTAGTAAATTGACGTCTTGGCATGTTGTGTGTGTGTGCACTTGTAGGATAAATTGCATAGTCCAAGGGACCATATTAAGCAAAAAGTTAGTCGAATGTTGGTCTCTCCACGCACTTCTAACTGAGAGGTGGTTTTGCATCACTCTTCATGCCATGTTGTGGAGGATCATCCCTGTCCATGGTTAAAGCCTGCATCTTGGTGTTCTGAACAACCATCCTTCTGCTAAGGAATCATGGATGGGAAGTCCCAAACCTCTGAAATCAGAAATATGTTTTCGGATGAAATGGAATAATCTTTCTCTCACTTATTTTTAGGAAGATGCTAGCTTTTCTTCGGAAATGCTTGAATTTACATGGGTTTACAAGTGAAATCAACTCAGTGGAATTTGGAAGCTGGTTGTCACATTCATCAAGTTCTTGTAGGACTTTCAACAAGCACGAGGGAGGGGTTCATACTTGGGGAGATGATTTCACGTGGAGCTCGGATTAGTTGGAAAAGTATAGATAATGTGTACATATTCACATAGAGCAGATGATGGGCGTAGTCATATTAATTTGTAAATATTAATTTTGTATTGACTCTCTCAAAATAAATTTTAAACTTATTTCCGTCTCATTATATAATTACAATGAACAATTATTTTATTGAATCGATTTTGTAATATTTACCTTTGTCTTTGTTTTTACCTAGCTTTTAATTTTATATATTACCAAATCAACTTTAAATTATAATGAAAAAACTTTGAATTTGTAATACACCATTCGGATCGAAAGTCAAGACAACATAAGTACAAAACAACCATTGAATCCACTAGGTCTATATTATCTTCAAAACTAGTTCATTGCAACGGTAATGCAACATTAATGTAACAAATTTTTTGCTCTAAAGTATAATTAATTAATTACTATTCTCTTTAAAATTACAAGGTTTATCCACATTAGAGAATTTTATACAAACTCAATAAAAGTAATTAAACCAAGATTATACAGGCTAAAAAAAAGTACTATATTGAGATAATTAGGCTCGAGTCATTTAAAAAAACAATTTTTAGATGAAGACCGGAAATGTTTTAAAATTTATAAGAAAATCATTTTAATTCATAATAAAGTCCTTTAATTTATAATAATTTGTTTTAATTCAAAATAAAGTCTTTTTAATTTATAAGAAAATATTTTTAATTTATAATAAAGTCATCCCCTGATTTGAAGGGTATTTCTCCTTTTAGGGTATAAATTGAGGTTTGTAAAGGGTGCATGTTATGTTTTAATCTTGAGATTTTGGGCGGAACCCAAAATTTCGAAGTTAAAACCTAACATAAAGTTGTCAAAGAAAAAAAAAAAACTTAGATTAAAAATTCTAAGAAATACTTATAAAATTAACTGAACTTTAAGTTCTCCTATTATATTTCTTGACTTTTCTTTATATATATATATATTTCCCGTTTAATGTATTTTTATTGTGGGATATAATTATATAAATCATATATTCATATAATGTATTGGGCGCTTCCTTTTTTTTTTTTTTTTTTTTATTCGGTTGCGCGCTTCTCTTTTAAATTTGTTTGGACTCCTGAATCTATTTCTTTATTTATTTTTTTAAAAAATTAATATATTGGTATAACATCACTGCGCAGCGGAAATGCTACTGCTACTGCTAGAGCAACACCAATGCAGCACTTGTCAAGTTTAAACAACCGATCAAATCAGAAGTTCCTCTAATTTTTCGATGGGGAAGCCTCTTTGCTACGGTACTCGATTCGCTTTTCTTTTTCTTTTACATGTTTCTAATTTTTATTAATTTTCTGAAAGTATTTATCCCCGCCATTGTTTTCATGCTTTCATGGAATTCATATCATACTTTAATCTTCAGATGCAGGAAATACAGAGGCTTCTCAAGGTTTAATCAATAGGATCTACGGCGTCTTCTCCGATGGCATACATTTTGCAACACCAATTTCCTCCTCCAGAACCAATGAACTTGACTTGGTAATCCCTTCTTTTGGTATATTAAACTTTTCGGTAAATGGGTTTGGATTAAGGAACCTAAATTTTTTTTCTTTTATTTGTTTCCGTTCCAAGGTTCGCGGTGTGTTACAAATGTTGCAAGGATTTCCTAGTTCACTATTTTGTTGGGACCAAAATGGAAAGCATTTTCAAGCCAAAAGTGGGATTTATGTGAGTCACCTGTCTCATACAAGTCTTCACGCCATTGTCAATCAATTTATGTACGCTGCAACATGCTTACAACTGGTGCAAATTGTGGTCAATAAAATTGAGAAACCCGTAAGGCTACCTCCGCCTACATTGAGGGCTTTCGCATGTTCGGTTTCTGCATGGCTTAAGGTGTGTTTTGGATTCAATTTGTTGGATGAAATTTGCTATTTTCTAAATGTCATCTTTTTAGTACTCGTTGTTATGTCTAAGTTGTATTTGTGTTTGGGCAGAGGTTGCGCGATATTGCTTTAAAGGAGGAAATGAAGATAAGTAAAGATGGCATTGGAACAACTCCTACGTTATTGGGACTGGCCAGTTCCTTATCTAGGTTTGTACACTGTTAGCTTGAAAACCTTATCTCAATTAGGTAGGTCAGTGGTTGTCACAGTTTGCCCCATGCTGTTGGGGACTATTACCACTCAAAAGCTTATCAAAATTAGCAACATTTTTTTATTGATTTCTGAGGGTGCTGCCACAGCCCTACATTAAGTGCTTAATTCACGTTTTGGTGTTGATATCTTCTTGCAATGGATATCGCTGATGACAATTTATTGATACTAGTCTTTGCTCAGGTGCTGAGTATCTATTGCAAATAGTGCATGGTGCCATCCCCCAAGTGTATTTTGAGTCTAATTCTTCTCTTCCTGCTGCTGACTTGGCTGTTCATGTCCTTGGCCATCTTTACAAGAAGCTGGATGAAATGTGTCTTGTGCGAGGTGGTGAGGTTGTGACTACATTTTTGGTTCAATCTTATGGTTTCTTGTTTATTATTCGTGGTTCACCTCGCTTATGCAATTCAAATTTGGATGTTATTCTAATTCAGGAGGAAAATTACCAGATGTTACTTCATTTATTTATTGGAAGTATATTGCCATATATTGAGGGCCTTGATTCTTGGCTTTTTGAAGGAACACTTGATGATCCATATGAGGAGGTAATTGTGATTGGAACTTTGGTTTTGTCATGTCCCAACAATTTGCAGCAGTTTATTTAGTATTAGCTTCTGTTCAAGGGTATTGGAAGGTCTTGGATATAAATTCTTTCTTTATTTTTTTTTTTTTGCATCCTTCAAGTGCATGCAGACCATGCAGTGGATCCAATCCATGATGTGTTGGTTAGAATTTTGCATGCCATATGATTCTGATATCTATTGTGATTATAGTTTACCTTACAAGTTATATAGGCAACATATATGAATCTATTTTCTATTGGATGTGGTTTGTTCTCCATATATTATCCTCAGTGAGCACTTTTCTGGTCGTTCCTGTCTTTGCAGATGTTCTTTTACGCTAACAGAACAATATCAGTTGATGAGGCTGACTTCTGGGAGAAGAGCTACCTATTGAGGCAAGTACAGAGTCAAATGTTAGATGCTGAGGCCTCTGCCCCATCTAATGCAAGTGACCACGTACCTGTAACGAATGACAAAAAGGGAATGGGTCAAAGGGAATCCATCTCAATGTCTAGTTTTACAAAAGGAAAGGAATGGAGCAATAAAGACCTTCAATCATGTCCATTGTTTATTAAGGACATAGCTAAGTCAATTGTTTCTGCTGGAAAATCATTGCAGCTGATCCGGCATATTCCTATGACATCCTCAGTTGTATCTAGAAAAGGAAATGACTGTGAGATTGATGGCTTTGGTAGTTTGAATAAAGGTCTTTACCGTGGACAAAGCATTGCAGGTTTAACTTTGTCGGAAGTTTTCTGTGTCTCATTAGCAGGTCTCATAGGCCATGGTGACCATATCTTTCAATATGTTTCCAGTAAACAAAAAGTGGAAAGTGATGATGGCTTGATTTTGCCAGTAAATTGCTCAGAGAAAATTTGGTCTAAATTCTTGGTTGATACGCTGTTGGAGAAAAGATTGACTGAAACGAAGTATGCACATGAGGATGGAAAAGCATTTCCTGATTCAAAAGAAGAGAATATGCTTGCAGGTGTGGTAAATGAATTTCCCCTTTCAAGATCCTTCTGTCAGGAAAATCCAGTTATAACAGTCTGCCAAAAGATCCTTTCTAAGAATGGGGATGCATGGAAATCATTGAACTTATCTAGAAATTTATGTCTGCCCCCTTTAAATGATGAAGTTTTACGGAAGGCTGTATTCTGTGGGGAGAGTGGATCTATTTCTGCAGTCGAAGGGACAAATTATACTTTTGGTTTCCGGTTTGGTGAATCTGAATATCTTCGTTCACAAGATGACTCAAATATGTTACAAACGTTGTTTCCTTTTCCTACACTTCTTCCATCTTTTCAGGTATTGTTGATTGAGGGTCTATGAACATATGTCTAAATGTAGATTTTGTAGCATTCATTAGGTGTATTCTTATTGTAATTCCTTGGCAACAGGATGAGCTCCGTATGTCAGAGCTTTTACCTTTCCAGAAAAATAGCACCCTTCCATCAAGAGTTCTTACATGGATTCAATATTTTGAACCAAAAAGTACTCCACTTCCGGTGGTTATTGTGCAGGAATGTCTTACTGTCTACATACAGAAGCAGGTGAATAGCTCAAACCCATGTACAGAACTTAAGTTTCTTGTTTTGGTTTGCATGATGTCATAATTTAAAAAATTATTTCGATCATAGGTGGATTGTATTGGAAGGCATATATTGTCAAAATTGATGAATGATTGGAAATTGATGGATGAACTTTCAGTGTTGCGCGCCATTTACTTGTTAGGGTCAGGTATCATCTCGTATGTTGAACTTCTCATTTTCCATAAATAGGAATCTCAGATTACTTTTAACATGTTTTCTGGTGCCTTGCTATCTTTAGGTGATCTGCTACAGCACTTCTTGACTGTAATTTTCAATAAGCTGGATAAAGGAGAAACATGGGACGATGATTTTGAGTTAAACACGATATTGCAGGTTTGGTTACTTTATTCACTGTAGCATCGTGCATACTGTTTGGGGGTAGGTTCCTGAATTCTTTCTCCAGTTCATTATGGGGCCATATCTTACTTTGGCTTCATATGAAAGATTGAAATTCTTAAGGGTCTTACCTAATATAAAGGATTAAAATTCTGGTTGTTTCATTTGTTCCTATTTTCTGTGTTTATTATTAACTTGTGTGTTTATATCAGTGGGAATTGGTTCAGAGATTCGAAGGGCAGTTTTATGGGAAATTAGAAAATATTTGCATTAATATGAGCTGGTCTGACTTGTGTAACTGACAGGCCTTCCTTTTTTGAATGTTGAATTGTTTCCCACAATTAGTCCACACCTTTATAAGTTAAAACTGAGAAAATAACTTGAAAATAAAAAATGGATCAATAATTGTGTGGTGCAGGGGCTTATTGTTAGACACTGCAAGAACTGTTTTGACTATGCTACAGTTGGGATACCTTCCTTTTCTTCCTATTTATATCATAGTAATGTCTATTCCTTTTCACTACAGGAGTCTATAAGAAACTCTGCTGATGGTGTGCTACTAAGTGTTCCCGATTCATTGATTGTATCCCTCACCAAAAGTCATGATTTGAATGGCAATGAGCAACCTAATATGGATGCCCTTCCCTCGACTCCTCATGAAAGTCATGCTCACAGCTTTGGAATGGATGGACTAGATCTGCTGAAATTTACGTATAAGGTCTATTCATGTTTATGAAAACTTCTTTCATCATATGGTGCATGGCAACCACTCTAAATGTGTTTAGGTATTGATTGTCAGGTTTCTTGGCCACTTGAACTTATTGCAAATGCGGAGGCGATCAAGAAATATAACCAGGTAATTTTTATACTTTTGGTTCTAATCTATCTCTCTCTCCTCTCTCTCTCTCTCTCTCTCTCTCACACACACACACACACACACACACTCACTCACACTGTACACAAAAATCAATTGCGACATTTGGGGGAGGGGTGAACTGTTTTGAACTTGGGATCTCCTCTTTGGAGGTCTTTGGAGGGACGTGTGGCTACTGGCTATGAACTGGGTCATGCCCTGACCACTAAACTTGTTGTCTAATTGTTCTAAATTTGATTTAGGTGATGGGATTCTTGTTGAAGGTCAAGCGAGCAAAATTTGTGCTTGACAAAGCTCGAAGATGGATGTGGAAGGTTAGTTTCTATGCTTTTTTAATATTTTTTCTGTTTTTTGACTTTTCCCAATATTATTCTAGCATATTAGTACGCTTATTTTGTTCTTCCTCACCCATTGACAATATGTGATTTTAAGGACCAATTATGATAGTGATAATCTCCTTGGCCTAATGACAAAGGCTGTATGTGTGCGCGCACATTTATAATATAATGACTTTGATGTTACTTGTTTCTCCATGCAGGGTAGAGGCACAGCAACAAACAACCACAAGCGTCACTGGTTAGTGGAACAGAAACTTCTCCATTTTGTGGATGCTTTTCATCAATATGTGATGGACAGAGTAAGTTGTTTTATATTACCATTCTCTTTCAATATTGTCTGTTGTGGCCCAGAGGGATGTTGGACATTACACCTATGAAAGTATACCTGGGACTGGGGGTACATGTGCTGGTATATATTTGCTCTCTGTAAAGAGTATGGAATTGTTAGATCACTAACTAGTACTTGGTAAGCAGGTGTATCACAATGCATGGCGTGAACTTTGTGAAGGTATGGCAACTGCTCGATCCCTGGATGAAGTCATAGAAGTACATGAATCGTACTTGTTGTCAATTCAGCGGCAGTGCTTTGTAGTTCCGGATAAGCTGGTGGGTAGTTGTGTTTTTTGAGAGTTTATGAACTATGGAATAAAATCTCTTATGCGGAGAGGAAAGCTGAATTGTGTCTTAAACTTTCCTTTTGCATTAGTGGGCTCTCATTGCAAGCAGGATAAACAGCATCTTGGGATTAGCATTGGACTTCTATTCTATACAGCTGACACTTAGTGGTGGAGCAGTTTCTGCAATTAAGGCCAAATGCGAAATGGAAGTCAACCGTATTGAGAAACAGTTTGATGATTGCATTGCTTTCCTGCTCAGAGTAATCTTCTCTCTTTGTGTTGGTTCTGTGTAAGATTTGACACTTAAAGTTTGCATCTAAAGTGTGGTTTTCTGTATGCTGATTATGCAGGTGCTCTCTTTCAAGCTCAACGTAGGGCACTTTCCTCATTTAGCAGATTTGGTTACTAGGATCAACTACAATTACTTTTACATGTCAGATAGTGGAAACCTGAGGACTCTCCCAAGCTCCGAAAATGTTACTTTGAGACTGGGAAAGGCTTTTCTAGGTAGAACAGGCTGACTACAGTTCGGGAATTTTTTCCCCCTTTATTGTACAGTGTCTGAAAAGCTCCATATGAAAATGATTTCAGTGTGCATAGGTCCTGATGCTACACAAAGTACTCTATCAAGCATCATACACTTGTATCTTATTCCAATATTTTCTGGTCTCATTTGATTGAATGTCCATTAAACTTAAAGGCAACATCTTTTTTTGCCCAGAAATGCAAATGGCAACATTTAACATTAAATCATTCAATTCAAGCAATTAGGCTGTGATGTTCATTAAAAAAAAAAAAAAAAAAAAAGTCCCACAAAAATAAATGAATGTGCAGATAAAAAAATAAAAAAAGTAAATGAATGAAAGTGAAGGAATTTTTGGATTATTTTAATAATATCTATTTTTGTACTGTGTAAATAAAACGACAAGTCGTCTTATTCAGTCTGGCAGAAGAAAAAAGAAATTGACGAGTCGTTGAGGGCTTTATAAACCCCCTTCGTTCCCGCTCTCGCGCGCCATTCCCGCTCTCTGTGTCTGTCTCTATCTTTCTTCAGCTTTTTACTGTTCTCTTGCTTCTCGTCAATGGAAAATGTGAGAGTCTTCACAATCGCAGAGTTAGTCCAACGCCGTCGTTTCCTCACCGCCACATCCTCTTTCTGCATCCCTTCCATCTCTCCACGATCAAACCAAACATCAAAACCCTCCACGCGCTCCACACGCTCCACTCCCGCTCACTCAAACCCTAACCCTTATCCTAGCCCTAAGTTTCTCACCCCTCTTGACCACCAGGCCGTTATCATCGGAACACTAACACTCCCCGCAGTCAACGATACCTCCGCTGAAAGCTCTTCAAACCCCACTGCTCGATGCTCCTACAACACTTGCTTCCAATTCTCGGACGGTTCGGCTTCGATCTGCTGCGACATTCTTGATTTCGACGTTCGAGTTATCGGGAAGAAAATCAATGTTCTTGCCTGGAATTTCATTCCCTTGAAACGTAACAGTGGGTTCTTGGAGATTATCAGATGGAGTTTCCAAGATTCGAATTGCGGACTTGGTCCATGTAATTCCAACTATTCTATTCCGCTAGCACCAAGCTCTTCGAGTGGGCATGAGGACACTTCCAGGGCTCTTCATTGTATGTTTGGCGCATTGGAGGCGGTTAGTCCTGTGTCCATTGTTCCCTGTACAACCGGTGATGGCAATGTGAAAACCAATAAGGCTTTGGATTCAAGCCCTTCGACCAATCTCCGGGGCTTTTTAGTCCAATTTATGGTTTGTGAGTGTAAATTGTGTAGTTCAAAGGAGTCAGTTATGGTTTTGAAGGATTCAATTCAAGAAAGATGTACTCACTCTCTTACCAAACGAATGTTTGTATATTGTTGCGGTTCTGCTTCATCTTGGCATCCTGTGTTTACAAAACTCGTCGGGAATATTGTTTCTATATCAGGCTTGAAGAAGAAATTGGTTTTTATAGGAAAGAAAGAGTCTAAAATAATGTGTGTAACTACTGGGAATTCTGCATTGCATCTGTTTAGTTTGTCCAAGAAATGGTCGCTGAAAGGTATAGCTGTTACAAAGGGAGAGGGTGAATGTGGCACATATAGAGGGATAGTCAAAGGTGTATATATGCAAGGGATGCTTATTGAATTGGACAATGAAGTGTGGCTTTTGTTAACTGATCAACTACTTACTCCACCCCATAGTCTTAGGGCAGGCGCTCTTGTAAGTCTT
This sequence comes from Dryas octopetala, assembly GCF_963921425.1. Classification (NCBI taxonomy): domain Eukaryota; kingdom Viridiplantae; phylum Streptophyta; class Magnoliopsida; order Rosales; family Rosaceae; genus Dryas; species Dryas octopetala. The sequence continues at coordinate 2,116,907 of NC_141372.1, forward strand.
TTAACTTTTGTTAACTTTGTGGCCTTATAATATTTTGACATATACTATTTGTCAATTCGATCATTTTAACTCTTCGCTTCTTTTTAGGTTTCTGTGAGAAATCTCCATTTTGTGAATCCCAGATTTTCTTGGACAAAAATGCTTATACTTGGTGCTTGCTTTAGGACTAGTGTTATTGTGGAATCCTTCTCTCCTTTGGAAACAGGGTAAAGCCATGTATTTTGAATTGATCTTCAGAAAATTGTGAATCACGGCCATTTTTGGATGAGCCGAGGAAAGTAATCCAGACTATTGACTTATCAAAAAGGAAATCTGGGTTCTTCCTACTGAAATTCTATTTTTAATATGCATTGAAGCCATTTAATTTCTTTGGGATGCCCAGATATCCATGTTCATAGAAAGTAACCTAATTGTATGCTGCAGGTGCCAAGTAATTTCACAATCACAGAGTTCGTTGGGGAAGTTCGTTGACTCCTTAGCATTTTCTGCCAGATTATGGTATTGGGTTTTGTTGATACCTCTATTGTGTATTTGGATGGGAAATTCTGTGGTTTTTTTTTTAAATGTTTAGAATATATGAATTTCCTGGTTAGTTTCTTAGCTGGATTGTTGGGTTTCAGGGTATTGCTTCTTGCCTCATGTTTCCGGAAAAAGTTTGCTGGTATCTTATCTGAGAAGGATATATTGGGATCAAAACATGTAACTTACTTTTGACTTGTAACTTTCTGTTTCAATGCACAAAGTTATGTTATTATCTAATAAGGTGATTTGGACGGTTGCAAGGTGCTACCAGAAGGAAGGATTGGTTCAGATGTATGCTAGTTCACATTTTCCTTCATCGATGCATCGAACTCGGGTAAATTTGGTTTTGCTTTTGGATAAGCAAACTTATTGTACTTTGCTTTCACAATATTTATCTAGTTTGTTTTGGCAGCATGGAGTATTCATGGAGCTGTGCAAGCATGATTCATGTGGCTGTGGTTATGAGCCATACATGGGTAACCTAAATTTGGTATGTCCAGGACCAGAATCCTTTATGTGATCTACTTTTGCCTTGACTTGCTTCTGTTTTATGTTGGGCACATTTGATCTGTATATAATTGTCACTTTCTTATGGTTGTTTGGAGTTGAGTGAGTACTGAAAAGTAACTTTCATTTTCTTTTCTTAATTTCAGGTGGTTCCCTTATCTGTTTTCATATGCCACTGTGAGGCCACATGGATGAGAGCACTGCAGTTGGAAAGTAAATGTGGAAAATTGCATGATGACAAGCAACAAAGCCTTCAATTTTGTGAAGGGAGATCTTATGTTCAGTCAGTTAGAAAGATTTTTTCAAGTGAAGATATAGGCCTAGCTTTGATTGGAAGTTTGAAGGTTAGTGGTTGAATTTCTATTTTCTTAATATCTTTAGTAATGTTTTTGTATGAAATTCTTTATGCCAGTTGTCTAAATTATGATTTTGAGTTACATGATAATATCTTGTTACAAGATGCTAGGAAGTACCGAAAAGTTTACATTGGTGGTTGTGACAGAATATTATTTACAATAAATCCTTTGGTTTGTCAAATCATATAATGCTTGTGTAATTCAACAACTCAATTGGGGAGTGGACTTTCTTTTTTTCCTTGGAATTTTTGAATTTTACTTGATTTATCCACCATTGTATTGTTTATACAGACATCTCCATCTTCTGGAAGACTGCAGTTGGTTGATGCAACTGGGAGCATTGATGTTCTTGTCCCAGACCTTCCATCAACTTGGGATTCCAATAGAATATACGAGGTCATGTTCGAAAATAATGTCACTTACTCGTTCTCCATTTTATGTAAACGTCCTTTATGTGTTTGGACTCACTTAGTTCATTTTGGATTTCCAGGTAGTAAACTACAGTCTTGTTATTGAAGGCATGCCTCGGTTTGTGGATTGTGTAGGATTGCTTGACAATGATCTATTCTCGTGCAGAACTATCTTTCATTTCATACCATTGGCAAGAAAGATGAACTTAACTGTTTATGTTTACTTTCACCTGAGAAATGCAATGTGCAGAAATCTTCCCTTTTATCCTTGTACTGGACTGGGAGAAGATTTGAAGAGACTTGAAACTGGAACATTTCACCTGCTTTTGGTTACCCACAAATTTCCTGTGCTACAGAAGGTATAGTCCAACTTTATTCTCTTATGTAATTGCTGTATTGTTTTAAAAACTGCTCCCGTGAGCTCTCATAAATGTTTTGACAACCCCAAATAGAAGAGTGGGAAATGATTTTTAGAGCAGCAGTCCTGCTAATAGACACAGGAATGCTGTCTGTTTGTATTTCTACTTATTAGTGATCCACTTTTAACAGTTTCAAGGTGATGCGGTGATAGCAGACTTGTCAAGCATGTTTGTCGAGGCTATAATCTTGCCTTGGAATTTATTTCTTGCCGGACACGATGGAAGTTCGTATCAAACTAGAGTCTTAGGTGATGCTCTGGAGAATTCCATGGAGCCTTGTGCTGGTGGAAATTACTTGGAGCATGATTCTCTCAAGAGACGCAAGGTTACTCATTCATCAAGCAAGGGATTAAGTTCAGGGTCAATGGACAATTCCTGTGAGTCAGTCAGAGAACTGAGGTCATGTTCTAATTCTTACAAGGAATCCAGCGAGAAACAGAGTTATTGTGACTTGAGTTTTCTTGAGATATCTTGTTCGGCTATAATTAGTGGAGTTAACTGTCACAATCTAGTTGGCTCAGTTATCTTGCATTGCACAAGAGCCAAATTAAATAATGGTGAGTTTGGCAGACCAAGTGGACAGAAGGTATTGCTGGAGTTTAAGTCTGAAAGTTTTTATAAGTATCAGGTGTGCCAGCTTTCTCCTTTTCTTTGTTAGTACATGGTGCAGGGGTGAGTAAATTATGCTGTATGACAATTTTTATTCATTGTTATTTACATTTCAGTTGTTGCAGATTGGTTGTTATTATATCACAAAGCATGACAAAGAAGACTCTTTTTGTAATCTTGAGGTTTCTGACTATTTCAGTGGTGATAAAATTCTTATCCCTACCACAACTCATCTGTGGAGCCTTTCATTTGCTTCTGATGAGGTTTGTCCAAATAATAGTTCATCGAAGTGTCTTCCATTAGATAATTCTTTGACAAATGATGAGGTTCTGTCTGAAAATCATAATGAAGTACTTCTTCAGATGTCCCACGGAAAATCTTCCCAAACTTCTTCAGATATTTCTCTTTGTCTTCCTGCAAATGTAATAGGCCTTCAAGAGATAAACCTAAAGGAATTGGAAGAGGGCCGTATCAAGCCAGTTGTGGCACCTGAAGGGATTCCTAAAATCTCTTCATGCATCAGGCCTGTAATGACTGCGCCTCTACTGTCAGCTGATTCTAACTGCTTGGTTCCTGAGGGCAATCTATTATCTTTGTGTGGCCATGTGGTTGCTGTTCATAGTGTTGAAGACAATTCTGTTGATCCATATTTGAACTGTCAAAATCTTGGTGATCCTCTTCAGCTAAGATTCTTGCAGAGATCTATAAGCATTTGTATTCATGTTTTGGTGGACCATCAGATTGTAATTTTCATCCGCCTTTTTTTTTTTTTTTCATTTTGTATCTCTTGTTGAAAATGAATAAAAATTGTATTTTAATCTCATTTCATCATTTTAATCAAATAGGTAAGGCTATTTGGTTCTTTGAGTAAAGATGCTTTTCCTGTCGGATTTGGACCTGGTGTGGATGCAGCATTTCATCGGGTTCTTGAATTGCGGTATGCAGTCTAATTAGTCCTTGACATTTTACCATCTTCTTCTTCAGTCACTCTGATTTCTCTTTTTGAAATTTTGTTATTTTTTGATGTCTAATGTCATAGTCTGATGATTTTTTCTGGCTTTTAGTATTGCACTAGTCATGTAACAGATTTTATTTTATTTTTTGTTTGTTTGCCAAATATGTAATAGATAGTGTAAACTTTTGTTTTATTCAGGATTGTCTTAAGGTCTATGAATCAATGAGGTTTTTTTTTTATCCTCCATACGTTGGTAGCTAGAAGGCATCAATTTGACCATACCATGGTCTTTGTTTACTTTTAAATACTTCCCCGTCAGAAGAGAGAATTTCCAGAGGGAATCTAGCTGTTGATTCGGGAAGTAACCCTGAAGCAGATGCACATAATTAAATATGTGTTAGTTTGTTTATCTGTTGCAGTGGTAAATATTATGGCTTGACCTCTTTCTTTGATTTTCCAGGGGGCAGAATAGATGGATGCTGACATCTGTATCAGTTATTGTAATCAATTCCATAAGGGGAGTCATTGAATCATGCAGTGACAAGTGCTTTAGTCCTGCTTCATACATGCAAAATTCTGTACCTTTAGACATTGTTTCTTCAGGTTTGATTGCTGAATTGGTTCAATGCTTGGATTTCAAGCCAATGCGGTTTCATTGCAGGGTAAGTTGTGTATATTGTCTTGTTTCCCAAGATGATTAAATTTGTTTTCTAATTCCTTTTCACTACCTTGTTCCTAGACGGATGAACCTTACTCATCTTGTATCAACGTTGGCAATTGTATAGGTTGCTTCTGTCCATCACCTGGTTCTGGAGAAGAAAATTAGAAATCTTAGTTATCAACCAAAAGGTCACCTCAGGCTGCATCTTGTTGACATCCCACTTGCTGGTTTTGTTCTGGGTAATCTATTTGTTTTATTTCAAAAATATTATTTTGGCGGTTTAAATTTAAATCTTTTCAAGTTAATTTATGGAAAATACACTGATGGCACATAGTGTGAAACACATGGCATGCTATTTTGGCTGCTATTTCAATTTGTTCTAAATGCAATATCTTAATATTGAATATCTTATTTCCATTGGTTTTGTTATAGAGGTAGAAACTATGCTTCTTTCTTGTGATGAATAGATGAACAAAATTTCCACTGCTATCGTTGTATACTCCTTCTGGCATGATCCTTTTTCCTTTTTGTTAGTTAATAATATTATTTTCTTTATCCTTATGCGCAGATGACGGCTCATCCCAATGTTGTTGCTGGGCTAATGCTGAAAGAGCGGCAACCTTGTTAAGGCTGTATGAAGAATTCCCACTGTCAGCTTTTGAAAGTAGTGGCTGGAACTTAAAGTGGGTCGGGACAGACAACAATGCATGGAGTTCCACCATGTATCATCTTGAGAGAATTTTAAAGATTCATGGCCGGATTACACTGAAGAACATTGGATCAATGTTTGATTCTTCCTATCAAGGTTTTGCTGTGTCTGTCAGTTCAGATCATGCCCTCAGCAGCTCTGATGAAAACCTTTTAAAATTTATAATCTTCAATGCTTGCTGCAGCACATTTTGGGTGAGTTCATTTCCAATTTGGATTTGTTTTTCAAAATACAGTTACCTCCACCAAATTAGTGTGGTTTTGTGATGTGTGTTGACGGCTGAGTGAGATGCTCTTCCTTCACTTTTTTTGCAGACCATCATTGGTAGTATGATGGATTCTAATGCTGTCGAGCAGTTGGAGAGAGAGAACCTTTTAGAAACGGAGATGTCTATGCATGCCATGCAACATGTATGGGCTAGAGAAGTTAATTACATGAATCCTCTCACCGAGGCCAGGAATGCCATTCAAGAACTGCTAGACGGGTAATAGTGTATATAATTCCGAATTTGTTCTGTGCAGTATAAGATTTTGACATGTATTTTCATGTAATTGCCAAAGAATGGCACTGGCTTTTGTATGGTTGTTAAAGTGTTTCAGTGGCTGTTGTATTTCACTGTCTATCAATTAAAGTATAGGTAGCCTTTCGTATTTTTACTCGTTCACAGGGCTCATATCTTTATACTTTTTACATCATGTGCTCATGACACATCGGTTGCCCTAGCTTGTAAAAGTACAATTTACTCGACATTCTTGCATAGAATCAGTTCGAACAACGTGGATTGGGTGCTAAAGAGTCTAATTTCTTTGGAATTTACATGTATTTCCTTTTCTTTTCTTTTTTCTCACTGCCTTGAACTGTACAAAATAGCTGTCTTGCTTTGTGATTTAGAATGCGCTTTACACAGACCCAGAAGCGAATGTATGTTTAATCAATTTATGTCATGTCGACCACACTGACTTCAACTACCGACTTGATGTAAGAAATGAAATATTTTACACTTGCCAGTTTTAACCATAAGCAAACAAGCATGCATCATCTTCTCAACTATGTGCCAATACAGATGCATAACTCATGTTCTGTGCTTTGAACTTGTGAAATCAAAACGTGCTGCACATGAATGAATATCTAAGGATTGGTAAAAAAAAACTAAAGGCTAGGCTTCTATCTCAAATTGAAAAGATCGGTAGATTCAGTTTTTGATCTAGCTATTACTTTTAGAAATACGCTTCATCTTGATAAGATGAGAGAGACCTGCTATTACATGCAGTCGACTACTTGGAATGCCAGTCTTTGCTAGTGCTCTCCCCTTCTTGTCCAGTAGTACAAAGCAAGGAACATATCTAATGTCATAATGAAGGAGCTGCATTGACAATGATAAAAGAAAAAATCAGACAAGAGTATTCTACTAGTTAAAAGTCTTAAAACCATACTATTTGACAGTAGACACCATGCAGAGCCCAGCATGAAGAGAATAACTTCACCCAAAGAAATTACAAACAAAATAGACAATGATATATTAAAAAGCATCAGAACCATTAACTCATAATCTCATATGACTCCACCAATGCGACCATATTGAAATGTAAAGAACTACCTTAGTGTAGATCTAAGAGATGTTCACTAAACAAAACTAATGATCAGTATACTACATACACATGGATGATACAATATCAGTATCAAGAAATTCAAACTCGCTGGACACCTCAGGCCACTATACCTAACTACTATCTATTCCAATGCATCTGCTCGGGCATACCATTAAGAGTTTTCCGATCAAGTTGGGGTGCCTCATAAACTCCAAATGCCAATTCCAACCCAAACCTATGATCTGATCTATAAGCCATAATAGACTAACATATAATTTCTATGTTCAACGAATCAATATACATCCCATTTTATGCTCAACATTATACATATAGAATCTTGAGAGCGTAGGGTACCTCAGGTAGCCATTTATCGTTCTCTGCATCTGCCATAACAATGTTAAGCCAGTCTGAGTTCCTCCCCTCAAGCTCCACAACCAAATTAAGTAAAGAATTGCACAACCTGCATTTGGGTGAGTAAAACTCAATCACCGTAGCCTCTTTCCCACTTGCCAATGCTGAGGCAAATGCTCTATGCTCTGCCTCCCCCTGCTCTAGAGGACTCAAGATTGTTTTTGACTTCAAAGTCTTACTTTGGCTGGTTCTTGCATCCAATTGGAAGGGCTTAAAGGTATTGATCAATGAAAATGAGGATTCTGAAACTGAGTTGACGAAATTGAAAGCAATGGACCCAATAGTTTGCATAGATTTGAATAGCCAAGGACCCTCAAAGGTGCAAACATTAGGAGTATTACTTTTAGGATTTTGGTTGATGTGCCATGGCCATTTTAGGCAAAACAAAGGCTGTTTAGGATTGGAACCCATTTTCCTCTCCAAATTTACGTTTTCTTGAATTAGAGAACCTCCCAGATGGACACTTTTTTCATCACTTCAAGTTCAAAGACTAATGAATGGACATTTGTGACTAAATGTTGACAAAATTCCAGATATAAAACTAGCTGAGGGAAGGTGGTGCACTGCATTAGGATAGAAGATATGAGTAACACGGTCAGCATTTAGGTGTTAAAGTACCAAAAACAAAAAAACGGAAAAATAAATAAAATAATTGACTTGTGCTCAGCTCACATAAACCCAGTTTGTTACCCTCCATAACTTAAAAGCATTCAGTTCATACTCATGAAGGTGCTTCAACTAAAGGTTAAGCATTTAAGTATCCTTCCATGGTTTCCAATTCAAGCATGCTAATGGGCTCCCATGAAGTCATAAACCCGGTTAAACCCCAAAACCAAAATAAAAAATTCTGGTGCTACCTCTAGTCTACCTGATTACAGAAAGAAAAAATCCGTAAAATAAAAACTTTTAAGTAAAACAACGACAAAAATTGTGAGAAATTCTAAGAAAGTATAAGTACGTACCCTGTATTTTCAATTTCAAAGATTCATACGCCTGCCTTTGAACGAAACAACATTATTCTGTTGCTGAGGAGAGAGAGAGTGAGAGAGGCAGGCATTTGTGCACTTTCAATGGCGGGCCTATGTCGGTCAAATCTTGTTACAGGACTGGTTCCAACTTCTGTGGGCTTTGTTGGGTTTCATTGGTGGGTCTAATGTTTAACATTTGGTTGGGCCATCAGCGTATTCATGGGCCGGGTTAAAACATGAGTTTCTTTAACCGTTGAATTTGTTAGGTTATAGCCGTCCCCCATGACCAACCCACATTCAGTTGTTTTTGGACCTTAACGTTTTCCTAATCATAATCGTAACACTATAATTCTCCCTGTAAGTGGACATTGGCCAAGATCCTAACGACTAAACCCACCCGTCAACCTATTGACTGCCATTCTACCCTTCCCTTCTTAGTTTTCTCATCCTATGATACATCCAACTTGAAGAATTGCCTTCATTAAATTACCAAATGAGAAAACAAAACCAAGTGACGGCAAAAGACAATTGACAAAATATACATTTCATTTAAAAAAAATGAAAATGTAGAATTGACCCAAAATCTCTACACGTTTTCCCCTCCTTTTACCCAACTTGAGTGAGAAAATAACCGATGCCGGTAGCTTTGCTTCAGAACATGTGATCAAAATGCACTATAAAAACCCCATCAGCTCATATCCCCATTACCAGAAAATCTCATTCCACCTTAGATTTCTCATTTCTCTAGTCCCCCCTGATCAGTAATTTGAAGATGGGTTTGAGTTATGGAGCACAAGGATTCATTTTGCTAGTAGCTGTGTCCCTATTGGGAGTTGGTCAAGCTAGAACCATTGTTGTAGGAGGGTCTGAAGGTTGGCGTTATGGCTTCAACTACACTGATTGGACTCTCAAAAATGGCCCCTTCTACATAAAAGACACACTAGGTCAGTATAAACGTGGATGAGATTTAATTTACTTAGTGTTACTTGAAACTATTGTTTAATTCTTGTTATTGAATAATTGATCACGTTTTAATAATGTGCAGTGTTCAAGTATGAGCCACCAAGCAATAGCAGCCAGGCTGCTCATAATGTTTACTTACTGCCAGACCTCTGGAGCTTTATAAAATGCGACTTGAGGAGGGCAAAGTTGGTGGCAAACGCTACACAGGGAAGTGGTGAAGGGTATAAGTTTGTGCTGAACCAGTGGAGGCCCCACTACTTTGCCTGTGGTGAGGGTACTAATAGCTCTCACTGCAATGCCGGGCTCATGAAGTTCTTTGCTGTGCCATGGCCGCGCTGGCATTTTTGATGCGCATGCAGATATATCAAACTAGCTACCAGGCTGGGGAAGAGGCAGTGCTGTATACTGTTTTTGCTTGTTTTATAATTGATGGTAGAACCATCATTTTAGTATAAATAAAGCTTTTCTACCTTCTGATTCTTATACTGATGATGTTGTAATAAGTTATACCACAGACTCACGGAGTGTTCTAGGTTTGTGTTTGTTCTTGATATACATGAATAATATACATTGTTTTGGTCTTCTTTTTTTTGTTCATCAGTATTTTGGTCTAAGGGGGCGTTTAATCGTAATCCTAGTCAATGGAGCAGAGCCACAGCCTGAGCCCTAACCTAACTTAACAGTAGGAAGGCCCAGCCAAGCAACACAACGAGGTGCAAACAAGTACACAACATGAAATAAAAAATGCAACATATTGACTCATATGAACTTCAGATGAACATTATTATAACAAGACCTCTGTATATATTGGTCAAAGGTAAGCCTGGCTGTTCCCACTGTTCCTCTCGGGGAAGATGCCTCTCCTTTTTATGAAAGTTTATTATTACAAGATCTCAATAAATTATAGTAATAACTGTTTAGGCCCACCAAAATTTTCGTAAATGTCTGCTTCAAACCTGTATCGCAGCTAATCAAATCTACTTCAACTAACATTATGGTACGAATCAATGATGGCATCTGAAAGGTATTCACATTTCGCCAAAGATAATCCTGCCAGCGATATTCTTCCATCCTTTGTCATGAATACATGCCACTTGTTTGTCATATTCTCGGTCTGACCAGACAAAAAGGAAGAAAAGATCAGATATATATCTGGGAGCAGTGTTTAGAATTGTTGCATGCAGAGATCCAAGAATTTGAAAGCTTAGATAATAGTTTAAGAATGGGCACTTACCTGAGCTTTATTCAAGCCTGTGAATGAAAACATGCCAATCTGCTTGAGTATAAATGACCAGTCCTTTCCACTCTTTTCTTTTGCAGAAAGGCTGTCATATAGTTTTTGTCTCACATTCTTTATCCTTCCAGCCATCATCTCCATCTCTGCTTTCCACTCATTGAAGAGTGTTGGATCTCCAACAACATTTGCCACAATTTTAGCCCCATGAATTGGAGGATTTGAGTACATAGGTCGAGCAATCCTCTTCAGTTGGCTCTTTACCCTGAATATATAAAACTATAATCATTAGCAGATCCTAAAAACTTCATGTATGAGTCACAACGGATGTCACTATATCTGATCACAGACTCAAATAACCACAACACGGTAACGAGAACCTTTTTTAATTTTTGTTTGCTTGACAAGACTTGAACCTAGAATCTACCCAGGCCTTAAAACTTGAGCCAAGGCCCAAGGGCATCATGGATACAAATGCTGGTATATAGTAGTTTGCAGATTCTCGTTTCCAAGGAATTCAAATGAAACCTCAAACTGGATTCAAGTATCCAACACTGATACAGGAGATTCAACGGAGACTTCAAAACAAGAAAAAACTATGATGCACAAGTGTTGAACCACAAATTAATCTAGAATACACATAACAGGATTTGAAAATACAAAGCAGAAAAGTAAGCAATCTTGTTAGTCTGAAGATAAATATAAGTAGTATGTTTTCTATTGCACCTTGTTGCTGTGTCAGATGATGCACAGACAACATTGATAGCTCCAATTCTTTCTGCATAAAGACCAAGGTTTTTACTGTATGACTGAGCAACCAGAAGTTCCATACCACGTGCAGCAAACAATCTGACAGACCCTGCATCAATATCCAGGCTTCCACTAGCAAATCCCTAAAGTACATTGACAAAGTTCAGACATTAAAATTATAAAATAACTCTCCCTAAGGTTCTGCATTTCAACAGAAATTTTACACAATCACAATACTAAGCCATCGTAAATCTATGACTGAATAAATGAATATATATTCATAATTTTTCATTGTGGAATGCATAATTAAATATTTCATTCCGAAGATTAAGTATTATCACTTCCATTTTAAGCATGAGAGAAAGCACTGATGAAACTAGAATTTATAGCCTGAGTTCAACCAGTAGTATACATACCTGGTATGCAACATCGAAAAAGGGGATATGGTTTTTTTCTTGAATGACATCAGCAATTTTCTCCCATTGTTCAGGGGTTGGATCTATGCCAGTAGGGTTGTGAGCACAGCCATGAAGCAACACAAAAGATCCTTCAGGTGCTGCCTAAAAGATGGAATGGCATACAAATTAAAAGTAATTCCATATTAGCATAGCGAGAGAGAGAGAGAGAGAGAAGATATAAATCTATTACAATTGAATTGTGATCAATGTGCATAACAATCCAACGAATCCAAAACTACAACGTAATGACGATGGGTATGCACATTCCTGGGCAAACCTATCTTACCTTTATGTCTGATATCATCCCCTCAAAATCCAAACCAACTGTTTTTGGATCATAGTATCGGTACTCAGACCACGGAACTCTAGAATCATTAAAAATATTCTTGTGATTACCTGCAACACAATTTTGTTAGGTATGACAAATTAGTAATCTTGAGACAAGTCTTATAATGATATGGGAGTGACAATACAGACCCCAAGTTGGAGATGATATTAAAACTTTTGCCCCAGGGAAATATCGTTCTATAAAAGCTCCAGCAAGACGAAGAGAACCAGTTCCTGACAGACCTTGAACAGTTGCTACCTTAAGGAAAGGAAAGATTAACAATTAAAAGACCAAGATAAGGTCAAAGAGATATAGTACATGATTTATTTCACAAGATGCACGAGTTCTGATTTCTCACATACTTTTTGTTGCTTTATTACTGGGTTGTCTGCTCCAAATAATAACTCTGCAGTCACTTTATTAAATGCTGCCAAACCTTCTATTGGGAGGTACTACATATTGCAAATGGATTGCAGTTAGTAAATCTTAATTTTTAGAATAAGTTTAGGTCATTTATACTGTTAAGTATACTCACCTCTTTGTTTTCCCCCCTCTCAAGCAAAAGATTCTCTGCCTACAAAATAAAATGGTTTCACTTTAAATCAATATCTAACTGAGAATAAAAATGTCAAAGAGAACAAGCAAGAAATTCTATTACAACAGGAAACTCTAGTAGAATCTCAATAGCCAAAAAATTTTCTCTTTCATTAAGGATAGAAATCTGACCTTCTTAACAACATTAAGCACATATGGCTGAAGTTCTTCTGTCCGGTATGCCCCAACTCCAAGGTTGAGCTTCATTTCATTTGTGCTAGCTTTGAATGCTTCAGAAACTCCAAGAATTGGATCAGGTGGGGCCATAGTTACACCCTCAAATCGAGAAGTATTCACAGCAGCAACCATAGATATCCGACCAAAAGACTACAGACAAGAAACAACAGAAACTCAGATTCCAAAATAGAGAACATCAAAACGGACTCCTTTCTAGACACATTATCTAAATCACTCATCTACATACTATTGTGAGCATATCTTAAAAGGAAAAGACAAAACATAAAACAAAAAATGCAATACTCGAAATCCAGGAAGCAAAAGAGGTGTTAAAGTGGATGAATCAAACTTTCCTTACATCATTGAAAAAAAGAATCAATGTCAATAATTCGAAAATAATATAAAGCATGTCTTCACAAAACTTGATATCTCTCAAGAATCCAACACATGATTTTCTATAATTATAAGAGCAAAATGAGTAGGACAAAACAAAACAAGGAGCGAAGCAAGACCTATTAGCATTACTGTAATACCTCCGTCTTTTTAAATAAATTGTTTCTCTCCTTGTTGGAGCCCCAACAGCTCCCAAGCTTTACCTTCCCCTGTCAAAAATATATTAAAAACATTCAGTAGTTGTTTTCTGTTTCTCTCTATCTGTCCGAACAAAATCACACAACTCAATTAAGCCGAAAGTTGGCATTTTCTCAGCAACCAAACAGCACGAGATGATAATCGCCATTACGAAGTGAAATGAGGGGAACCTTGTGAGTCTCATGCGTAGACAATGAAGCTGACGGGGAGACGGAAGCCAAAGACAGCATCGTCGAAGCCATCTGAAGCAAAAGCAAAATCTGAACTAGCGTTTATACTCGAGATACACCAAAAATTGACGAATCAAAACGATTAATTACGTGATCTAGGAGCAAAATCAATAACTACAAAGGTATGATTATGATATGATCTGATTCATTTCATGAATTTAAATAACGGACTCGAAACCAATGTAGTTGAATTCCAGTTACGCGATGAGATGAAGTTAAAATGCGAGTGTTCAGTGGAACTCACCGAGAGAGCGAGAGGACGAGGACGATGAATACGAAGTGGAGGTCTCAGGCTCAGCTGCCAGGTGTGATCTTTGCGAGCGTATAAGCGTAAGCGTTTGCTCGTTATATATTGGTAAAGTTGTGGGTAATCTGGTACGGTGGAGCCCAGATAAAGAGAATGCTCCCGCGTCCAGTTTTGAGACACGTGGCCGATTGGATTGCCAGATTGCGTTGGTTTATAGAGAAGCCAAATGGCGTGCGGAGAGTGGCAGGACCTTATGGTCCCATAGGCCTGACGGCATTCGCACGGACGTCGATCTATGTAATATTGTAATGGATAAATTGTGCTGGACTCGCATGTGGGCTGGCGGCCTATTTCTTTTTCTTTTTCTTTTCTTTTTTCGTAAATTGTTTGGTACTTAGAACTAACAACCTTGATTACCAGTATGTCATACTCACAAGTCAAACTCTAAAAACTTAACCAGTTGAGATCATTTTAAGTGACAAACCAGTACCGGTGTACCACCCCTTTGTTGATAATTAAGAAAAATCTGGCATTGGATTTTCCAGCAGCCATGTGTTGCTATTATTTATTTTCACTTAAATATAAAATATTAAAAAGAGAGAATTAGGGATCATGTGGAGCAATTAAGACAGTAAAACTAAATCAAGGGTTATGACCCCCTCAAAGGGAAGGCAAATGCAAACAACCTATAAAATAAAGAATCAACATCCAACAAGTTAACTTCAATGAACTGAAAATTTGCAATATCTCAAACGTATGGAAAATTGAAATGCAATGTTTCAATTGGGTCATGCACTCTACAGGCATACATCCCTTTCAGACTCCAGTCATAATTTCTCCCTACTTTCTCGCTTTGCACATTAGCTTATACATGACCAAGGAACCAAACACAGATCAAAAACTTGTTGAATGGCATTCAAGTATTCAACAAGCTGGTATTTAGTTCCTAATCAAATCTCCTACTTGTTTAAGGACTTGGGATTCAAAACAGAGTAGTTATATAATTGGTCCCAAATGGTGTATGCATTGTTAAGAAAACAAATTAACAGAGCTATGGGGGGAGCATACAAATTCAAACGAGCATTTAGATTAAATTGAGAACCAGAAATTTATAAGGAAAGCTAATAAACGTGAAACACACGTCTGAAAATGGACTCTTATGAGTTCTTACAACTGGGTTCGCAAGAAAATAGAAAACATTAAGCTCTGAATCAAACTTAACATCCTAATCGAATTTAAACATGGCATTAAAAATTGGGGCAAAGCACCTCAGAAACCGAGCTTGGTGCGGCGCCAATGCCTGCGTTTCGCATTGTACCTGATAAGAGAAATGAAAATGGACAACTTGTAAGCGTCTGATTAGCGAGAAACAAGAACGAAAATGATTTAAGTAAAGAAAAACAAAGAGGCATCTAATTGGACCTGATGGTGTTGTCGGTCCTCATACGGATCCAATGAGGGATGGGCCTATTCTGCCTCATCTTCTTCGCCAGCTTCTTCTTGATTATGAAGGTCTTGTGGGACGGCTGCGCTTATTAATCAAAACCCACATCACAAACTCACTCAAACTCCATGGAAATCAACACTGTACAGTAACCCACAAAGACATAGAAATAATCGAAGGAATACAAATACATAAACATAGAGAAGGGAGGAAAAAGCTCACCATTTTCGTGCTTGGAGATCCGCCGCGATGTTTACAGCAGAGAGAGCAAGGAGTGAAAACCCTAATAACGATGGAAGACTGGGAAAGACCGGCCCTTTTTAAGTTTTAATATATGAAAGGGTAAAATTGGAATTACAGATTAACATGCCTGCAGGTTAGCTACAAAGCTCACCAGCGCGATTTTACTTGCTCAAGTAGTGAAGACAACGGGCCAGGAATTTGGACCTTCTTCTTTTTCTGTAGAAAGTTGAGGCTTCATTGGTCCGTCAGACCCAAACCAAGGCCATTGTTTAAGTGGGTTAGTGTCGATAGAAGGCCCAGCTTACTTAGGGCCTAAGGCAATAGGTTCCTTCAATAGAAGGCTTTCCAAGGCTAATGTCAGGTTGGTTGGTGTTGGTTATTAGAGCATCTGCGTGGTGAGTTTCATTTCAATCTTATTACAATAGTAGAGTTCATTTCAAATAAAGGATTAATAGTTTATTTTAAATATAAAAAATATGAACTCTGAAAGAAAATATATATCTATACATGGACTGCATTATATTTTCTTGTCTTTCATCTTAAATTTTTGAATTGAACTATTAAATAATCATTGCAATTAAAACTGTAGTTAAGTTTAATAGATACCAAAACAGTTCACAAAATTGAACTATTGAACTGAATTATTAAACAACCACTGCGGATGCTCTTAGGCGTGAACATCGAAAAATCAAACAACTCGAACCTTAGGTGGGTATAAATGTGTTAAAGCCCAAAAGAAGCCCAAAAACTTGAGCATTTTTATACACACAGCAAGTTGCAACAATATATATGTATATCACTGGACAAGAACTATAGACACATTATGCATGTAAACAAAACATTTTTACAAGTCCAAGAATAGCGAGACCCGCGAGGGGACGCTTGAGTCCCACAAGTTTCGCAAGATGCTCGAGTCCTGTTTCGGTTATTCTTGTGGAAGTCGTCCAATTCCATGGTGCAAAATATTTCATGTTGTTCTTAATGAAATTGAAGGCATACCATAACCTTTCTTTAATAAATTCAGAAAATGATAAATAAATATAAAAAGTGTAATTTGGGCATCTGGTCAGCTCACAAGAAAGACGACAGTGTTTTTTAGTACTGAAGAGTTGAGACAATTAGCAATTATTGTTTAGTAAAATACAACTAGAGAGTCGAGTGGGCACTCGAAGAGTACACAGCCCAGTCCAATAATAGAGTCGTGATCCACGGTCATTTGCTCTCTCACTACCTTGCACAAATCGGAGAGACTTGTGAATGACAAGTGCAAGCAGCAATTCTTCTCAGCTTACAAAAGGAATGAGGAAGTACTCGGCATAGAACAGCTACAGCAGCAGCAGCAGCATATATATTAAGTTAGAGTTAAAAACCAAAGGGTTGTTATCTGAACAAGTATATATATATCATGAACACAAAGAAAAAAAATTCAGAACAAGAAATCATGCACTACCTTCCATATGAACATGTAAAAAGAAGTTAGAGAGGCTTTATTGGCTATATCAACGGATTGAGCTCGAAGCCACAGAAGGGAAGCGAGGACACTGTGGCCTAATATCTGCAACCAAAGCGTATCACTAAATGTAAAGCTGCATACAAATGATCAGTAGCAGAGTAAAAGGGGTGGTTACACATGGCACACATACAGTGAAAAGCTTGCTTGCTAGGAATGAAGAAGAAGCTCCTATCACCAGGGCAGCCCCATATCCCATTAACAGCATATTTACGCAAACCCAGTAAACCTATCCAACATATATATTACAATACTATTAGTTAGCCAACATCTCCCAGTTTCAATTTCAAATTTACTCACCTTTTCTTGCCCAAGGCTGACACTGAATGATTGAATGCCAAAATCTCTATCACCATCCACATCAGGTATGTCCTGTTAAATTGCCAACAAACAAGATGTAAATTCATAGCCACCATATTTTCCCAATGAAACAGCATATTCTGACATTTAATTTAGCAGTTCCTGCAGACTTTCATTAAGTACTTGTAAATTGCCACTTTATAACTAGTTACATTATAGCTCTAACCTTGAATAATGCAATAACAGCGGAGAAGATGCACATGAAAACCACCGCGAATACCAATGATCTTGTAATTATAATTGGTCTACCCAACACATATTTCTGCAAAAATATATGGCTTCAATTTTGTCAGTTAATATAGACAGAGTACTGTTTTTCTTTCACACCGAGTCACCAGTGTATACCTGGATGTGCACATAGTAGGCAAGCTGGACAACAATAGCCCTCACAATTAGGATGCAAGTAGCAGCAAGAAATGCATGTCTCTTCCACCTGAGCAAGGGAAGCTATTCAACAGAGAGAGACAGAAATTAAGTTAACCAATTTGTATGTCGATGATCATCAGAACCCTCAAACCAAGAATAGGCACAAAAAAAACTCACTTCAATGGAATAAGCGCTTCCAAGCAGAAAACTAATGAGAAGGGCAGAAAAAAGAGGTGGGGATTTAAACATTACTCCCATAGCAAAACTCTGAAAAATATCAAACAGTTAATGGAAAGAAAAGAAATTTGGCCACAAGTAATGGAGTGTCTACTGTCTAATCCATTATATCTGCCAGTTAATTACCATCAACAAAGCTGTAGAAACAATTGAGATCCCAGTTCCCATAGAGAATTCACCAGAAGCAAGTGGGAGTTCGGGTTTGTTAACCTGAGAACATGTAAAAAGGGACTGAGGTTAAGCAAGCAAAAGATGCAAAATGAACACTATGAAATATCTTTTATATTTCTATGCATAGCATTAGTTGATGGGATATATCACATGTACCTTGTCTATTTCGACATCAAACAATTGATTCAAGCCCACCACATAAATGTTCATTAGAATTGATGGCACCAATGCCTGAGATATCAATTGAGAAAAATGTTAACATACCCATTTAATGATCATAAGCATATGCCACCAAGCCTATTTGGAATTGTTACCTTTAATAATCCAACAAGAAATGGAGGGGAAAGGTCAGCAATGTGTTCTAATGGAAGAAGAGAGACCGATGATATTCCTATAACCTGAAGACAAAAATGGGTAATTAAATTTGTGAAGCTCAAAATTCTTCAATCCAAGTGTAGGTGTATAAATAAATTGGAATAGGAACATGTGGAACTCACAGTGCCGAGAACAGTATGAGGACGACAAAAGCGATGAAAAGCATCCCATTTTTGACAAAGGGAAGTCTGAAGGCTACTCAGAAACTGATGATCATTCTCTGGTTTTGATGCGTACCCATGTTGAGAACAAACAGGTAGACAACATTTCTTGATGATATTCTTGCAATTTGGATTTGCATAATTGACCAATAAAGATGATGAAAAGTTGTTGTTTCTGGACCAGTATTGCGGGAAGGGCTTCTTGATTAAGTTGCAATTTGTTGTTGGCTTAATCAATGGCACTACTTGAAGTGGCATTACGCCAATCCAAACAAATTTCAAACACGAATTAATAAAATCATTAAGAGACTAAAAGAGATCATCAACCATGAAAACCATGTCTACATATTTTCATTCTTTCAAATAAGTTAGTAATTTTATTTTTAATTTATTAATTCCCCATGCAAAACGGACTCGGAATTTCGCTTAATAGATAAAGTTTAGTTATCAAAAATTTCAAAAAAAAGTAGGTAATCACTACAACTGAGGATAAGAAAGTAAAAATCAGTCAAGGATAATCACTGCAACTGAAGCATAGTATAACGAATATATTTGTGCGTACCACTTGTTTGCTTTTTAAAAATAAAAAGGCCCTGCTATTAATAATTCGATATTTTCTAATAAGCACGGTATTAGCTACAAAATGAACAAGTAGTTCTTTCTTCGAAAGAGAAAGTACAAAACCTGGAGAGCAAAGCCTTGAACATGCAGACGTGTGAAGCTGAACCATTTCTCTCTCTCCTCTTTGTATTTGCAATGAGAATGACCAAACAAAAAACAAACAATATAATCACTGAACCTCCATTTATAAGACTGAAATGGTTATAACTAAAAGCTTTAAATGGTGCTTAGCAAAGGCTTTACTGCTTGAAATGTCCAAATAGGAAAAATTTGAGAGATCCTTACCTAGCTCCTCATTATTTAACTTACCCTTGAATTTTATTTTATTTTTGCTAAAATGTTTGACGGTATAATTAATTTCTAATGTTCCACAAAAGAAGTCTTTTTTTTTTTTTTTCAATCTTCGTAAAAATTATTTTGATATATTTTACATATGATATATATTTTCCAGCTCCTCGCGAATTAAACGATTAAAAAATAAATTTTCATGAATTTTATTTTATTCAAATAATGGTTTCTTTTATTGCGGTTTGACTCCGCTTATCTCCAACTCACAAATTTAGCTGATACAAAGCTATATAATAGCACCTAATTTTTTTGATTTTTTTTTCTTTTTTGGTTGGGGAAGAATAAGAAAAAAAAAAAGTATTATTATTAAGCCCCAAGCCGACCTCCGCCCACCCCTATCTCCAAGTAGGAGGTATAAATAGTGTATAAACTAGTTAACTACAAATAAGGACATACCTGGCCAAATAAAAACTACAAAGGTCAGCTAGGCTATAATTCCTACCAACCCCTACAATCTCTACAATTCTGGTAATTGCATATCTCACTAATTTCTCTAATTACAATTAACTCATATTAATTACAATAGTTGACTTTACGCCAACATTTCCCTTCAAGTTGGTGTGTAGATATCACACATGCCTAACTTAATTGACCAGTAAATCAAAAAACACCCTGCTAGCTACTGTCTTGGACCTTGGTGAGTACATCTGTTAGTTGATCTTCAAATTTCATAAATGAAAAGCTAATAATTCTTGCATCCAGTTTTTCTTTAATAAAATGTCTATCATTTCCACATGTTTAGTCTGATCATGCAGAATATAGTTATGAGCAATATCTATAGATGCTTTATTATCACAATGAAGATTCATTTCCATTTTTGGTTTAAAGTGCAAGTCAGTCAATAAGTTTCTTAACCATAGCAACTCACAAACTCTGAGTGTCATACTTCTAAATTCGGCTTCATCACTTGATCTTACTACTACTTGTTGTTTTTTACTTCTCAAAGTCACAAGATTTATATCCACAAAAGTGAAGTATCTTGAGGTAGATCTTCTGTCATCGGCTGAACCTGCCTAATCAGGATTAGTATAGCCTTCAACCTTTAGATGTTCATGCTTAGAGAACAATAACCCTTTACTTGGAGCATATTTCAAGAATCCCAGCATTCATGTGAGGTTTTCGTGGGTCATACATAAATTGACTCACCACACTCATTGCATATGCAATATATGGTCTAATTAATATGAGCCAAATAAATCAGTTTTCCTACAAACCTTTGATATCTTCCTTTGTCTGTAAGAGATACACTCAAACACTCAAATAGCTTATGATTCTGGTCAATATGAGTGACCACTAGCTTACATCCAAGCATTCCAGTCTCAAACAATAAGTCAAGAATGTATTTTCGTTGAAATAAGAAAATATCGTGCTTAGATCGGACTACTTCAATCCCAAAAAAATATTTAAGGTCTCAAAGTTGTTTCATCTCAAACTCAAAAGCTAAATACTGCTGTAAACTAGAAATCTTCTCATGATCATCACATGTCACCACCATATTATCAACATAGGTAATTAAAGCAGTGACTTTACCCCTTATGCGCTTCAAAAACAAAGTGAATGTGGCACCACTATTAAGCCAAGGCCTCTCTAGTATAGAAGCCCCTCAATATTTATTACAATTTATTTCTTAATTACCTTACAATTGATCATGTACAAAACATGCAAACTTCTTATTAAAAGTTGATAATGGATATATATATATATATATATATATATGTAAAGTTGTTTGGCCCTTCCATATATTCGTATTGCTTCGTTCTTAATATTAGACAACACCTTATATCGATACAGGAGTGAAATTCACTTTGAAAACCGTTAATTTCAGTTCTGTTCTTGAGGAAAAACAAAATGCCATAGAATGGTCCATGACTCCATATTGGTGTTGTACAGATGTGTACAAGTAAGCCCAAATAGTCTGCTTGATTTCTCATACCCATTATCTACGTTCTTTTAACTCCAAGGCCCAATTTATAAAGCTCACACTGAGTAACAACCAAGCCCAAATACATGGTGGAAAGTTTCAAACCTTTTAGTTGCGTAACAGTCGGGTCCAAAGTTGGTAGGTACCCCTTCGGTCTCCACCAGTTTCGCTTATCTTTTAGCAGAAATGTTTATTCATTGTTGGGAACTTTTCACTTGAATTATGTTCTATACCTACCTACTAAATAGTATTACCCCCCTCAACTCACATAACGACAAACTCTTTAACTTTAGTCTTGGTTTCCCTAATCATCGCCGCTTAGTATAATTTCAAACAAATTTGGCTGTTACCCATCTAATTATAAAGCCGTTACAATTCTTAAAAGTTGTAATGAAAGTTAAAAGATTTGGCTGTTACTATTTTAGTGGTGACACACAGTACTTTCTTTGTTAGAAAAATTCTGAATTTAAATCTTATAGAAGATAGTTATTGATTAATCAATTAATTCTAATGAATTATATAAGTCCACATAATTAAGAAACAGCCCGGTAACAAATTGAAAAAAAGAAAACTGTAATTCTTGCATATTTGTGGCACATGGCATGAAAAAGACCTGTGATGGAGTGTGGTTGATCTGTATTAAGTTAATGGTGCTATATATCAAGCTGTTAAAGTCAGAGCATATATATATATAGAGTTAGTTGTGGCATTGATGATTAACTAGTTAATTAAGCTATTGAACCACATGCATGGCAGCTATATATCCTCGGTTCTCCTTGTACGCAATTCACAGAGTACCACCAACATGTGCTTGAGCTTGACTAACTTCTGTGGGCCAACAATATTAATGCTGCTATAGCATATATATTCACTAATTACGCTGCTACCTTTCTTGTAGTTGTAGCTATCTCATACCAACAATATTTTCAACTCTCTTGATTTACCTACAATATAAGGGATCTGTTTGTCATTATTTTTGAGAGCTACTATTTGCACACTTTTTTTTTTTTTCTTTTTGCACACCCCTAGTAAAAAAAAAAAAACCAAAAAAAAAAAAAAAAGACAATACACCCCTCCCTTCTTTCCCTCTCTTTTTTCTTTCATTCACACCCCACTTCCCCTGTTTTTTTTTTCTTCTTCTTCTCCAGCCAGCCCCTCCACCCAACCCACCTAGCCCCTCAACCCCCTCACCCGACCCACCCTCCCTCCCTCCCCCTCCGGCCTCCCCCCTCCACCCAACCCACCTAGCCTCTCAGCCCCTGCACCGACACCCCCAGCCCCTGCACCACCAAAACAGCCAACCCACCGACCCCCCTCAGCCCCTGCACCACCAAAACAGCCACATTCTTCTCTCTCTCTCTCTCTCTCTCTCTCTCTCTCTCTCTCTCTCTCTCTCTCTCTCCTCTCGCCCAAGAAAATAGCAAAAAAAAAAAAGGTTGCAGGTGGTTCGGCAGACCAGTCTGCCGAACCACCTGCAACTTTTTTTTTTTTTTGCTATTTGCTTGGAGAGAGAGAGAGAGAGAGAGAGAGAGAGAGAGAGAGAGAGAGAAGAATGTGGCTGTTTTGGTGGTGCAGGGGCTGAGGGGGGTCGGTGCAACGGCTGAGGGGGGTCGGTGGGTTGGCTGTTTTGGTGGTACAGGGGCTGGGGGGGGGGGGTTGGTGCAGCGGCTGAGCAGGGGCTAGGTGGGTTGGGTAGAGGGGGAGGCCGGAGGGGGAAGGAGGGAGGGGTGGGTCGGGTGAGGGGGTTGAGGGGCTAGGTGGGTTGGGTGGAGGGCCTGGCTGGAGAAGAAGAAGAAAAAAAAAAAACAGGGGAAGGGGGGTGTGAATGAAAGAAAAAAGAGAGGGAAAGAAGGGAGGGTGTGTAATGAAATGAGGGTATTTTGGTAATGGGTTGGGTGTGTGTTGAGAGGTTTTGAATTTGAGGTAAGTGTGTGGGGTGTGTAGGAGAAAAAAAGAGAAAAAGGGTGTGCAAAAAGAAAAAAAAGGGTGTGCAAATAGCAGCCCACTTATTTTTTATGAAGTGCTTTTAGTCAGTAGTAACGCTTTTACTTAAAAGTGCATATAAATTTTTATAGAATTATAAATGCTTTATGCAATTATGAATAAAAACACTTTCTTTTTTTAATCAAATGCTACTAATTTAAAAGTGTTTTTACTAATCTAAAAATGTTTTTAGCAGTTATAAAAATAATGTCAAACGAACCCAAAAACTCTTAGGTTGAACTTAAAATTATTATAATGCCCTTGCGATAAATTTTGCTAATTGTTGATTAGCACTCAACGTCGAATCAAATTACATGAATCCGCTGACCTCTCATTAAAAGGATGACACATCAAAGTGAGATAAAATCGGATAATTAGGCTTGACTAGTGAGTAAAGGTAAAAATTTAATATACGAAGCACATGCGCAAAAAGTGTTGCAAACACAAACTGTGAGAATAAGACAAATGAGGGACATACACACACATACATGAAGTTGGGCCTATATATATCGTTTTCATGGAATGCTAATTAATGTTGCGGATGAGGTGTTTTTCAAAGTCTCTAAAGAAGGCAGGCTGGCAGGGCGAGATCCCATGGACTGCGGGCGGAACTTGTAAGTTGAAGGTGAAGGAGGACACAAATTTTCTAGCTATCACCATCACATTTTCACATCCACCCCCTTAAATCTTAAATTCTCAATCCACCACTTTCTTCCTTTCCTGCTTATACGAAACGAAACCGCGTCTAAATAATATTTATCTCATTTTCAATCTATTCCTGGAGACCAGACTAATATCCACAAACAAACAAGGGCAAGCCCTTTTTTTTTTTTTTTTATAAAAAAAAAAAAAAAAAAAAAAAAAAACACGATAGCCAAATAAAATTGGTAATTTGGAGGATGCGTACATGTGCGAGTGCAGAGCTGAGTAGCAACATTTAAAGAAGAGATGACGCATTGAATGTTTGGGATTAATAGAGGAATTCAATGTTCCAATGCGCAAACACTGAAACACATTAGAATAATGTTTAATGGATTGTGTTTGCATGTGACTTTGGGATAATAGTCCTGGAGCCAATTGACATGGACTGGACCGGACCGTGTCATGGGCCATAAAAACCGTCGAACTCTCGGAGGCTTTAAAACTTTGAAGACATACACACACAATAATAAATTAATAATACTTCCGTTAATATCCACATAAAAGGGACATCTTTCATCACCCATGTTCATGTTCTATGGTATTGGGTCCCACATCACGCGCTTTATAACTGGCTCCCTCCTCCAAGCTTATAATTAATTATATGTGTGGATATCAGGCCAAGGTTAGCTGTAAACAAGTCTGTGACAAAGATTATCAGCGTATATGCTTTCCTAATTACTACATGCTGTTTGTTCTTTTGTCTTGCTGTCCAGCCTTATTTTCATAATTAATAAATGTCAACATGCCATTTCATATTTTTCTTTTCTTTTCAACATTTCAAGAATAATAATCATTATTTAAAAAATTATGCAATATAGTTATCGCATGTCATATATCTATATAGATATTAACGATTTTATCTTTTCATTATTAGAGAAATATATTATTTACTATTTATATGTGTTTGGATGTCATATGAACACCGTATGAAAGAAGCTCTCTCATTTTAATAAATGACCGAAATTATAAGTTAAACTTGTTTATTGGTGCCCCAAAGTAAGGAAGCACAAAAGTCATAAATAGCAGCTTTAGCCTTGAGTGAGATATGGGAAATACTCCTCACATGCACATAAAAGTGAGATGCTCCAATCTTTGGATATTTTGCACAAAACCTGCAAGAGATATCTCTCAAGAGTCAGCATAGATGGTGCAGTCTTAGCCTTTCAGCACATTAAACATTAGACATGACCAACCAAAAACATCAAGAAACTGAAGAAACTGGTTTGTCTCTCCTATCACTTCCATATCATATGCCAATGTTTCCCATTTTTGCACCCAATGCCAAATAGCAGATGGCATGAACCATACACACAAGAGTCACAGACGCCCCCACAAAATCAACCATAACACATGCTCTACTCACCCCACCCCCCACCAAATTTTAATTATAAAAGTCGCATGAAAGTGAACGCTGGCCTGTTTCAAATACCACCTTAAAGTAGCACACCATGTTTTGTAGATACTACTAGATAGATCTGTTATTTTAATACCCTGCATCATCACCATATTTTAATACCCTCTTTCAATGTACCAAAACAAAACAAAAAATTAACTTTTCTCCGGAATGTAAATTGATTCTTAGAATAGTGAAGGAGATTTTGATTATGGGATTTGGATTGGTAATAATTATGGTCCAAGAATCTTTAATCAATGTGTCCCAAATTAGGATTGACCCAATCATGCTTACTGGTACCAATTTATGCCTTCAAGAACAGAGCATACAACCTCTGTTTTGATCATCACATGGAACTATGGAAGCAATCAGTGCTCGAAATTCCAATTTGGGAATCACCTGCGACCTGATCATGTTAGCAGTACATGAAACTGAAATTCCAAGATTCCTTAAAACTTATTATTACAATAATGAATATTATATCTGAATGATACATGTTCAAAGCTATATAACCATAAAAATAAAAAATAAAAAGTTCCCACTTCTTATTATACTCGGTAATTATTTGCATATATGTCAAATATGTGAACGTTGTTTGTCAGTAGCTCTGCTTAAAGAACACTCACATGAAGAATCTGTGGGACTATGACCTTAGATTTTCTTGAAGAATAGAAGTCCCCAAAAGAAACGGTATTATAATCTAAGCTTTACAGTGTTTCTTTGAAACAGATCGAAATTATTATCATATTCACGTGAACTGAATTTGGTCATTTTGAAAAATTTCACATCACATATGTATTCAAGAATCATCAGTTCCAGCAAAGCCAACTGGTAACTAATACACAAAAGAAAAAAGGGGTTATTAAGTTTCAACCCAAAAAGGGCCAAAACCTTTGTGGGCCCCAAGTTCTTAAATTTTGGATGCCAGAAGGCTTAGAAAAAGAGCTTCCCAATTGTGAATTGTCCTTATATCTGTCAGACAAGCCCCAACTACAAAAACCAATCTCTCCCTCCCCTGCCTTTCACTGGCATATATATTCCTCTCTCAACAAGCTTTCATTCCCCTAACACAGACATTTTCACAAACACTTTCTAAAAGAAACGTTTCTTTTGCACAACAATGGCTAGACCGCAACAGCGATACCGAGGTGTCCGACAAAGGCATTGGGGCTCTTGGGTCTCTGAGATTCGCCACCCTTTATTGTAAGTCCACCACCCCCTACCTTGCTTCTTCAAAGCTTCTTTATAATTGTTTCATTTCACACACGTTTCTTCTGCATTTTAACTTGGAAACTAAAAGAAACGTTTCTTACTTTTTTGTGGTGCAGAAAGACTAGAATTTGGCTTGGAACATTTGAAACGGCTGAAGACGCAGCCAGAGCTTATGATGAAGCAGCAAGGCTTATGTGTGGACCAAGGGCAAGGACCAATTTCCCTTATAACCCAAATGCCTCTCAGTCCTCAGCCTCAAAGCTTCTCTCAGCAACTTTGACTGCTAAACTCCATAGATGCTACATGGCTTCACTCCAAATGACCAAATCACCACAGCAACAGCCTAAAAAACCACAGCCTTCGTTTGTTGACACAAGAAATGACATTGTTGAGAAACCCACTGAAAAGGGTGTGTTAGTGCCTGCAGAGAAAAGATCGGCAGCAGCTGAGCAAGAACCAGACCCAAATTGGCTTGTCAGTAAAGTTAAAGTAGAAAGCACCCAACAGTTTGAGCTTCTTGAAGATGACCACATAGAACAGATGATTGAGGAGTTGCTTCATTATGGGTCCATTGAGTTATGCTCTGTTGTACCACCCCAAGCTCTCTAATTTAAGCCTTTCCAAAAACTTGATCCCACTTCAATTCTCAGCCTATATTTATTCTCTGCCAATGCAACTCATTTAGCAGACTTAACCCAATTTTCTCTCAACCTTGCTAGACCGTCCTCAGCTGTTTTAGACCCCCTTAGGACTACCTTCTAGGTAACCCATTTGATGATGCTATGTGTACATTATTCATCATGTATGATATTATTATTCTATGCTTTTATGGCTTTGTTTCCAGTTCATCTTCTCCGCAGTAAGTGGAAGTAATTTAGGTTTTCTGAACGTCACACAGTTGGGGTTGTCAGCCACTCATTTGATGTGAAGTACACGGGAAATTCACAACCTTGACTATAGCACCTTCCCATTACCCAAATCATATAACATTAAGAAATGCAATAAATTCAATTATAATTAGAATGCCCTACAAGTCAACAACCATATTGTTTACTTCTTCTGGTTGAAACTTGAAACCATTTAATTCTATCACACTAATTTCAACTGGAAGAAGAGTAGCAGTACTTTCTTTAGAGGCCTAAATTTTAGTGGTCAAAATACAAATATCACACTGACTGTCTGTTAGAAGGGACACCATTATTTTCCTTCCTTTTTTTTTTTTTTTTTTTTTTTGAGATTACAAGGGGGCCATAGGGCCAAAGAAAACCAAATTAACTACAAATGCGTCTTAGCACTCATGTTTTATCTCTTCCAAAAAGATGAGCATGTAAAAAGTAATATTGTATTAAAATTGGTCCTCCTAACAACACAAGGGGTTTTTGCTGGAGGCAACACAAGGGTTTTATGACTACTTTATGATAAAGTTGAGGAAAAGTCATTTAAAATAGTAATAAGCATAAAGTTCTGATAATATATAATTGCTTCCATATGAAGCTAAAAATAACTCCCATATTGTGCATCAGTTTCAACATGGTAAAGGTGCAATGTGCAGCACATAAGCACAATAAAGATAATTTTCATTTTCAAGGGTAGGTTATAATTATTTTCTAAGAGTTTGAAATTATGTGTCCAGTATTATTGGATGGGCAAACAAAAAAAAAACAAGAAGACAAATACTTTTTAAATTGTTGGGACTAAACAGGGTTTCTGGGTCACTGACTGACCAAAAGAAAACAGAGTTTCTGGGTTCATTTCAACTTATGACTTATAATCAGCAGGCATTTTGTATGGGATTACCACCACTGTCTTTAAAGAAAAAGGGACAATGAATGCGACTAAGTGGGTACATATTAAAATGCCCAATCTTCTCTCTCTCTCTCTCTCTCTCTCTCTCTCTCTCTCTCTCTCTCTCTCTCTCTGCCTTTGATTTGGTGAACATATGCATGCAATACAAGATGAATCTTTATCTTATAGCCATTTGGATCAGCCAAAGCTTTGGTATATATTGAACGAACCCTTGACAAGACCAGGAAGACTAGTTTTTACAAGCACAACATATATAGTTTTGCCAGCAATAGTTTCAAACTATTAGCTGAAATGAGACACAACTTACTTTTAATAACAAGTTTAATTATTAATCACATGTAAAAGCCTGATGTTACTGATCAGTTGATTATTAAAACCATTAGAATGGTCCCTATCACCTTTAATTAATGTGATGTTTTACGAAGATGTTCCGATTATGAACTAATTAGAGTGTAGTACTTTTGATTGTCTTTGCCACATTTATCTCTACTGTTGTTTATTTCAAATTTCCTCTTGTAGACTGCTGTCAAATTTCAATCGTTTTCATATCAATTTCATCCATAATTTCAACCTTGGTTAAGTATTTTGAATCCAAATTTAGCACCAATGGTTAATTTTTCTTTTCCTATTCTTAGTCCAACCCTAGTTTGAGTGCTTGTAACTATATATGTTAATCTTAGTTATAATATATATACTGGGATTCAACCAAAAAGGCCATTCCAACTTTTTTCTTTAATTTATGTTCCAAATTGCATGTGTTGCTTTTCTGTGTTTTTGGTGTCCCATCTCTATCAATGAAACTTCATGATTGTTCACCTGTTTGGGAATTGATTTTGTTCCCCACAACCATCAAAAACTAAAGTTGTTTACTCTCATGATATTGTTTTACTTTTGATTCAGCAAAGTGCTTAAATAATGGCCAAGTTAGTGAGTTTACCATCATCAATAGTTTGAAAATTGAGACCTGGGGACACATGAAATTCCACCTGAACTACTACTACTTTCCCCCATTTTCCCCATCCCAAGGAGCATGTTGCAAAATTACCAGGTACAAGAGTACTGCTCATTTGCTTCAATTTCTAGGAAAATCCCATTAATTTAGACATATAACCAGTACTTTCACTGAAGATTGATCTGATAACCTGATTAGAAATTGAAATGGACAAGTTTTGGCTCTTAAGTTATCATCATTTTCTTACCTTTTTGCATACTAAAGAGCATTTTTGCTAGGAAAAAGTTGAAAAGCTTGGAGTAAGCATTCTGCTATTTTGGTTTGGTTTGGCACTTTGGCTCTTGGCACTTGCATTTTAGAGAACAGAGGACCTTCCCTTGAATTGCACACCCGGTGACCAAGTGTGCAGAGTGCAGTGAAAAAGAGAGGACTCCAAGAGTCAAAGGTGAGATCTTCCTTAGAAGAAAAGCAGTCAAACCAATGATGGTGTATCCAATGATGGTGTATAGAATCTCATGTGAGAAAGTTGGAGCAGAGACGTCCATATTCGTATTCAATCTATTCATACTTGGCCAAAAAAAAAAAATCTATTCATAAACCAACAAGAAAATTAATACATTTTATTGCAATATTTCTTTCTTTCTAATGTCTAATGGGATTTAATTATTTATCATTTGTTTTAGGTGCCTTGGATCAAGTGAAGCATGCAAAAATCCAAAAGGCAAATTGCTTTGTTAGGGAGTGAAGAAAAGTCTGAAACAAAAGGTTGGTGGGTGGCCTACTCCCCTGCAAACCCAAAATACTTTGGACCTGTTTTGGAGCACCAAATAATTCATAATCCTTGATTTGTTAATTAGTTGATGAAAACTATAATATATCTATATATATGTATATTTCTGGTGGTAGTGCTTATTATAGACACAACCTGAATTTGATGATTTATATCTGATTAGGTTTTAGTGTACATGGCATGTCTCATTCTTGAGATTTCCTATTTCCCCATCCCTTCACAATTCACATGGATGGGCATGTGCTGATATGTGCATCAGGGCATGTTATATAAGTTGTTGACATCCACATGGTCCTAACCACAATTTCTCCTTAAACTAATCTAAAGAGACAAATGTTAATCAGGCATGTCCAAGGCACTCATATTATCTATCTTAATTTCTTGTCCTCTAGCTCTAGTCACATAATTTTCTGTTCGGTAGGCAATGAATGGGCCAGGCCAGGTTGCATCAGATTAGGACACAATCGAGCAGCTTTGAGAATGATTAAGAAGAAGGGATGAACCTGGATATCATCCATCACATAATAATGTGAACGATGGAGGTTCATCAACTATATATGACCTGCTCACTCACGCCTCTCCTTGACATATTATATATGAGTCACACCTAATATCTCAAGGGCTAAAATGTTTAGCAGGAATGTTTTTCACTCTTTTACTGAAAGAGGGATCTAGCAGAAGTGCAGAACACAACCGAGGGTAACAGTGACTTAGTAATTTTTCTCTAATAAAAATAACCATTTTTTAAGGTAACCTTCTCCCATTCCATAAACTCTCCAACACCCCCCCAATTGTTGTCAATGTGATTCTGGGTTTCTTCTGCAATCACTCACAAGATATTTTATCAGCTAAATCAACTAATACCTTCACCAAGAAAAGACAAAAAAAATCTGTTTGATAAGGTTTATGTCCAAATATGTCTGTAAATATTTTCCCCCATACACAAATACAGTTCTGGAACATGTATTATTGAGCAACCGCGTATGGGTTTTGTGTGGATGTCAAAATATGTCCAAACACTCTTTTCTCGTACAAAACTCTTTTTGGTTTAGGGATATTCTTTATAGAATTAATTATCCTAAATTACATACTAGTTATTGTTTTTAACTTGTAGTACCATAATCATTAAAATGTAACAAATAACTCACTTTATTAAGAATCAGGTTATTGCATTTGATTTCAAGCCCACTGCCTACTTGCCAACTGGCAGGTACTAAGAGTTTCAATTTTACAAATTTTTCGATTTCGTTTTCTCTCGCTTCTCTCACTTCTCTCGCTCGTTTCTCGATCTCGCTTCTCTAAATTCGATTTTGGTTTTGGATCTGGTTAGATCTTCTTGTTGTTTATCATTTGTTGGTTTCAAGGTTCATTTGCATTTGATTTGATGTTTATTTTGTGTTTATTTTGCTTTGTTTTAAATTTTTCTTTCAGATTTCGATATTTTTTTTCTTTTTGAAGTTGCATCTCCAGGTCCGATTTTCAATTTTTATTGATTTTGACTTGTTTTTGTGTTATGATTTGTAGATCTAGTTTTTTTGAGATCGATGTAAGTGAAGTGTGTTGTTGATTTTGTTGATATAGATCTGACCAATGTAGGTGAGGTTTTTTTTTTTGGTTGCTTATTATTTGATTTAATTTTTTTATTTTGGTTTGTTTTTGTACTGCGATTTGTAAATCTGTTTTTTATTTTTTTTTATCAATGCAGGTGTTTTTTCGATTTGTGACTTAGTTGGTGCCTGATTTGAAATTGACGATATTGAAAATTGGTTTTAGTATTAATTTTTGGCATTCTATGGAAATCATGTATGTTGCTTTATTGTTTTGGTAGTATTTTTATGGTTTATATATGCAGTTTCAGGTTGTAGTTTGCATTTGCAACTGTAACATTCATTTACATTTATTAGCTTGCTGACACTTGCAGATCAAGTGTAAAAGCATGTGAAATTGCAAATGCAGCAGTTACACATGCAGTGTCAGTTTTCAGTTGTAGTTGCAATTGCAATTTTAGTTCTAATTGCAATTTCAGTTGCAGTTGCATTTGCAATTTTAGCTATAATTGCTTTTTCAATTTTGGTTTACATTTTTTAGCTGCTAAATACATATACACTTATTATTTTGCTACTACTTGCAGATCAGGTGTAGATGCAGGTGAAATTGCTGATCATGTGTAAATGGAGATGATCAAGTAGTGAAACTACAAATGCAGTAGTTATACATTCGTTAGTTTGTTGCAATAAATGCAGTAGAGAACATAAACAGTTGCTATTGTTAATTTTGGAAAAGTTAAATAATGGTGAACAGTAATTTAGGGCTAGTAGTGTGTTTAAGTTTTTAGGCCTCGTAGTTTTTTGTTTTTTTTTGTTTTTTGGCATGTTGCAGCTGTGAGGACATGGTTGGTATTTTTGGTTTTTATGTGAGAACATGGTTGCACAGGGATCTAACGGGTTTGTAGCATGTGGCCCACAAAAAAAGAATGAGTCGTTGGATTTTTATAGAATGTGGCCCGCAAAGAAATAATGGGCCTTTGGGTGTGTTTGATTAGAAAAAAAATTGCCCTATTTATTAATGGACTCTTTTTTATATATATAAGTCAATACAGCCCTAGTACGTGGCAACAACTTACTGAATATTTGATTTATTGGGTTTGGAATTTAGAAAAGCCCTTACAAGTAGGAGAATAACTATGTAAACTAGGAAAAATTATTGAGTGTATCTATACACCGCTATAGTGTAATCAATTTAATATTAGACGGTATATTTATATTAGTAAAGTATAATATTAATAATATCCAATCATATTTATTATTTATAGGTTTCACAAAATAGTTTTTATAAAGTAGATCGGCAGTTGCTCACTTTGGTAAGTAATACCACCCTATTTTGCTGAGTTGACCACCCCCCTAAAATTTTGCCTATTTTTGCCCATTTTGCCCATTTTGCCCCTGCATGCCCATTCTCCAGATTTTGGCCAGCCACCTCTCCCGCCGCCGTCGCACCCATCCCCAGCCCGCCCGCACCCCCTCACCCCAAGCTTAGCCCCCGTCACACCCCCTAGCCCCAGCCCCCGTCGCACCCATCCCCCACCCCCGATCTGGAGGTCTATGGGGTCGCGCCGAACACCCATGGTGGTCCGGTGAGGGAGGGAGGCAGACAGAGGGAAGAGAGAGAAGATGGCAGACAGAGAGGAGAGAGAGAAGATGGCAGAGAAAGGGAAGAGAGAGAGAAGGAGATCGGGCCAGGGGAGGGGGGGTCGCGCCGGCCATGGGGAGAGGTGGGTCACGCCGCTGGTGGGGAGGGGGGGTCGCGCAGGCCATGGGGAGGGGGTGGGTTGCGCCGGCGGCGGGGAGTGGTGGCCGGCCAAAATTGGAGGGGTGGGTTTTTTTTTTTATGCAGGGGCAAAATGGGCAAAAATGGATAAAATTTGAATGGGGCGGTCAACTTAATAGGTTTGAGTGGTCTGAACAGCTCCCCCTATTTATTATTTTCTCTCCAAGTTGGGCAAAAGTTGGGCCAAAAGTGGCTTAATTTATGAAGTGGGCCTTCTAAAAGCCCCACCAGAGATGTTTGGAGGCCCAATAGTCTCGCTTTGATAGTAGATCACACACAGGCTACAGCCCATTACACCAAGCAGTGTGTCTGATCAGTCGCTGTAATTGTGACCTCATTCAAAAGAAATAAGGTTAGGGAAGTTAGCTAGAGCATGCTGTGTATGTGTGTGGGCAGTTGGCTAGTAAAATCAAAATATACACACAAAAGTTGCTTGTTTGATCAGAGCTGTATCTGTCTGCTGCACTGCAGAAGAATCCATTTGACCATTTCTCCCTTTGAACTTTCAGCTCCTTTTTTTTTTGAAAAGGACATTTACAATAAGCCAGTATATTAGAGACAAAAGACTCACAACGGCTGATTAGCTGGAATTAGAAACTGTTGGTGGAGTTCGGCCAAAAAAAAAAAAAGAAACTGTTGGTGGAGGTCCCTGTTGGGCCTTTTCTTGTAGTGCCCCTTAAAGCTAGCTTCTAATTAATTCAATTTTTGGTTAATGATGCTAAGAATGAGCTCAATCGATCTCTTTTATCGTAAGTTTAACCAATGAGCCAAAGATGATACAACTAGACCCAAAGAAATCGATCCACATCTTTTAAACCAAAAGAAACTCAAAGGAAAATTGGTAAGCAATATTTTTCAGCCTATAAGTTGGGCCAAAGTAGGCCGGCATAGTTTTGGTTAGAGGGCTCAGAGATGTTGGGAGGCCTAACAGTCTAATTTGATACTAATTGATCAACCACAGGCTACAGCCCATTACACCCAAGCAGTCAATCAGTCGTTGTGTAATTGTGACTTCATTCAACTTGAGGGTCATAATGTAAACTACCGTTGAAATTTTTATTCATAAAAAGTCAAATCTAAAATTAAAAACAGGATTTAAGACACATAATCATGATTTAGGGGTGGATGAGCTACACTTTTTCTTGGGATTCCACCCCTAAATCATGATTTAGAGGAGGATTGAATTTTTTCTTCACTTTGGGCATACAACGTTTGTATGATGAATAACGTAAAATATTCAAAATTTGTGTTGTGAAATAAGAAACCGTTTAAAATCGATTCATATATGAATAAAAAAACATTGGCGCATTATATTACATACAAATTTGAGATTGGTAGAACTCTTTTTATTGGACTGACTTCTTAATTTAAGGAGGGTTTGGTTTGGTGTCAAGCGTGTTGGATCCGATTCTGATATGACCTATCAAAGAAAGACAACAAAATTAGGTGGTCTGCTTCTGTAGTGTAGAGTATGCTTCAAGTTTAGGGAATATTTGCACATGGTGGGTGGGGGTCCTCTGTTTTGTTCACTTTTTTTAAATTAAAACACACATTACTTACCTCTGCATTCTGCAATAATCTGCTTACACAAATGCATGCATATCTTGTTCATTCATGAGTGTTTGGCACTTCATTAACTTCATTTGGACTCAGTATGAGTCTTCATTCTTCAAGTCACTGAAACAATAAAAATTAAATGCTACCCTTCATTTGACTAGTTGTTTTGTACAGTATGAGGACTTCAAATAATCAAATGCTACCCTTCATGTAATTTAGTTCATGTTAAATTCAAATTAGTCAATGGAAATGAAACATCTTCCCAAGTTTGAAGGCTATTTACTGTCATTTCCGATACTAATTACATGGAAAATAGTCAAATACCAAAACCAAAACCCACAAACTATGAGAAGTGTTTTTAACAAAGTAAATTTACTTCTGTCTCAGAAAATTTTACACCAAACAACAAGTGCTGTAACTCTGTAAGAAGCAACAACCTAACCTTCATATGCCTCAATTTCCTGGAAATTTCACAAACCCATCACACAATCTCATAATCACATTAATTCCAGGTCTAAAATTCTTAAGATGAAGTACAACTCAAGGGAACGGTCTGGTACCTAATGTACCAGCTGGACAAGGAGACACAATAAAGGCTTGGCCAATTGTATGGTTATTGATGACATGAGAAAAAAGACAATTGGGTCACTCCTGTCCGTTAGGTTATCAAGCATGGCCTTCTGTCTTCTGGGTTTTAAGTTTTAATTTCTAAGACCCCTAGAAATGGAATATGATTATCTAATGAGGCTGCAAATTGTTAACAATCAATGTTTTCTTAGTGAGACCGGTCATGGGTCAAATTGTGCATATGGAGTTGTCATGATCTTGTGGCTACAGTGACTTGCTTTGCAACTTGTATTATGGTTTTCTTCATCTTAATTAAATACCACATGCACTGTTTTAATGTGAAAATGAGGACTTTGGGGTTGGCTATAAGATGTCGGCCTCTCTATGCTCCTACTGTCTGTGTCACATATATATGGGACTGTGTCCTAATAATACCAATCCTTATTTATGGTCGGCCAAGCTAAGATCATGAAAAAAACCTGGTGGATATTGAGGAGGAAATTTAACTAAAATCTCGATTGTAAAGATAAATATTCTTAATTACCAAAATTATAAAGCAATACAAGAACATCATTTTTTTGTATATACAAATTTATTAATTTGGCGTTTTATGGGTTTTGTCTTTATACATAATATTCAACCTCTTTTATTTTTTTTATTATAGCCACAACCAGCACAACAGCAACACTAGGAAAAAGGCTCAAAGTGGGATAAAGGCAAGGCTAGTAGTCTGGATTTTAGTCCAAGAAAAATAAAGTGACAAGAAATTGTCACGAAAGAAATGGAGTCATATACCATGAAGGAAATTACCCAGTTAGTCCAAGCAAGGACAACAAGTGACAAAAATAAAATCTTGGCCGGAATTTGAAATTGGATTCTTTGAGATTAGGATTAATTAAAGGACTGGTTCAAATCAAATTACACGCATTGGAGGAGAGACTTTGGACATTTCCAAATCTGCATTCAAATTTGAAATGGACCCAAAAGAATGGCTAAATTCAAATATTCCATGTTTAATACTTGCATTTCCTTGACTTTTTACTGTTTCATATTATTTCCATTTAATTTAATAAATACGACGAATTTTCCGAGTTTACCAGGATTCATGTAATTTAGCGTGACACTTGCATCAGGCTCTTTCTTTGCGTCTTATTTGTCCTTGTCGTGTGTGTGTGTGTGTTTTCCTTTTGCTTTTTCTCGTGTAGGTCAATTTTTCACTTTGGTGGGTCCTCATGTCGTAATTAATTATAACTATAAATGGTTAAATCATTCGGGTTAAATGGTAAATTACTTCGAAAGGGCCATTCCCCGTGTTGAAGCAGTTTCCTTAAGAATTAAAGTTGCATACTAAAAAAGGGCAAAAAAAAAAAGATTTTAGTATTTATAATTAAAGCAAGGTAATAATGCACTTTGACTAAAGTGTGCCACCAATTATAAATTTATAATCTATCTATGACCATGCAATTTACAAAGTCGGGGAGGCAAAAGTAATGGCCAATTGGCAGGGGAGCCTACGCAACTTAATGTGCGTGTGGGCTCGGAAAGTGTTTTTATTTTTTATTTATTCCTGCTGTAATTTTCGTAGTCTTCTCGCGTGGAAGTCTACTGTGTATGTTAACTTTTTCCTCTATGATGATTTTATTTTGTTTTCTATTAAGTGGTGAAATTGCATTTTACATAGAAAAATAGTTTTTTTTTTGGCCAAATACATAGAAAAATAGTTAGTCATGGCTCGTGAGGAGTTACTTCTTCTTACACGTCAATTATAATTTGATGTGTATTCAGTTATTAATTAACATATCTAAAGGATTCTTCTTTTATTATATAGATTTTGCATGTCATACAATATTATGTATTTTTTGATTAATTATTGTTGATAAGTTTTAAACTAATAATCTCTTCCGCCATAAAAAAATTGTGTATCATACACAATACACTAAACTAAATAATTATTGATAAATTTAAAAAATTAAAAAGGTTCATTGATTTTAACTACTAAATTTTAATAACTTTTTAGTTTAAGTACCAAAATTAAATAGCATTTTAGATTAGGTATTAGTTGAAAAGTCAAACAAATTAATAAAGTAAAAAGTATTATAATTTACAAATATTACATCACATGCCACTACAATAAAAAAAAATATTACATCACAAATTTTACATTAATTTATACTATATTGTATTATAAAAATAAAAAATTAATCCAGTCACAACTTAACTATGACTATTTTGGTAAATTAAAAGAGACAACTCAGACCACTATACTATATATTATTTTGAGTAAAAGTATTGTTTTGACCTCTATTTATATTATATTGTAGTATAATTTCTCTAAAAAAAATTCAATGAAGTCACAACTTAACTGTGACTATCTCACAACTTAGATGTGACTGTCGTTTAGTCATAACTAAATTTGAAATTGTGAGTGTCGTACAGTCACAACTAAATGTGAGGTTGAGATTACATTAGCAAATTTTCAAAATAATATAAAAGCCTTAAGGACAATTTTGTCAGACTCTTATAAATTTTAACTAACACTCATCATATATGGGGTAAAGGATAAAAATGTCAAATGGAAAAGGCTCAAATCAAAGGGACCAACATATTTGTGACCTAATCTAAAAAACTACATTTAAATTTGGTAGTTCAATTAAAATATTATATGATTTTTATGCTATATAAAAAAATTATTAAAATTTAGTATTTAATCCTAATTTTTTAAAATAAAAATGTATTTGTATAATAAACACTGTTTGTAAGGTGGAATATTCTTATTTTACATAGAAAGTCCAATATTTGATGTGGTCTCCTCTCTCTCTCTCTATCAGGTCCTTTACTCCCTCTCTCTTCCTTTTATCTGCCAAGTCTATGACAGACTTCCTCATCTCTCTCTCAAGTCTCAAGCCAATACCCCCATAAAACCCCATCTCCCTGTATATTTGTCCCTCAAAAAAGCACCAAAACCCTAGAGATTCCCTCAACTCACATCCACACAAGAAAGCAGCAACAACAAAAACTATACACTCTCTCAAATTCCAGCACCACCCAATGTCCCGCCACCACTCCTCCACTTTCCCTTCTTGCTTCCGCCCCTCCACCACCACCAAAACCACCGACCACCACCACCCACCGCCATCTCCGCCGCCACCGCCCATCTCTGGCCACTCCAACCTGACCACCTGCCTCTACCACACCGACTTCGCCCTCTTCTCTCTCACCTGGTCTCGCTCCTTCCTCGGCGGCCGCTCTCTCCACCTCAACCTCCTCCACCACTCCTTCGACTCTCCCGCCCCTTCCAACTCTCTCTCTCCTCCTCCTTTCCACCTCCACATCAAACCCTTCATTTTCTGGAAGAGACATGGCTCCAAGAAGCTCTCCCCCAACATTCTCATCTTCTGGGACCTTTCCCGAGCCCGGTTCGGGTCCGGACCCGAACCCCAATCCGGGTTCTACATAGCCGTTGTCGTCGATTCCGAGATGACCCTTCTCGTTGGGGACTTGAACAAAGAAGCTTATGCCAAAACCAGAGCCCATCATCACAAATCTGCAGAGACTTCTCATCCTCATCCTCAACCCCAAGCTCTGGTTCTGAAACGTGAGCACGTGGTTGCCAAGAAAGTCTACACCACGAAAGCGAGATTTGGTGGGAAAATCAGAGACATCGAAATCGATTGCGGGTACAATGACTTCAGCAGGCTCAGTTTCAGCGTCGACGGCAAAAAGGTTTTGCAGATTAAGCGTTTGAAGTGGAAATTTAGAGGAAATGAAAGAATCGAAGTCGATGGGGTTCCGTTGCAAATCTCGTGGGACGTTTACAATTGGCTTTTCGAGAACAACATTAACGACGATGGGCACGCAGTGTTCATGTTCAGATTCGAAGAAGAGGAAGACAGGGACAACAACAACAACCAAGTGGGTCATTTTTGCGACAAAAACGGCAGCGTATCGTTGGCGCAGCAGCAGTTTTGGAATTTTGGGATGAATGGGATTGAGTGGAGGAAGATGGGGAAGAGCTTGTCGTCTTCGTCGGTTTCGATGTCGTCGGCTGGGTCTTCTGGAGGAAGCTCGTCGGTAATGGAGTGGGCGAGTATGGAGGAAAGCGAGCTCAGTGCTGGTCCTTCTGGGTTTTCTCTGCTGGTTTATGCTTGGAAAAGATGAAGTTACTACTTCATGGGATTGCTTTAATTGCTAGCTATTCAAATTTGGTAATGCTACTATCTCATCAGTCATCACTAACCCATTTGTTGTTGAACATAATCGAATAAACCCAATTTATAGAATTAAGCAAACTATGAAATCAAATTCATGGATACATTACATATTTAGATTTAGAACTAACAATTCTAGCTAGCTAGCTACTTGCCAAGTTAATTAATTAACGAGAAAACCCATTTGGTGTTTTTCTTTTAAGTTTCTCTATTGGGAATATATTGCTGTAATTTTCATATTGTTTGTTTCGGTGTAAGCAAATTTCTGAAACATGCTTATTGATGAATGATGAAGATTGAAGAAGAAGAACGTAATTAAAAGAAAACAGAAAGCCTTCCTTTTTTTTTTGTTTGTGAGCTGTAAGATTTTGATTGGAACTTTGGTAGAGTAGTTGTCATGAAATTTTCCAAGTACCCGACCGCAGGACAAGATGACAAGATGCATGTGAGGTGGGTCTTTTAATTATTTATTTTACTATTTCTTGGTTGTGTGAAAATGTATTATAGTTCTTATTAGACCTACCAGAACCAATCTGAACCGTCCGATTTGTTGACCGTCTCTTAGATCAATGATAAACTGACATTGGGCGGTTAATTGAAGTAAGGAAAATGTTAAATTAAAGAAGAAAAAAATACACAACAATTTGGTACCTGACCCAAACGTCCCTATGACGTGTTAAATGGGCAATTGGAGTATTGGGAAAGAAAAGGTCGTAGCAGCTGAGCAGCTGGTATGGTATGCTTGACTGTTAGACCGTCCGACTTTCTCTCTCTTTCTCATTAACTCGTATAATATGTTACCGCTCCCGCCTTTTTGGAACTCATAACTTATACAAAAGCTTTAATGTTATTTGATAATAGAAATCTTTTGTACACAAACCAAATTATCATTTATTTATTTAATATTAATTGATGATAAATAGTCAATTAGAGGACGTGTGTTGTTTTACCGAGTCTAATGATCTTATCTTATCCAGTTAATGCATCTTGCATAATTTGCATCTTAGAATGCTGCTTCACAAATATGCTGCCGTTTTGCTGGCCCAGCCCAATAAACCCAGCACTAGAAAAAGAAAATAAAAACTGTAAAATCTTGGTCTAAAGGTGGGGGTGAAGGTGCAGAGAGTAGTCCAAACGTTCACTGTTAAAAGATGGCATGTGTGGAATATTCTAAGGCAGAGAATCGATGCATGCTGAACAGTACGTTTCACATGCATGCAGTGTCTTTCTTGTCTTCTCTAGCCATGGATGCGAATAAATGATTTTGTCGATTTCTTTGAATACTAGTTTTCACCAGCTCGATCAATTCACCAAATGAATACTAGTTTTCACCAGCTCGATCAATTCACCAAATGAATAAGGAAATTGATTTTCGTCTCTTAATGAATGAATTATTCTTGCTGTGGCCTGTGGAAAGCAATTTGAGTGAACTGCCGTACCAAACTTTACATAATGCGTGGTTTAGATTCACCCTTGCAATCATCAAACAAGAGATCTTTTACCATACGTTTATAGTAGGATTTTTACAAAGTAACATAACATAATTCGGGAAACAAGTCACCCCAGCATTAACAATCAGATTTAACTTGCTGACGTTTTTTTTTTTTTTTTTTGCCACTTAATTTGCTAAGGTTATAATCGCTCATACCCGTATATATTGGTAATTGTCGTGCATGATTTAGCCGAACAAGTCACGCTCCTACATGCATATATATATATATATATATATGACTGTTTTACAGTCATGAATTTAGAATAAAAAAATAAAAAAGGACATGCTCTTGTGAGTTTGAGGAGCTGAAACAATTATTATTCTTTAGAAAAATATTAGATTCTTTTTTTTCTCTACGTTAGCCGTTAATCCAGTACTTCTAATTCATAGATTAGTACTTACTTCCATAGTTCCATGCTTTCAACTTTTAAAAGCCGTTAGGAATAATTAATCACTTTTTCCAGAAGTTTAAGAAAAGGGGAAAAAACATTGCATCCTAAATAAGTCAAGCTTACTTAATTCTGGGTAAATCGGTCTGTGCTAATCCTCTTGCAAGTTGCAAGTTGCAACATAGACTTTAAATCGTTGGATAAATTAAATTAAATTTAAGAAGAAAAAACCTGTTAAGGCGATTTGCAGCTTCTAAGAACATGGTTTTGTGGATTTCATGAATTTTGGGCATTTTAGCAATAGCCGACAAATTTGACTTTTATAGAACTGGTCACTGGTTCCCCCAAATGCATTCACAGCATTTTCTATTTCATTTTCACTGACATTCAAATGAATGAATAGTAAAGCACTTTAACGTACTGTACAATTCTTGAGCCCAAACCCATATATCGTTACTGCACCACAAATCCCAAGCCCATATATGCATTTGCCTATATTGGGTTGTTATTTCATGTACTTAGAGGATCCACTGTTTGGAATTTTGGATTAAGCCCAAAACTGAAACCACCCCTGACCAGAACAAGCATTCGAAGCCAACCACCGACATCAGAAAGCTTTTAGCGAAGAATGGGACCCCAAAGAGATTATTCAATGAATTAAGGTATCTCAATTAGTCAATTCTCAAGACTGTACCAACGAACAGTCTTCTCTCTAATCCATAATGAGAAACTCACTGCTCATTAGGGTCTCCCACCCACCTACTTTGTGCAATGCATGTCCACATTCATTCACATTTAAGTGTGAGCAAGTCAGCAAGAATTAATTGTATTTCATTCTCTGCAATGCATATATGTATTTCTGTACATATGCCTCCTGACTACATTGTTATTTTGCAAGATGTCGTGAAGATAGAATGAAGTAAGAAACGGAAAATCCGAAAACCATAGGACCTTAATTCTCCCCAATATGCAAGAAACATGAAGCACTTTACAGAAAACAGAAACACTGCAACCATTTTTCAAGGAGCTGTTTCCATAGCAATAGAAAAAGATAACAAGACGGGGCAATAATTAAAATTTGCAATTTCCCCATCTTTTGTTTATATGAGATTCTAAAACCCTAGAAGATCGTCCTGAGATCAAATAGGTGTCACACCTTTAGAGTCAACGCTGGCGTCGAGGAAGAATGGATCAAAGATGAAGGTGGAGAAAGACAATGTCTTTGTCTACTACTTCTGCCAGCAGAACCTGGGATGCCACTTGAATGGCTTCTCAATTTCTTCTTATCTCCGCCATAAACCCCATCTGTTCTTACTGTCCGAACCTTCGTTTCATTCAAACCAGCCGGAAGAACACAATTGCAGAAAAAACCTGAAGTTCATTAAAAAGCCAAAAAATATTACTCAGATGTAGCTGCACAGTAAGTAAACTATGTAGAGAACAAAAACAATCTACAACAACTGTTTTTGTGTAGGAAAATGGTCCCTAGAAGCAGCATTTCCCATGGAAATAAATTATAATAGTTTTGCTTGCAGCACACAATTAGGCACTCTGGTAGTGACTGAACACTTCTGAAAAACAAAAGTAATTGGTAAACTATAGGCTGGGCAAACCAGCCTGCTGATATCATGGCCAAATAACTAATAACACAGAATAATTTATATCCTAGTTATTCTTTTCCATTGAATTTTGAATCAATATTTTAGCAATGATCTGAATCTTATGATGAAATTTGTGATAATGTGAGAGCAGAGGTAACAAAGACTGTTCTGGTTGTGACATTGGAGTTCATGGTGTGCCACCAATAATGGTTTTGTGGTGGCGCTGAGATTGGATTGTTATGGCTGCTATTGACAATGGTGGGGTTGTGATGAACTACTATGAGATGTTTCTTACCAAGGCGAGCAAGACGGTTGACCCAACGAGGAATACGTTTCCCCGTCAATCTGAGACACACATCATTACAGAAGTGGTTGCAGTTCTTGGTGATAAGATGATATGTGTTTCCAGAGTACTCTTCTGCTAGTTTCTCCATGAATGCCCGGACCTCCTTGGGACCTAAATCTGTTCTTCCGATCAATATTGATTTCCTGAATACAAAACCAGGACATTTCTTTGGTTCCACTTCAAAAATCCCAGTCGTTGAATGGTCATGTGCTCCAAAAGCATATTCAACACCATGTACTGAATATAAAATAAACACA
The DNA here is from genome assembly GCF_963921425.1 of Dryas octopetala. NCBI lineage: Eukaryota > Viridiplantae > Streptophyta > Magnoliopsida > Rosales > Rosaceae > Dryas > Dryas octopetala. The sequence goes on from NC_141372.1 coordinate 2,160,934, forward strand.
AAAACATTTAAGCACAGGAACTGGATAGACATGTGTGAAGATTAATAAATAACCCAAGCCTAGTCTATCAAAAAATAATTTACAAGATATCTCAATTATGATAAACAAAAGAAAAAAAGAACCCTTTTTTACCCACAAAAATATTAGAAAAATGAAAACTCAATCAAACTTAGGCAAATTGCTTAGAACTAAGTTCATTCGAGTACCGGTTTCCAAGTTTCTCACATCCCAAACATGAAAACGCTATTCAAATTAGCCAAACTGCTTATAAATTCAAAACAAATTTTGAATCCAACACATGGAACCTCAATAATTCTTCCAAAAAAGATGAAATCGAGCTTACCCGAGTCGAGATTCCACTACCCAGATCCAAAATAAAGCAAATTAATGAATACATGAAATTCAAATGACTGGAATTTCGCAACAAGTTTCTTTCTTAAAATGAAAAAAAAAAAAAAAAAAAAAAAATCTTTTTCTTATCCAATGTGTCAGCAACAGCAAGCAAACATAAATTCTGGGTTTCAATCAATCAAATTATACTCGTAGATCTACTTTCTCGGCATCCAAACAAAAACACAAACCAAGAATGAGAAAACAAAAAAAATTCCCATTTACCTTGGACCCCAGAATGGTAGACCCCAAGGCCGAGCCAATAGGCGTAGCCATTGATCGGAGTAAGATCGTACACATTCAGATAAACCGGGACCTTCCCAGTCTTCTTCTTCCTGGGCACCAAGACCATCTTGCATAGCATTTTGTCTCTCACGCTGGTAGCTCCAAAATCTCCCAATTTCCCAAACAAAATCGAAAGCGGAATTTCACAGCAGCAGAATTGCTTAAACCGAGGAGGGTGGGCGTCTGGGGAATTGGAGAGATATTCGGAGGGCAAAACGGGAAAGAGAAGATGTGGAGAATTTCTTTTACGGAAATATTTTAAAGGCCCCCTTTCTTGGAAGACGAATCTTCTTGCTTTGGCCTCTTTGGGCCTGCTGGGTTTTGTTCCGGCGGCCGAAAGCGTCCTCGCCGTGACTCGCCTTTTATAGCGCAAAGTGGGTGTTGTTTGTTTTGTTGCTAATTGCTAGTGACGAACCAGCCCTGCAAGTTTGAGTAATTAACGGAAATTGCCATTCCCAGCTGCTTTTGGTATTTGCCACGCAAGGACTCGCTCGACAAAAATCGAATAGGCTTTTCAGACCAAACAAAAAAAAAGGTTATCTTTTGCAACAGAATTCTCCAGCTGCTGCTAATTGGTCATGCCTTGAGTTTTTTAGCAACAAAATTGTAGAGTGATTAGCGAAGAAAGGAAAAAAGGTTTAAGGTTCACTCCATTTCGTCTACGTTGGGCCATCTTTCTTTCAAACGTGTAAGTTAAGTTTCGTTGCTTTTGCGAGAATTATTTTTTTCAACAAATTTGTTGGTAATTGGGAATTTGGCATTAGGATTAAATATGAGTAGTGCTAGTCAATTATCATTTGAATTATCATTTGATTCAGTGAACGACATTAAGTTTTCTTTTGTTAAAATATATGGTAAGCTCAAATATCATAAACGTCAATCAATTAGTATTTTTATGTAATGGGCCCTGCTTAATGCCACCAAAGTGGGAATGAAACGGGAAAATTTTAGGGAAAAGCAGAGGAATTTAAGGACAAATGGGGAATTGTGAGTTTCTTTTCTTTTATGTATTTTTTTATAAATAATTTATTGGGTTTTCTTAATGTTGATAACCTATTGGGTTTGGGTGAAGAGTGAAGTAGAACTTGGGTTACACCGTTACCCGCGTGATGGGCTTTTTTATCCACGACCACGAGCCATTGTCTCGTATGGAGACACTGGCGATTCACCATTATTTATATTAAGTCTCATTATTGTCACATATTAAATAGTATTATTGTAATTTTTCTTATAATTTTTAAGTTTCTCAATTTGTGGTATATAAAATTCAAATAGATATATATACCAACTTGCATAAATAAACCAGAGCAAGAGCAACTCATTATGTTCCAAACGGACTAGGATTGAATTGAAGTCTTGTAGAGTGGTTCTTTTTTTCAATTATGTTATTTTGGCTTTATTGTCTACACTTTTTTTAGGATATAATAAATTAAAATATGAACAACTTAGGCAATGATATAATCTTATATTAGCATTATCTTTAAATTGGAAATAAACAGAGAATTCAATTAGATAGTACAACCAAGGAATTAAATTTCGTTTTTTTAGGATGTCGAAATCGAAACACATGTTTAATAATTTTTCGGGAAAATTTCTCTGAAATTTTCGAAATTTCGCCGAAATTTATCGAAATTTACCGAATTTACCGAAATTTATCGAAATTTACCGAAATTAATCGAAATTTTCATATTTTCCATTTTCTCCAACTTCAAAAATTCACCAAAAATAGCTCGAGACTCTAAATAATTCACCGAAAAATTTTATGAACTCGTATTGATGAGTACTAATTTCCTATAACCTCAAAATAGTCAAATTGCGTTCAAAAAAATTATGAAAAATCCTACTCTTATAATTTAATTCTGAAAAAAATAATAATCGTCAAATTCTTGAATTTTCATTTTCTAAAATTCATTTCCACACAACTAAGCTCTAGAACCACAACCAAAGGTCTAAGTTAGTTAAAATAAATTTAAAGAAATTTCTAATTCCTTTAAACAAACCTTAAAGCAAATTTGAAAAATTTGAGTAACAAAATTACCATAAGCCAAAATTTGGGTTGTTACACTTAGTGAAGACAAAGCTTGGCTAAGTAAGAGACACGGGAAAAAAGGAAGGAAAGAAAAAAAATAAAAATAAAACTGAAGAGAGAGGCACGGGGAAAAAAAGGTAAGGAAATAAAAAAAAAAAAAAAAAAAAAAAAGGGGGGGGGGGTTTGGGGCCTTTGGGCAATTGGAAAGAAGAAAAAAAGGTTTGAGATTTCTTTTAGTTATTTTAAACCTTAAACTTTAATACATTTATATATAAAAAAATAATTAAAAGTATTCTAAAAGGCTTAAAACCTAAGATCCTAAAAAATATAGAGTATATAGGGTTTAATGTATAAATTATAGAGTATTAGAGTATATAGAATATATAGAGTATTAGGGTTTAGATTTTAGTGTATGATTAAATTATACAGTATAAATTAAGAATATACTAATTTTGTTTATTCATTATACTAATTTTATTTAACAGTATTTGCTCCAGCGCGCATTATATTCACCTTATATTACATGAAACCTACTATATAATTTGATTTCTTCAATGTTTTTTATCAATTAAGTAGATAATATGTTAAATAAACATATGGTAAAGTTTCATTCAAAATTTCTGTATTTTGATAGTAAATTCCGTCATTTCCATCTAATTTCTGTCGAAATTTAAAAATCTTCGAAATTTCCGTCGAAATTTCCATCGAAATTTCCATCGAAATTTCCTCGAAACTCGAAATTTTATTCCTTGAGTACAACCACGTGGTATCTTTATTTCCTACCATTTATGCTATTAAGCTATGCATAGTACAAATTAATAATTAGTGAGGTGACAAATCATCATTCTTAATATGACCCCTGTGATGTCATTTGTAAATTGTAATAATACTTAATAGGATCCTAAATCCATACCATTTACGTCATGGAAATCTCAAAAAATTACAAATTTAAATTATATAAATTTGACCAACCATAAATGTAATACAACCCATTAAGGCTATAACATCTTCCTAACTTAAATATTTCTCATGCGTAGTCATTCAATGTAGGGGTAAGTATGAACATAATGAATTCATAAATAGGGTGGATTCATTGTACAAATAGGTATAGAGTTTATCCACACAGTAGCAATAGTGATCAAATAATTAAAGGTGTTATGATTTACAAATTTTTTGCATAGATGATTTTGATGAAAATTACTTGGTGCACCTTTTTGTTCTCCCCAGCTGACATAGACAAATTATATAATTTATATGTTTACACCCTTTTCTTTTTTGAAAATAAAAATTTACCAAACAACCAAACTTTTCACATTCACCAATATAGAAATGCAAAACTCATCAACTTGAGCAGCACCTCTTCTCTAAAGACTAAAGTTGATCAACCGGAGATCGACAAATGTTGACTGAAACCCAACAAACACAGTCAACCACGTACCCTATATTTATAGTTTCATGCTCAGCATCTTTACTGCTTTTGAAGTAACCCATGCATGTGCAGAGAGAAAATCTCATTATCCGCGACAACTAAATCTTTCTTTATAGAATTTATAATCCTTGAAACCCCAGCACCATCAAGTATTGCATTTTTCTCATTATGTTGTAGCGTGCTCATACTGCACCAATTCATGTCGTATAATTCGAAGGGATGGCCTCAAGATATTATTACACCAACTCCATGTCGGAGTTTCAGCCTTTCAGGACCCACTTAAGGGGTTTCCATCTAAATATCCCAATATATTTTTTGGAATGTGAAATTTCTGATCATTTTAATTTGTCTCAACTCTCAAGAAGAGTATATAACTATATTTTATAATTGAATTTTGACAGGTTCACTTGGTACTACTAGGTATAAATTTTTCACCATTAGATGTGATTATTGTCATATAACAAATGACTTTTATTTAGACTATTTAATTTTACATTTTACTCGCTAAAGTCTTATGGCTTTTAAAATTTTAACTAAAATTTAATAATATTGTAATTATGTCACGTTACAGAATATTGGTCCATTAGTTTTTATTTTTTTTCACTCACACCAAGCGCCGAGTGTTTGGCGGTCATTGCCGAGTGTTCGTCAATGCATTTTTGCTTATTTCTCAAGCCTTGGTTTGTTGGCTTTATATTAAGTTTTAACTCGCCCAAAATTCTACAAATCACATTTAATACCCTAAAAATCTATGAGGTGAACTCGTATCCTATACCCTCAAAAAATAAAAAAATGATTACATATTTTTTTGACAAGGCAATGATCAAAGGGCTTTATTTAAAAAAAATAAACTCATAATAAATGCAATAAGAACTAAACTCTAATTTTTTGTTGAATCAATTAACCAAATAAAAACTCGTTAAAAGAATGAAGTTTAGGGTTAACCCAATTATAAACTAATGAAATACTTTTACATTTGATCATATATAAAAAAAAAAAAAAAAAAGTGAGGTAATAGTTAGTGTCTTATTTGACTCTCTTTTTTTCCGACTGTTTTGAGCAGAAGGGCATCCTGAATTGTTGATGAAGCATAGGATTATCAATTATGAGGGGCATGCAATTTTGTTGCCATCACTTTTCAGTCTTTCAATCCTTCATGCATCAGGTTGGGTGGTTAGCAAACAAAGTTGTATCGTGAATTTGAGCCTTAAGATAAGAACAGCTCTTACACCCCCCTACATCAAGCCATCAGGGACTACTAATTAACAACTGACAACTGACAAGCCTAAAAAAAATTTATTCACATCCACTTCAACTTTGAAGCAGGCTACCAATTACTCTTCCCCTAAGGCCCAATCAAACCTTTTTTGGGTCATCTGGGCCTATAACTGTTCAGACCATAACTATTGTCCTTTCTATTCTCTTAGTTGGGCGGGCTTCAGGCCCATTCCTAATATACATTGCATGTTTAAAGCCCAGATTAAATATCCATCCTCTTTTTCTTCCCAATTTCAGTTTCACTTACACCCAAAACCCCAATGCTTAAACCCTAAAAAAAGTTCTTCGCTGTTTCAGCTTCAATGGCTCGTTTAATCCGAACTGCTCAAAGTACGCTTCGATTTGCTTCTTCTTGTTCGTCCAAATCCCTAATTAATGGCATTCAATGCCACCCAAATCCTCCGCTGCAATTGCGCAAACCCATCCCAACCTCTCTCTTCCAAAACAGACCTTACGTTTCTCAGACACTTCCCACTTCGCCATTGGAAGCTAACATCCTTAGAATCCTCCGCAACGAGATCGATTACCAGTCCGAGTACGCGCCTCCTCAACAGGTTGGTCTTCCTCATATCATTGTTTAGCTCTGTTTGGTTTCCAAGAAAATGTAGCAACAGAATTGCGGAAAGCAACGATTTTTATTTACTTGATCAAGTGGGTTTGTTAATTTCTCAATTCCCATTAAGTTTAGTCATTTTTGATATTTCAAGGTGTTAGATTGTAATCTCTATTCCAATTTTGTGATGGGAAATGTAATAAATTAATATAGCCTCCTACAAAATTCAATTCATTTGCGGTGGAAGATCGGCCGGGTGAGCTGTGGATTACAATGAGAGGGAAATTTGGAGACACTGAAGATATTAAAATTGAAGCTACTATGTTTGATGGGTATGAATCTGTCCCCAAAATTGGAGATGACAGCTCTGGAGAAGACGTGCGTCTTCACATTAGTGTGCTTGTTGATATCTCCAAGGGGGATGGTTCCAATGATTTGGAGTTTGTGTGCTCGGCCTGGCCGGACTGTTTGGAGGTTCAGAAAGTTTATGTTCTTCAGCGTGATAGAATGCTGGCTAAGCCTTATATGGGACCTGATTTCAGGTACTATTTCGTATATTGTCAAGTTTATGACTTTCAGATTGTAAAGCCATGTTTTAATTTTGCCAGCAAGTATATGAAGCACAAGAATGTTGGTTATATATGAGTTTGCAGCCTTGGCTTTGGTGGTGACTTTGATTGCTTCTTTTTATTGGACAGGAGGTTGAATGGAAAGATTCAAAAGAGGCTGAGTGATTATTTAGAAGAAAGGGGAGTTAATGATGAGCTTTCTCTTTTCTTGCATCATTATATGATGAACAAAGACAGAGTAGAACTTATCCAATGGCTGGGAAATGTCAAGTCGTTTGTGGAAGCATAGATCAATACGTTTCTAATACCTTTGAACTACATTTGTTGTCATTTTTTCTTCTTCTTCTTCCTTTTTGGCATTGATTAGACAGAAAGTTCTTCCCATGATAGTTATGTATATGCTTTGTATGGAAGCATCCCCTGAAAATCTTAGGTGTATAATGGAATATTTATTCAGGTCAGCAACTCTGTCATTCTTATGGCTTTAAGATGCTTTTATTGTATGGAATTACTGAAAACAAACCGATCGGAAATTTGAATTTGTGGTGGTATGCAGATATGGAGTGTTCATGTCTTTGTTTGCTGATACTCTGAAAGTCTTGCTTAGGATTAGGGGGGGTTGAGTTATGAACTTGTATTGATTGAAATAATGTATCATGTAACAATGATTATGTGGAATTGCTAGTCTTATGAGCTTGATTTAAACCTCAAAATGATCAACTTCTTTCCTCAACATGTTTTTATTAGGTTTTTCCATTAGTCCTCTTTCACCCATGTTTTCTTTTTGGTACATTTGGTGCCGAAGGCCCTCTATCACCCTTGTTTGAAACATGATGTTTGGGCATCTGGCCTCTGAGCTCTTTCTTGTTTCCAACTAAGCGATTTCAAGAGAACTCTTTGGGTAATTAGTTATTGAGTGATGCATAAACAACAATTTGTCAGCGGGTTCAGCACAGTAAATGTTAATTATCACATAAATAGATAATAAATTCAAAGATGTACTCATGTACACACATTCATGCACATGTTAAAGTGTGTGAATATGACTTGTTTTGGGGCAACTATACGAAAACGTTTTTTTTATTGGGGCGGCAGGTTTCAGTGACTTGCGCCAACCTGAAGAAATTGAAGTTTGTGAGTAGAGTCAGTAGACTTACTCTTCACATTATATTAATCTATAAACTAAATCTTTCCTAGATTTTCAGATCAGTTCATGAAAAAGACACACTACACGCTCCTCAAAAGAGGACAAAGATACCAGCAATATAGTCAATATAAAATGAAAAAGCAAGTCATTTTATATTTGGCATATGAGGACAAAAAACATTATCAATCTATATTCACAACTCACTAGTATGACCCTTTATTTTGGGTTTCTTTATATAATGTAAAGTTGACAACTTTGCACATCCCATGTTAATCCCTTTGTCAGTGGAGCTTTGTTTGAGCTTTCAAGTTTATAATTAAATGTAAGACAGATTGTAAGTTTGAACAAATTGATAATAAGTTTAGTTATGTTATGTTTCATATCGTAACTACAACGTCAATACATAATATGAAAAACAAACTTTCCTATCAATATTGACGTGTCTGTCTCTCGTATAATATAATGTCAAATGATATTTGATTATGTATATATTAAACACATGATAAATACAATAACAAATTATATTTAAATTAATAAAACATTTCAATATTACATAATAGTCGATGTAAATTTTCTTTTCCCATAAAATTTAATGAGTTTTGAAATTATATTCTATTTTAGTCACAAAGCCAAATTCACTTGATGATGTCTGTACTTTAGTGCATTGGAAAATACTAATTTGCTCATTCTTTTTTTTCATTACTTATGGTGTAAAATTATGAAATTATCTTTAATTTAGTTTAGGATTTAAAAATGGTGTGCAAGGTATATAAATGAGGTTTATGATTTAGAATTATAATTTTGGAGCTATGGCTTAGGGTTTAGGTCTCGGGTTTTGGGACTAAACCCTAAGCCGTTTTGCTACGTAACAGTAAAAAACAAACTTAATACAAATCTAAATTTGAATAATAATGTATTTTTATTAATTTAATGTAATTTTTTTTTTTTTCATTTTGGTCAATAATGACTAAAATAAAATTATGAAAAAGTGTATTGATTAAACTGTAAGAGTTAATTACATTTATACCCCCTGAGGTCTATCGTCTTTTCACATACACCTCTTGAGGTTTCAAAAATTACATATACACTCCTGAAGTTTCAAAACTATTGCATATAACCCCCTACAAGAGAAAAAAATAAATAAACAAAAAATATATATATTTGTATTGAGGTTGGACCTTACACTTTGAGTAATCTTATTAGGTCATTTAACCCCTTAGCATGTCTTTTTGCATAATTTCTCATCATTTTTCGTCTCACTATAGGGGTTATATGCAACAGTTTTGAAACCTCAGGAGGTGTATGTGTAATTGTTGAAACCTCATGAGGTGTATGTGAAAAGACAATAAACTTCAGGGGGTGTAAATGTAATTAACTATAAACTGTAATTATGAAAAATTTTATTGATTTATTTATAATTAGCCATAAATACAATTCATAAATAGTAACCGATCTGTTTGGTGATCATTGGACCGAATTCATAAGCCACATTGGACAGACAGGCATCTTATAAATTGTAAATGGGCATATATTATCGAATCAATGTTGTCCCATTGTATTTGATTGTTTTGCTTTGTTTGGATGGAAGTAGACGGATAATCCTAAATTATTTGGAAAAAGGCTCGCTCAAGCCTCACATGTCTTTTTGCGTGCAAGCATATAACATTTTGGAAATCTTGTTGGGTCTAAACTAAAACTGAGGAGCTCTCAGTTTATAGCTGTCGATACCAGACATATATATCACCATTTGATTTGAAAGTACAACTTCTAAAGGGAGGATCAAACTCTAAATACATGTTTCGACCAAAAAAAAAAAAACTCTGAATACATGTTACCTCCATCTACAACTTTTTCTAAAGAAATTCCCTTCATTGAAAAAACATAAAATAACAAAAGGGTTCTTTCTGTTTTAACTAAATGTGAATTAGACAAGTTAAAAAACAAACCAAAAGAAAAAGTTTCTTGTTGTTCTCAAAAATCAAATTTACACAAACCATATTCAAAATGTGAAAGTAAAATTTAAACCATATTACAAACATACAATGAACAAGAATTAATCTGCAGTAGCCTAGCTAGCTAGTCAGAGCTTGAGGGACAAGTCAAGCTTCTTCATTTCTTCCTGATCATTACTCTTAAAACGACTGCCGTTTGCCATCCAAAACTTACCAATTTCATCATTGACTTGGGAACCCACCTTGGTCTTTGCCATGTCAAATCTACCAGCACCACCTCTGGACGATGTCGTTTGGAAGTTCTCTGCTGCTAGCTTCCCAATTGCTGGCTGTTGATCAATAAGCGGTCTTGACCTGTACCCACCATGCCCATAAGAACTCCCAAACCCAATTGGAGATGCCATGTGGGAATTGGGCTTGTGAATCATTGAGTGCACCTGAATATCCAAAGCTTTTTTGTTATTATAAGCACCACCATGAAGAGGCAGAGAAGCCAAGCTTGAATATTGTTGATGATATTGATGATGATGGTGAAAATTGTAGGGGTACCCAAAACCTGCAGCAGAGGCCATTATCCTCTGTCCTCTCTTTGCCAGAGTCCTCTCTCTTTTGTGGGCATTTTGGTGTCCTCCAAGAGCCTGTGAGCTGTAGAATTTCCTTTGACAATAGTTGCATGAGAAAACTCTTGGCTCTGCAGCATCAGAGTTAGCTAGAGGAGGAGTACTACTTTCTGATGAACCCATCATGTCCAGACAATCAATAAGATTGAGTTCTGGATTGGACCCACTATTTGAATCCTTACTAGGGAGCTCCAGATCTATTTGGATGTTGGGCTTCATCTCTTTTTCTTGATCTTTTTGATCCTCCTCATCTTCTTCAACAACCAGTTTCTGTTTGCTTTCTTTTGGGTCCTGAATTGGTGTGTTTGGACATGGAGGCAGAGCCTCTGGAGCAGAGGACAGTCGACATGACTCATAATTCCTAGTTGGTGGTTCCATTGCAGAACACTTTGGGAGCTTTTTTCTGATTAACTTCTCAACTGGGATTATGAGATTTCAGTTGATACTTGATAGCTATTAGCTAGGTAGGTAGCAAAAACTCAGAGGGATATGAATAAAAAGTAAATTGATGGGGAAAGTAAATTGTTTTTGTGGTCGTATATATGGATAATGGAAGAGTTCACTGTTTGTGCTAGCTTTTAAAATATTAGATCTTTAAAGTATATTTGGTAGGTTCACTTATTGTCATGGAACAATGCCACTTTTTTCACCGCTCTATCCAATAGCGCAATTGGCCAAAAAAAAAAATATATATCCAATAGCGCAGCAAATATAAATATATAGTTTTTTTTATAATGGACAAAAACGAAAGGTAGTTTTTTTCACATGAAAGTACTATCGTTGTCCATTGTCCTTGTTTTCTTGTTCCCCTCGAAATGAAATCGAGAAAGAAGGACTATATGCTAATAATATACATCAACCGCATCTGCTATTGTCCCATGTAGAAACTCTATATTGAAAGAGATTTTTCAGTGTAATCAATACATTATTATGTAATATAATCAATATGTGTCATAATATGGATGAATGTTATTAATATTATATTATATTAATATAAATATATCATCCAATAATATATTTACACGTTAAATTTATCACACCACATAACGATATATCGGTTACATTAAAAAAATTCTCCTACAAAGAACCGCTTAGAGGAGGTCTTGCTACTTCTAAAAGAATATGTGGAAATTGAAAACTTTTTTTTTTTCTCTCCCAACGAGACTTATTTAAGGGCACGAGTTTACTTATTGATAAAATAAAAAAAATATGGATTCTCAATTATTTTTAAATACTTTTACGTCTAGATACGGAGGTTTACTATTATGATGTCATGTTCAAATATATACAGTTTTCATAAATGACTTCGTGTCTGTACGAAATAAAATGTGAAAAATTGTTACATGATTATGTGATTGATAAATATACATGGTATGACACAATTCACCTAAACCCTTTTTCTCCAAATTACAATCAATTCAACTTTTAACCTAGAGAAATTGACCAGTAGCTTGGTTTCTATTTTCCCCAAAAAAATTGACCGATGCAATTGATGATCCGACCAGTGCCACCCCTCGCTAGGGCATGCACTACATCCCCAACATATGGAGTGTGCCCTTACCACATTTTGTGGGCAATCACTTTCCTTGAATGTTCCATAATAATCTCATGTTGTGGGCACACCATTATTGATATCTTCTTATAATTTTACTGCCTCATGTTCGATATTGAGAATGAAATTACTTTGAGTTAGCTAACACAAAAAAATAAAATAAAAGAGGGCCTTCGCCAATGGCCTTTTGGGCTTTAATGACATCTACTTCTCTTTGAAGTAGGGTGGAGAATTACTGGCATATAATTGTCATTTTCATGGCCTACTAGTCCTATTAGATGGATAATTAATTATCATTGCCAATAAGTGCATGTTTTATTTCTTTTTAAAATCCTCGTCAATTTTATCGTTTCTACTAGCTGTTGTCTATTGTGTAGCGACTAGCTAGGCTTTAATTTTTAAATCTTCATGATCATCCTTAACTATAAAGTCCATGTTTCTACAGTAATAGATTATTAGCACGCAATGCAAACATAAACTAACTTCTTAGCAAAAAAAAAAATAATAATAACCATAAATGAATTAAGTTGGCAGGTAAACGTAAAGCCAATGTTGGTCACTCGCATAAAACTAAATGTTCTTATTTTTTAGAAAAGAAAATAAAAATGAACGTATGATGTGTCAATGCCACAGATGGCGACAAATGGCCGACAGATAAAAGGCGAAGCTGATGTGGAGTTCCTCATGCTTAATATGCCATGATAGTGGAGTTTCATGCTGCATTATTAATTAAACAGAATATATTAAACTAAATCTCGAAAGTTAAAACCCCCAAGATAAGTATAATCTTTGGGGATTTACAAATATATAATTATTGGAGGGGGCATAAAGTCTTTTTAGGCAACTTGTTTCGCCCAATCATATCCCCACATAAAAGTTTGGTAGAATAAAAATGGGCATGAGTGAGTGAGTGACTGAGTGGGGTTTTGGAATTTTACCCTCTGAAATTCTCAATCTCATTGGCTTAAGCGAAAAAGACACCCCCATATGATATGATTCTATGTAACATTTTAACATTTATAGTCAAATCAAATGGGACCAAAATCTCTTTATGAGATCTCCTTGTCTGTCTAAACAAGTTCATATTTCAGCATTTACCCAAAAAAGTTAGATATTTGAAAAAACCCAAATGGAGGATAAACCCACGATACTTCCAATCCATCACCTCCTCCCACGTTAAAGTATTTTCAACACATTAACTACTTGAGAGGGGACAACTCAAATAGTCAAATCAATCGTTCC